>NW_011495018.1:26718689-26727823 GCF_000754665.1 Bison bison bison
CGGGCAGCGGCGCGCCGGCCCGAGGTAGCTGGGGAGACCCGGGAACCCGGGAAGCGGGACAAGGAGCCGGGGCCGGACCGGGATGAGAAGGTGACGCCGCCGGGGGGCGCCACTCGCTTTGTGGGGGAAGATGCTCGCCTACTGCGTGCAAGATGCCACCGTGGTGGACGTGGAGAAACGGAGGAACCCCTCCAAGCATTATGTGAGTACGCCCCCACGACCCCTGCGGGAGGCTGGCCAGGAACCCCCTGAGGGCCCCTGGGTGGCCCCTCAGCCCTCTCCGTGGTAAGTCCCGGAGCTGAGCGCCTACAGGGCAGCCTTTGGCGGTGGAGTCTCTTGGCAGGGCTGTGATCTCCAGGGAACCCTTTTCTGACCTTCCTCCACTGCTCCCCCCCAACCCCCGCCCCACGCCCGTTTTCTTTTTTTGGCATTGGAATTGGCAAGTGGCTGCCCTTGTCTGTTACAACGGTGAAGTCATCTGTCCGCCTGAGCTTTGATGGATGGTGGGGGGAACGTTCTTCAAACCCTTGCTGGGAAGCTCCGTTGGGAAAGAGCATCTTCCCGGCCCTCCCTGGGGGCTCGGGTCGCTCAGGCGCACGCAGATCGAGATGCTTTCAGAGGTTACCCTGGGGACGGACGCCTTGCACGAGCCTCCTACTTGTGCCCTGGTCTCTGTCTCCCCAGGCTTGGGTCTGGGGGGCCGAGAGAAGCCGCCGCTTCTGCCCTACCTCCACCCTCAGCCCTGAGCTTTGATTACCTTCTTAAAGCCCTCGTGTCGGTCGGTGTGAGGAAAATTGTGGCTTTTCCTTTTATCCCTCCTCTGGACGTGACCCTTAACCGGGGTTCATGTCCTCTTAAGTGATGCTCCGTCTCCGACACGAGGAGGGAAATGTTTGCTGTGGTCTCTGAGGAGCGGCCGGCTGCCCCTCCCCCTGCCTTCCCAGACTTAATGAGAAGGGGCTAAGGTTGACCGAGCCGAGCTGGGGGCCAGTAGGACGCGACGCCCCTTCATCTCAGCCCATCCCGTCTTCCCATCCTTCCCACCTTAGGAAGTAAATGGTGTCCTTGGCTCCCGAGGCTGCCAGTCCTAGCAGCTTTGCTCCTGTTCTTGAGACAGAAGAGACAGCAAGGACTGCATCTTATTTGCAAATTAGGCATTTAAAGGAGCATTTAGAATGCTCAAAGCATTAATTTTCACAATTAAAACAGGCTGTGGGTTGCTGCCCTAGACAGCACATTGATCTCTGCCTTTTATTTCCTTGTTGGAAGGGGACTGGATTTGTGCTAATGTCAGCCTCGGGCTACTCTTTCTGTCTTTATCCCCAATAGCTCTGATCTTCGGGTTTCTTTTTAGTGGAATAAATGAGCTTGGACTCAGGTTGGGGAGGAGGTGAACCAAGGAGTCTGGTTCCTGAGGGGACGGAAAGGTGGGTGCTGGTGGGAGGGTTCATCCTTTCCTATCACTGGCCCAGCAGGCATCCCCCCGCCCTGCCCTTTTGAGAAAGCTGTCTTTGGAGGATTTGGGTTCCCATGTGGTCGTCCTCCTCTGAGGCAGATGTCCATTGGCATATCTCAGCCCTTATTATGAAGTCAGCCTTCCTAACTTCTTTTCTCTAATGTTGCAGTTTTAGGGCTTCTTTTCTAGTCCTCAGGTAAGGTAGGCACTGCTTTCAACAGATGGCACTGTCTGTGGATCTTAGGTGAAACATCAGACCTTAGCTATGACCAGTGATGTCCAAGGTTACATACAGATGTGGAACACACTAGCCAGGAGCATTGCTAAAGGGACTAGGGGCCCGCTGTGAGCAGTGTTGAGAGGTGGTTAGTGCTGAGGCTTTGAGTGAGAGGCTCTCGTTCAAAGCCTGGCTCACATACTGAGTAGCTGTGCAACTTTGGGCAACTTACTGAACCTCCATGTACCTCAGTTTCCTCATTTTTCAAATGAGGATAATAGTAGTATCTACTTCATAGGATTGTCTGGAGAATTAAATGAGATCATCCATGCAAAGCACTTAGTGCGGTCCTGGCACATAAGGCACTCATTAGATGGTAGCTTATGATTGGCATGATTCTGACTAAGAAAGCACTTTTGAAAAGCAGCTATTAATGGTCTGGCAAGAAGGAAGAAAAATTTGGGGTTTTAAGATTGCTAATAACTTGTTCTCTGTGAAAAATACAAAAAAAAAGTCCCGTCCAATTCCATCGACATGATCATTTCCTCCCTTTTCATGGACAGTGTTTTCTGGGATGTGTCCGCTTCCCTTGTTAAGAATCAATGATGCTATATGTGGGCCGGGAGTGATGTCACTGAGCAGACGGGAGCATACAGAGCCCTGAACGCAGGTTGTGGAAAACAGCTAAAAGAGACAGTGTTGTGTGTTATGGAACTGTGGAGCTGGCAGGGACCTGAGGACTCCTGAGACTCCACCCGTTATTTTACAGACAAGGAAACTGAGAACCGGTTGGGGTAGAGTCGCTTGTGACACAGCAAGTCACAGCACCTTGGTCTAACTGGCCTTCTGCCCATCATGTTTGTTGGGTTCATCTAAGCGCCCTGGAAGGCTGGTTGGGGTTGCTGAGGAAGACAAATATCTGGTCATAGCAAGAGGTTCCTGCATGTGCGGGGCATTAATGCATCAGGAGAGGGGGCTGATAGTAGAATGTGTCGATGGGGCCAACAGGGCAGGAGAAGCCAAGGGGGGAGGCAGCACCTCTGAAGCCTAGGGTCGCCTCCTCCCTTGGCCTCTGCAAGGCCGACACCACACACCAGAAGGTCAAGTGTTCTGGCCAAGGCACTTTGGTGTGGGTAGCTGGCAGGACACACTGCGCCCGTGTCATGTATGTCCTGGAAGCCGTTCTGCACTGTAGAAGCTTGCCCTCTTCCCACCTCTCCTGGTGAGGTGATGGTGAATTCTGAGTCTGCAGTTTGGCAAATTGCAGAGCTGAGCGGCTTTATGGGATATGCACGTTAGCCGGAGCTAGCTGATGAGAGGCCTGGGGCCCAAGCAGGAGGGGCTCTGCCGGCTCCAGAACGCTGGGAACACACTGCAGAGGTCTTCTCAGGACATCCAGCCAAAGGCAGGCTTGTCTCTGGGATGGGTGTGGAGCCGCCTAGATACCAAGGGTCTTGTGTTTTGGCCTGTTTATGAAAGGGCAGGCAGGTGACCTGCATCATTTGGGTGGTACTGTCAGCCCTTGGCTTCCTTCCTCTCTGCCAAGGCCTTGCTTGGGATGCTAGGAGGGAGGAGTGTTGGGGGAGGTAGGCAGCTGCTGCTTAGACCAGGCTCCATGCCTGGAGTTGGGCTCCTCTCTCAGCTGTTATGAGCTGTCCCTGGAGAGACCTTAGGTAAACTGGCTTTGGCCTCAGACCACTTGTCTTTCAAACGGTCCTAATGACGCTGGATGCAAACTGCAGTTACCTTTGACAACTTTCCATAAGGATGTGAGCTCCGGTTCACATTCTTTGCACCCACACGCATGTGTAGGTGTAAGTCAAGTCATATGGTGTTGGAGAGGAGCTGGCACATCTAAAGCAAACAAGAAATTATTTGTTTGGATTTGAGAGGCGTTGTGCTTTCGTAGTCATTTCCTCTCCTGATTGTTTATTTCAGACAAATACCAGTCGTGAATGTTCTGATCCTCTACAGGACTCTTCAGGGAATGCAAATAATAGCCAGTGTGAGCAGTTACTGTCATTGGTGCCAGATGCTCAATGTGTAAGATTTCATGTGATTCCTACAGTCCATGCAAAGTCTTTGATTTCTTTATACAGATGGGTGAGCTGAGACGTGGAGAGGTGAGAAGTTGCTCAGGGTCTCCCAGTTAGAGATGTGGGTCCACTCAGGTCACTTCACCTCCAGAGGAAGATACGAACCTACAGTGAGGCCCTTCTCCTCCACTGGAGTTGGTTGTGGAGACCAGGCTCAGATTTACAGGACAACGAGAGAGCAATCCCAGGGGGTGTTTGAGAACTCACTCACTATGTGGGACCTGGTGTCACAGAGGAGAGCATGTGACAGGCAATGGGGGGAGGTCACTGTGAGGCAGGGGATTAGAACAAACCCAAGATGATGTCTGCTCTCCAGTGATGCCTGAGCTGATAAATGAAGGATCCACCCTGGAGAAATAATACATTCTCCTGTGTGTTTAGAGCATCGCAGATTTGGGGCTTGGTCCTGGGAGCTACATTTTTAGGAATTGGGCATAGACCCATTCATTTCTCTGCCTTTCATTTTTTTTCCTTAAGCCCTTAGACTGTGGATCCAGCCCCAGGGGAAGAAGGATGTGCAGCTGCAGTATGGACAGGGTCTTCTCAGGCCAGTCCCACTGTAGAATTACTGGTGTTGGGCAGTTCAGGGTTTGAATCTTGGCTCTGACTCTTCCTGGGTGAGCAGCCTGGAGCTAGCCACTCTGGGTCTCAGTTTCCTCACCTGTAACCTTACAAGGATTTTGGAAAATTGATCTGAGATAATTTGGGGGCAAAGCTTCTACTTTTAGTGCCTTACCTCGTGGCGCTAGTGGTAAAGAGTCCCCCTGCCAATGCAGGAGACAGAAGAGATGTGGGTTCACTCCCTGGGTCGGGAAGATCCCCTGGAGGAGGACATGGCAATCCACTCCAGTATTCTTGCCTGGAGAATCCCATGGACAGAGGAGCCTGGCAAGCTACAGTCCATGGGGTCACAAACAATTGGACACGACTGAAGTAAGTACCTGGCGCCCATCATGGGTACTCAACATACTAGCATCTGTCTGGTGCTCCTTATCACTGAAACCCGTGAGTACATTTAGAATCTGATAGGCGAAGCTGTGAGAGAAGGGAAGACTGAGGCAAAAAAGGAAGGCCAGCTGTTCACAGTCTGATGGGAAAGTGGGCTACATGCCCCATGGAAAACACTCAACATACAAAAGAAGCAGATAAACAAGGAGCAGCTGTTCAGACCTGGAGGGCTTCCTGGAGCTGTCCAAGTGTTGGCTTGCTGGTGTGTTGGGAAGGAACATGTGTTGGGGGAGCAGAGTAGAGAGGTGCTGCAGGTGAGGGCAAGGTCATATAGGATTCCAGCTCCAAAGTCAGTGCCACACACGGGTCAGCACTCTTCCCTGCTTTCTTTTGGGCTCCCCAGGTGGCTCAGAGGGTCAAGAATCTGCCTGCAATGTAGGAGACATGGGTTCTATCCCTGGGTCAGGAAGATCCCCTAGAGGAGGGCATGGCAACCCACTCCAGTATTCTTGCCTGGGAAATCCCATGGACAGAGGAGCCTGGTAGGCTACAGTTGATAGAGGTGCAGAGTTGGACACCACTGAAGCGACAGAGCACACATACATGTTTTCTTACTGTCTGTCTGTCTCTCTCTCTCTCTCACACACACATAAGTTTTTTCTCCTGCTCCAAGGAGGGAAGTGATCTAGGGGTGATTCACGGGTCTGACAAAGATTCCTGCTCATGGAACAACCGACCACATCCTTCAAGGCTGATGGAAGAAGGAACACAGTCAGCCATTTATCATGGTCCTCTTTAGAGCCAGCCGAGTGAGGGCTTGGGGGGACAAATTGGGATTGGAATCACCATGTGTGGTGGCAGGCAGAGGGGAGGCAAAGGAAAGGGAAAAATAAACCTATTTGATGTCATTGGAGACCGGTTCCAGATCCAGAAATATAAGCGCCAGCTGCTGCATTTTCCAAAGAGATATTCCGAGGCCAGCATGAGTTAATCGTCGGTGGAGGCAGTGAATTAGAGGAGTGTTGTTAGGACTTCTGACTTTGGGGTTTGCACCACGGTCCCTGGAAATTGCCTTCTAATTTCCTCAGCCTGAGTCACTGACCAGACTATTTCTTGGCCAGAAAAAGCCTAACAGGCAACTCTGTTCTCTTTTGCCTCTTTATTAAATGAAATAAAACAAGTAATAGAGTTATACACACGGTAGTCACACTTACTCCTCTTGAGTTCTCAGAGTCCAGGAACAGGATCATGGGTGAGGACAGGGATCCCGGGAACAGGAAGGACAAGGGGTGTGTGTGGGAAATGAGGTGGAGACTCTGGCTTTGGAAACAGTTTCTGAGTCAGGGCCAGAGGTGTTCTCTGCCGTGGCTATTGCCAACAATAACGGAAGAGTCCAGGAGGGTGATCAGCATTTCAGGAGGCGATTCCCAGGGCTGCGTGTGACTTCTCGCCTGGACCGGGTTGCTTTGGCTGCTGCTCTGTGTAGTGGAGTCAGGACAGGAGGGAGGGAGGGTGGCACACTGGGCCACAAGGAGGCCCCCAGGAGCCTCCAGGTGGCTCACATTAGCAGCGGGTGCTGAGCAGAATCCAGTGAGGACGTCGAGATGCAGTGAGAAGGAGGAGAACCAGTATATGAGTGCCTGCTATGTGCCAGGCAGTGCAGAAGAGACCTTTCAGAGGGGATTTCATTTTAACATCATAACCTCCCCATGAAGTAGGTCAGTGTTTTTATCCCCACTTTACAGGTGTAGAAACTGAGGCCCAGAAAGTTTATGCAGCTCTCACTCAGAGTAATTCAGTGTCAGGGCTGGGATCCTTACTCTGGCATCTGATACCGGAGTCTATGAGCTTGTCACTTTCTTCCCCATTAAAGCGAGGTCAAATGTGAGGAGTGTGAAAGGAACCAAGGAGTCTGGGCCACACCTCCTGAGAGTAAGATGTGTGTCTGGAAGGCTGTATTGTTGGAGAGTTCCTGGTCTCTGCTATCCCCAGGCCAGAATCCTGTCTCTACCACTTACTGCCCTGGGATTCGGTGCAAGTTCCTTCTCTCTCTGTGCCTCAGTTTCCTCACCTGTTAAAAACAAACCAAACCAAACAAATAAACAAAAATGAGGGGGAAATAGGACCTAGCTCAAAGGGCTGTGGTGAAGAGTAAATGAGTCGATAAATGTAAAGAGCTTAGAACAGTAGCTGGCACATATTAAGTGCTGCATAGGCATTTGTACTAATATTAAGACCCACTTCCCTGGGGGCTCAGATGGTAAAGAATCTGCCTACAATGTGGGAGATCTGGGTTCAATCCCTGGATTGGGAATATCCCCTAGAGAAGGAAACGGCAACCTCTCCAGTATTCTTGCCTGGACAATTCCATGGACAAAGGAGCCTGGTGGGCTACAGTCCATGGGGTTGCAAAGAGTTGGACACGACTGAGCAACCAACAGTTTTACTTTCAGAGCTTCAGAAGGAGTTCTCTGTGAACTGGAGTTTTTCAGGGAAGACTGACTGGCGAAGGCCAGCTTCGTGATGGGCCTCAAGGAGTAACTGGGGATGGGGTGGGAAAGAATAGGATTTACGTGGGAAAAAGAGGGGAAGGCATGCCAAGAAAGGGAAAGCAAAGGTGCTGGAGGTGGAGCATGCAAGGAAAACACGGGCAAAACCCAAGCCGGGAAGGACAGGGAGCAAGGGTGACCAGCTGTTGAGAGCCTCACATATGCATCAAGAGGCTTCACCTCTGCAACTTCCGTTCCTCCCAAGGATTGCAGGGGACGGGACCTGATTGTCACTGTGGGGTCCTTCTGGTGAACCCCAGAACCGGCTTTAGGGTCATTGTTGCAGCCATGGCGGGAACAGAGCTACCTATGTAGGGATGGGAACCATCTCTGTGTGTTGGGGACTCTACAGTTGGCAGGCCAGCGCCTGGCCCTTCTCTGTTTATAGCTCTTACTCGGAAAGGTCAGGCTGCCTCATAAAAGTTGATTGCACCCCAGAGGTCTTGGGGAATGAGGGTGGTGGAGGGGCAGCAAGAAGTGAGGTGTTGACTGCTTTGGGCCTCATCCGTGGAGGGCCCGCTGCCAGGGCCTTATGTCACAGCGAGGTCATTTCCATCTCCAGTCCCCAGCGCTGCCACTCAAGCACCCCAGTGGCAAGAGAGGAGACCCTTGTTCTTGGAGGGCCTGGGGGCTAATGCTGAACAGCTTGCTGGGAGCCCAGGATGTCTCCAAAGTCTCAGCGTCACCTGAAACTTTCAGGCCAGCGTTGTCTTCTATCTCAGCATCTCTCTCAACTGGTTTTAGTTAGAAAGACAGTGCTTCAAACTACCTCTTGGTTTATTTAACCCTCACCCCATTGTCAGATGCCCCAGTAAGCCTGACTCTTTAGGGAAAATGTAATAATAACAGCTAACATTTCTAAATGTTTTTTACGTTCTGAGTTTTACATGGAAACTCTCAAAACAGCGTGCTGAAGTGTGTAGTTACTACCAACATCCGCTTCACGCAGGCCAGGATGCGGAGGTCCAGAGAGCTTAAAATGAATTGCCAAACACCATGCAGCTAAGAAGGTGACCCAGGCCTGCCAGCTCCAAAGCTGACTTTGTTCCCACAGCAGCCTCACAGCCCTTGATCTCTCTTCGCGTCTGGGAAGACCAAGCCCCAAGGAGATTCCACTTGAGGGCTGGCTGGTTGGCTCCTTAAGATGGGAAACCTTCCACATGTCACCTTCCCCACTCGATCTCCATTTGCCCATCTAGAAAATGGGCTCATTGCTTCCTTTCTGGCCTGCTGCCTTGCAGAGGGGAGGGTAGATATGAAAGCTGCTTTGGAAAATGCTGAGCCTAGCGAAAATAGCTGTGTGAAGGGGTCCTAGAACCCTCTGTCTGGTTTCTTCATCATTTGGGAAGGAGATGCTTTACCAAAAGGAGCTCTTCCTGATTGAAGCAAGTTTCTAGACAAGGTCCCTCTGCCGTACTTCTACTCCAAGAAGCCTGTTCAGCTCAGTTCAGTCACTCAGTTGTGTCTGACTCTTTGCAACCCCATGAATTGCAGCACGCCAGGCCTCCCTGTCCATCACCAACTCTCGGAGTTCACTCAAACTCATGTCCACCGAGTCAGTGATGCCATCCAGCCATCTCATCCTCTGTCATCCCCTTCTCCTCCTGCCCCCAATCCCTCCGAGCATCAGAGTCTTTTCCAATGAGTCAACTCTTCGCATAAGGTGGCCAAAGTACTGGAGTTTCAGCTTCAGCATCAGTCCTTCCAAAGAACACCCAGAACTGATCTCCTTTAGGATGGACTGGTTGGATCTCCTTTTCGTCCAAGGGACTCTCAAGAGTCTTCTCCAACACCACAGTTCAAAAGCATCAATTCTTCGGTGCTCAGCTTTCTTCACAGTCCAACTCTCACATCCATACATGACTACT
>NW_011495018.1:26727968-26733761 GCF_000754665.1 Bison bison bison
GCCCCCCAAAATAAAGTCTGACACTGTTTCCACTGTTTCCCCATCTATTTCCCATGAAGTGATGGGACCAGATGCCATGATCTTAGTTTTCTGAATGTTGAGCTTTAAGCCAACTTTTTCACTCTCCTCTTTACTTTCATCAAGAGGCTTTTTAGTTCCTCTTCACTTTCTGCCATAAGGGTGGTATCATCTGCATATCTGAGGTTATTGATATTTCTTCTGGCAATCTTGATTCCAGCTTGTGTTTCTTCCAGCCCAGCGTTTCTCATGATGTACTCTGCATATAAGTTAAAGAAGCAGGGTGACAGTATACAGCCTTGACGGACCCCTTTTCCTATTTGGAACCAGTCTGTTGTTCCATGTCCAGTTCTAACTGTTGCTTCCTGACCTGCATATAGGTTTCTCAAGAGGCAGGTCAGGTGGTCTGGTATTCCCATCTCTTTCAGAATTTTCCACAGTTTATTGTGATCCACACAGTTGTAGCCAGGGTCAATTCAGGACCACTCTAGGCCCTTAGTGAAGATGTTCTCTAGAAAGCCACCTCTGGGAACTTTGCTTCTCTCCAAGTTGGTCATTTCTGTGAACGGGAAATACAGAGCTATTTGCAGTGCCATCTCTGCCTGCTGTCACCTGAGGGGAGGAGGTGACATCCAGGGGGCTGAGCTAGTGATGTGGAAGCAGCTGCACTTTCTGCTGTCCACTCAGCAGCCCTCTCCAGCCTTTGCTGTCATTTCCTTTGCCTGGTGAGGAAGCCGCCCTCCCTGAGCCTGGGTGGAAGTGCGTGGGTGGGGTGGGGGCCGGATCCCTTCCTCTCTGTGTATCAGTGCAGCATAAATTATGCAGCAGGGTTCTGTGGGGGCCCTCCTGTCTGTCTCTGGGATCCCTGGAGTGTGAACTTCAGACCTGGCGGAAATTGATCACTCCAGGGGGTAGGGGGGTGGGGTGCTGCCCAATGCTGATAGTGAACTTCAGGGCGGAGCAAGTGGGGTAAGGGATGGAGCGGATGTGCATTTTAAACCCTGTTTTGTTCATAAAGAGACTGACTCAGAAAATTGAGGTCGCACTGTTAGTCAAGCACAGGGCCAGGTGTGTTGGGCCCCTCGCCCTAGGCGATGCCTGTGTCACACTGTCACTATGACTCACATGTGGGTCCCTCTCCCAGAGGGATCCGGGGTGCTGCCCCAGGGTATCGGGGGCTTCTCCCGGCTCAGCACAGGGTCCTCCTGGGGAGTAGTAGTCCTCGTGGAGAGGGCTTGCCTTGCGGCTTTGCCCACCTGAGGGTTCTGAGCACTGAGGGATTGTCTCTGGCGTTTGAAGCGGCTGCTCTGTGAACTCTTTCATGGTAGGCCCCATTCTGACCCAGCTTTATTCCGTTTCCTGATGGCCCAGACCCAAAGGGCTATTTTAAGGGCCTTGCCTGTGTGGGAGAATTTCTCTTTGTAACAACAGGGAGGGAGGCCTGGCATGGTGCTGGCAGTGGGGCTCCGAGAGAATGCAGTTCTTTCCTGAATTCTGCCTCCTGGGCAGGACTCAGCGGGCTCTCAGTACAGGGCCCCGGCACCCAGGAGGGACCCAGTTGCTTGTCCATGAGGGCAGGGCTTCCGAAGGTGGCTGCCCAGGGATTTTTGCTTGCCTAAGCCTAGGCAGCTTGGCAAACTGATCCTTTTCTCGCAGAGCTAAGGCCTGTAATAGGCAATGTCTGGACTTGGGTCTCAAGCAGGGGTTAATTATTGACTTTAGTCATCACTCACTGGCAGTTGGAGAAAAGCAGCCTCATTTTTCCCATGATCACTGGACGTCGCGGCTCCCGGGTAGGGGAAGTGGGGAAGTTGAGTCAGAGAATGTGTGAGTAGAGCCCTTCTAGGTGCAAGCATGGGGCTGGGGCTTCTTATCTGCTGTCTTCTGGAATCCCCATCGCCACCCTGAGCATCATCCCTGTGGGAGGGGCAGCCTCTCACCCTGCGTCAAATGGCCCTGAACAGTGAGAGCCGGGGTTTGAACCCAGATGTCTGCAGGGACAAAGCCCGTGCAGGTTTGATGGCTCACCCATCCCTGCCACACAAAGGTTAGGTAGCTAGTTGGAAGTATCAGTCTTTTGTCCTTGCCCCCAGCTGGAGACATCCACACATATCAAAAACTAGCTGCACTGGGTCTTTCTCTACCCACTCTGGTCTTCATCAGACTCTGGTCTCCGTGGCTGTATTTCTCCCTCTGCTTCATGCACCCTTGGGAATCCCAGCCATGATCTGTGGTTCTGTTGGGGTACAGACAGCTGAGAGCACTGCCCTGGGCTGAAGAAGGGAAGTGAACCCAAAGGGTTATGTACAGCAGGCCTTCCCTTGGAAGGCTGGGGCCCTGAAGCTTTATAGTGGTTTTGTCTCTCAAGAGCTTCCCGAGAGGCTGGGGGCCTAGGGAACACATCACGTGGGTCCCTGATAAAACTTCAAGGGTCTGGACTAAACCCTGGTTATCTGCCCACCCTGACCTTCCCCCCAAGCCCCTCCATTGACACATGATGTGGTTGGAGCTGGCACTTGGGATAAGATAACAAGCCTCTTGCTACCCAGAATGGACCCCTAGCAAGGTCTGGCCGCTATTTTGGGATTCAAAGTTTTATTCCCCCCGGACTCTTGTCCAGAGCACTTTTGAAAGCCTGCTCCTTCAGAAGCTCCAGCTGCCGGGGGCTCTCCATCGTCTCCTGGAGGATGGGGGCTAGCATGGCACCGTGGCTGGGAGCAGGGAGTGGTTTACTTCCCTGGCACTTTCAGCCTGCTGCTTGTTCTGGCTAAACTAGGCTCTGGCAACTGGACAGCTCTGGAGAGGGCCTCAGGTGTCCGCATTTGGAAGTTGAGGACATGAGGATGGGAGCAGAGCACAACGCCTCTGCCCCACGGGCTCAGCTCTGAAACTCCTACTGCCTTGTTACACTTGTTCACATGTCTTCTCTGCCATGGGCCTCAGCTTTCTCATCTGTAAAATGTAAATCAGTTCAGTTCAGTCGCTCCGTCGTGTCTGACTCTTTGCGACCCCATGGACTGCAGCACGCCAGGCTGTTACTCTACATAATGTTGGGCGCATGATAGTTTTTCAATAAATGGCAGCTGTTGTTATTATTATCTTGGTCATCCTTCATGGTTCTTTTTTGTTTGTTGGTTGGTTGGGTTTTTTTGTTTTGTTTTCTAGTTTTTTTCCTTTTTCGGTTATACTGGGTCTTCGTTGCTGTGTGTGGGATTTCTCTTGCTGCGGTGGCAGGGGCTTCTCTTTGTTATGGAGCATAGGTTCTGGGTGCTCGGGCTTCAGTAGTTGTGGGATGCAAGCTCAGTAGTTCCAGTTTTCAGGCTCCAGAGTACAGACTCCATACTTATGGTGCTTAGTTGCTCCAAGGCGTGTGGAGTCTTCCCAGACCGGGGATCGAACCCATGTCCCTTGCACTGGCTGGTGGATTCCTGGCCAGTGTACCTCCAGGAAAGTCCTCATGCTTCATGGTTTTGCTTAGTTTCTGTCACCTCTCAGAAGCTTTTTTGACTTCTCATCTTACAATGTCTCCTGTCTGTGAATTTTTATAATGTTTATTGTTTTTACCTCTCCTGTAACTCTTACCAAGAATGACCTTGGGTTGCTCAGTTTGGGGCAAGCCTATGTCTTGACTGGTTAAAAAGCTTGTTGAGGGCTGGACTCTGATCTGATGCTTATTTATATTCATTTATTCATTCATTTTAATAGTAATTCATTCATTCAGTTACTCAATCAACATTTGAATGTTAACTGTGTGCCAGGCACTGGGAACATAGCAGGACTGCTAAAAATCCCTGCCCTTTTGGAGCTCACATTCTGATAGGGGAAGGGAAACAATAAACAAATGAAAAATTGGTGAAATCTGGAGTGTGGTAGATGGGGGATACACATTGTAGAGAAAACTGAGCGGGGGGAGGGAGACAGGGAGTGGCAGCCATGGTGTGAGTTGCTGTGTTAGCTTTTAGAGCTTGGCCAGGGACAGCCCCGGAGTATAGTGACTTTTGAATAAGATCTGAAGGAGGAGGACAAGTGAGGCCTGCAGATGTTTGGAGGGGAAGTGGTTGATGGAGAGGGAATAGCAAGTGCTAAAGCCCTGAGCTAAGACCATGCCTGGCCCTTTCAGGCAGGAACAGGGGGCTGGTGTGGCCCCAGGGCATGAGCAACGGGAGAGCAGTGGGCAGTGAGGTCAGACAGGTAAAGGATCCAGTTTGGGTCCAGACCGAGCAGGGTGCTCTGCTCAGCAGCAAGGCTTCTTGACTTGCTGAAGATGGAAACTGGCCAAAAATACCTACTTGCGTGCAGGGCACCACCATGCTGCAAGCAGTTTCTCCGACTGGGAGCCCGAGGGTGGCAAGCTCCTACAAAGGCGGCAGCCCCCACATCCTCCCGTTTTTAACACCCCTTCCCTAATGTTAGTGGAAGGTCTGAATCACAGTGGGTCCTCAAACAATGAGATAAATCTGTAGATGAAGTCTTTATTCTATTAAACCCCCTTCCTCCTACCCAACTCCTTTTTTTTTTTTTTTAAAAAAGAACCACAGCTTTTAACTTACAATTGTAGCAATTGGTTATTTGAAATGTCAAGTATATATTCCTGTTCTTGCCTGGGAAATCCCATGGACAGAGGAGCCTGGCAGTCTACAGTCTATGGGGTTGCAAAAAGTCGGACACAACTTAGTGACTAAGCATGCATCCTTGTAATATTCTAAGTGTGGTCAGATCCTCAGGCCAGTCCCCAAAACCTTTCTCATCCATGGAGTAGGTGCAATTATAGCATCAAGAACCAGATGTCTCTAGTTCATTTGTATCACGGGCTAGCTTAGTCCATTTGTAATATCCAGGGAAGCTGTCCTCCACTGTTCAGTGAGAAGGAAACTTCCAGGCTAATTGATGACGATGGTGATGATGATGATAATAATACTACTAATAATATTTGGAGCATGAATTATGTGCCAGTCATTCTGCTAAGCACTTTGCTCATTGAATCCTTACAACAACTTGATGAGAAAAGCACTCTTACAGTCCTTACTTTATTGATGAGAAAACAGAGACACAGAGAGGTTAATTTACCAATGGTTATAAGCTAGGAGGAGGCAGGCCTGGGGTTCTGAGCCAGGCAATGGGGATACAAGCCTCTTGTATCTTATGTCCTGGCCTTCCAGGGAATCCTGCCAGCCAGTCTTGCCACTGCCTAGGTTGTCCATAGACCTTAGATACCAAGTATAGAAGTCAGGGAACAGAGACCACTGGTGGCAGGCAGGAGCGGCCCTCTTTGTCCCTGAAACAGGAAAAACCATTTGTTCCTGGAACCTGACACTTCAGGGGGTAGGTTTGCTGTGTGCCATTGTCTTCCTGGGCCATTTACAAGTCCAGCACTTGGGGCTGGGGAGGGGGGCGGGGCGGAGTGGGGAGCAATGTGTCAGTTGGTGGAGGCCAGATTAGAGCGTCTGGCAAGACGTTTCTGACACCTAGGCCATTCAGCTCTCAGCAAAGCCCAGCAGGTGGCCAGGGCTGTTGCTTTAGCTGGGAGGGGGCACCTCCCCATCTGCCCTGCCCGGTTTATTGTTGGAATGAGCTGGGCCCTAACTAGTCCTTCCTCTCTTCCCAGGCCCCAAAATAAACAGCAGCTGTTGGCTGTATCGTCTCTGTCGCTGCCCGTCTGTCAACAGCCACTGGCTTTCGTTTGGCCCTGCCTCTTTTGGGTTTAATGGCATGGGGCATTGGGAACTTTGCAGAGCCTGCCTTGGTGGCCAGCTGGTGTGCCCTGGCATGCCCTCT
>NW_011495018.1:26733861-26737677 GCF_000754665.1 Bison bison bison
GGCATGCCCTCTCCCAGGCAGTGCTGACCTGTTGGCCACATGCTGGCACTGTCCCCTCCTGCCCTTCAGGTGCTCATGGTGATCACAGAACTCAGGCTCCAGACTCTGACATCAGTTCTGCTCCTGGCTCTTCTGCTTAGCTGCTGACTTCGGGCAGGTAGCCTAACTCTGAACCTCAGTTTCCTTCTCTGTGAAAATCTGTGCTGCCCCAGTGGCTCAGTGGTAAAAGAATCCACTTGCAATGCAGATGATGTGGGTTCAATCCCTGGGTTGGGAAGATCCCCTGGAGAAGGAAATGGCAACCCACTCCAGTATTCTTGCCGGGGAAATTCCATGGACAGAGGAGCCTGGCGGGCTACAGTCCAGTGTCACAAGAGAGTTAGATGTGACTTAGTGACTAAACAACAACGACAAAAATCTGGTCATGGGTTCTATATCCTGGCATCCTGTGAGGATTAAGACGGTACAGTGCTGTCTGGCTTCTGCCATTGAAGCCAGACTGGCTGAGTCCTCTCTTTAGCACTCAGGAAATTTGTGCCTACCAGGGAGGTACTGGAGCCCTCCCCACCGAAGTTTCTCATCTGGACAACATGGGTAATAAACGCCTCTCCCAGGCTGGTGGTGAGGAGTAGATGAGCAGTGCCAGGCACAGAATAAGAGCTCGATGAATGGAATAATGTGTGCTCCCTTTGACAGATAAGACAGAACACCCCCTGAAAGAGTCATTTGCAGGCACACATTCAAGAACTGACAGAAAGGCTCCTCTCCTAAGGGTTGGATTCGCGCGGCTGTGCCCGTTCACTTGGCTTTGTTTCTAGCCTGTGTTCAGAACTTCCACTTGAAAGGCTGAGGGTGGGGAGCGGGGGTGATGGCAGAACTGGTTATAAAGCAGGATGCAGGCACAAGCAAGGAAAGCTGGGATTTCTGTTCTACTTGGCAGTGGTTCTGCTGATGTAATATAAGAAACGGAAAGAAGACTGAGTCCGAGGCCATGACCTGCCTCCAACTGGTGGGGCAGGTCCCCTGGGGTTGACCAGTTATCTCTGCTGATGTGTGAGCCCCAAGATGTTCTTTCATGTGATCTCCACAACCTCCCTGTGGGCCAGCTCGCCTTGGCTCCATACTCCGGGAAACTCTTGTGTTTTTGACTCTTCCTTGCAATCTATCCTCCCTTGTGGAAAGATTGTATTGGGAGCCCCAATTAAAGCATCCAGAGTTATCATTCTCAAAAAGGAAAAAAAAGGCACTTGACCCCAATTGTGTTTGACTTCAGTGCTACATGCCACTGTGGGCACATGAAGCCCCCAGAAAAGAGACCCTCACTCAGCATGGAGCATTTGCCCCGTCTTCCTGGAAGCCTGATCTTTAAAAAGGAGGCTGAGTGTGCTGTCCTGTCTCCGCTGTGCTGTTCTTGTCCCAGGAGAAAGGTCAGTGGCAGTTTCATTCCCAACATTTGGGGTAACACTTTCTGATAGACAGTGATGAGAATGAGGCTGCACTTTTGAAAGGAACATAGCAAAGTAGTTTAGAGCAGGACCCTGGAACCAGATTGCCTAAATCCAAGTTTCCCCTCTTCCATTTATTTCCGTATGACCTTAGACAAGTCACTTAACTTCTCTGTTCTTCAGTCTCCTCTTCTATAAAATGGGGATAATAACAGTGCCATCCTCATAGGATTGTTGGGAGGATTAAATGAGATAATGATGATAAAGGCACTTAGAACAGTGCCTGGGGCAGGGTTAGTGCTGCCTGAGGGTCCCTGTTGTCAGCTGAGCCAGCAGGGCAGGTGTAGGCAGCTCCCCATCAATCCAGGCCTGACAGATATACATAGAGAAGCCTTGAGAAGCCACCTGGCGTGTGTGATAGAGGCATCTGGGTTGGGGGTCGCGGCATGTTCTAGAGGAGGGGGTTATCCAGTGCTGAGCCTGCTGCTCACCGCTCCAGCTCAGTTTCCTCAGATGACTGTGCCCAGGCCTTCCTCGTAGGGTCACTCTGAGAACCCGAGACCGGGGAAAGCATCTCAGGGCCACTCTCCTTCTGGTGGCCATTTAAACAGCCTTGGGGTTTGGCATGGGGACCGGGGGTGGGGGTCGGTGGACTCCAGCCTGACCTTGCTGACCAGGAGCCTTGAATCACACTCTTCCCACACCTCTCTCTCATGAGCAGCTTCTGGGAGGAGGGGGTTATTGCAGCAGGGTAGCCCCCACAGAGGGTGGCGGTGCCTCCTGCTGGTACCAGCGGTGTCCCAGGTTGTCACGCTCCCCACAAATGGTCTTGCTGGCTCTGAGGGGCCTGCTAGGAAGGGCTGCAGGTCTTCTGCCCGTTTTGCAGGTAAGAGAGGCTTGGAGAGGCACTGTACATGTGGAGGACACCGTCAGTGCCCGTCCCCCATACCCTGAGCTCACCTGAGTTCCCCTGCAGTGGCTTCCAGCATGCTGGCAACTCCCCGCTCCCGCTTCCCCCTGTCCCCTCTCCCCACTTCACCTCTCTGGGGGAGGGCTTTCTCCAGCTAGGGCTCCACCCAAGCAGGTACAGCCGAGGGAGGCCAGGGGAGGGAGTGGAGGCAAGTTGTCATCCCATCATTCCATCATCCCTGGGAGTTGATATCTCAGCTGCTTGCTCTCCACTGGGACAATTTGGAAGTGATTTCTAGCCAGAGGCCCAGAGGATCCCCAGCAGGACTGAGCCCCAGATGCCCACAGCAGTGACATGCCCATTAAGTACCCTCTATAGAAGATGATTGCTTCTTGGCAAGAAAGCTATGACAAACCTAGACAGTGTATTAAAAAGCAAAGATATCACTTTGCTGACAAAGGTCTGTATAGTCAAGGCTATGGCCTTTCCAGTAGTCATGTACACATGTGAGAGTTGGACCACAAAGATGGCAGAGTGCAGCTCCAATTATGGTGCTGGAGAAGACTCTTGAGACTCCCTTGGACTGCAGGGAGATCAAACTAGGCAATCCTAAAGGAAATCAACCCTGAATACTCATTGGAAGGACTGATGCTGAAGCTCCAGCACTCTGGCCACCTGATGCAAATAGCCGACTCATTGGAAAAGACCCTGATGCTGGGAAAGATTGAAGGCAGAAGGAAAAGAGGGTGGCGGGATGAGATGGTTGGATGGCATCACCAATTCAATGGACATGAACTTGGGCAAACTCCAGGAGATGGTGAGGAACAGGGAGGCCTGGCATCTGTAGTCCATGGGGTTGCAAAGAGTTGGACACAACTGGGCGACTGCACAACCACAACAATCAGCCTCTATCCTTTTCTGGTCTCACTTTCCCTACTTCCTCACTTGGGGGTTCCAGGAATCATCTCCCTGGTAAACCGCCTGCACCCAAGGCCTTGTCTCAGGGTCTGCTTTGGGATGAACCCAAACTGTGATAGCTGGCTTCCTCCTGCTGACAAATGGTGGAGCCGGAGTGAGAACCTCTGAGACTCAGTTCCCCAGGCCGTGCTGTCTTTCTGGAGGTTCCTGGGGTTCTTGTTATAGAAGAGTTGGAAAAGATCGTTATGCGATCCAGGGTTTTTTTTTAAGTTAATAAGAGGCAGTGAGTCATCATGGGCAGGGCTGAAGAATTCTTAATCAATACAGCAGCTTCTGCAGACCTCATCAGAGAAGGAGCCCAGTCAATGCAAACTTGACGGAGAGAAGCAGGGCCTTAGAAACGTGGGAATCTGACCTTATATAAACTTGTCTCAGGACAGAAGTAAACAAACAAGGGACTTATGGATAAACAGAAATCTAGTGTCTTTATCCATCATAGGTCAGGCCCGGAACATAGGTCAGCAGTGTGTGTCTGAGGAAGTA
>NW_011495018.1:26737777-26738669 GCF_000754665.1 Bison bison bison
GTGACATATGCGAGCAAGACACTCTGTTGTTTTTATTGCTGTAATCTAGTTTCTTGTAACAGTGTTGGAAATTGTGGTGAGACTTGGTATCCTTAGAGTTGGTGAAAGCATCTTTAAGAAGATAGAAAAAAAGGAGTGAGTGTGGAATGCACATGTATGTGGGGATGTGTTAGGTGCACGTGTGTGTGCGTTGGTGTGTTGTGGGGGTGTATTTGGGGATATCTTGTGTATGTGTGTATGTTATTGGTGTTTGGGGATATGTCTGGGTGATGTATTTATATCTGTGTGTTTGGGAGTGTGTGTTTATGTGTGTGTGTGTCTGTGTGTTTTGGATGTGGTATGTTTATGTATGTGTGTGTGTGTGTATGTGGAGTACAAGCTGTTGGGTCGTTGTTCATCAGGCATATTCCTGGGGCCATCTTGTATCCTTGAAGGTTCCTTATGATCAGGCTAAAGGGTCCAGAAATACTTAGATTTTAGTATAAAATGGTTTCATAGATTCTCACGTGTATTTACCATAACTATCTTTTCTCCTGTGCCTTTTCTGAGTTTGGCAGACCTCATTTCACTCTCACAGAAGAAAGATAGAATTACTCCCATCTTATGGGTAAGGAAACTAGGGATGGGGACAGTTAAGTCGCTGACCCATGGTGACAGCGCTATTAAGTGGTAGAACTGGGGTCTGACCAACCTCTTAACGTCTACCCTCCCCTGCTCCCTCCACCCACGTGGGGTGAGCTGGTGGGTGGAATTCTACCGTACTTTGCACACACAGAAAGGGCCCTCCTCTCCATGTAGGGCACTTGCTTCAGGAACATGACTTCTGGCTTCAGAAGAGGCCTTGGAGGAAGGCTGTGAGGCAGGGCCGCCTGAACCAGACTGATGTAGACAC
>NW_011495018.1:26738769-26745081 GCF_000754665.1 Bison bison bison
AAGGACTTGTTGTGACCCTGACCGGGGTAAAGATGGAGGAGAGACTGAGGAAGTGGGGAAGGAATTGAGAAGGGGTGGGGAGGAAGCTGCAAGAGTCCTTGGGTTCATCCCCGGGCCTCAAGGAGAGGGTAGGTACACACTTCTGCTGAGTAAGGAACCTTATACTTGGTTTTACCCTTCAAGAGCAAATGTCTACCTCCTGTTTTACGGTGAGCCAGTCACGTGTCCAGGTGTATGCGGCTGGGGTAGTGTGGAAATGTCTATGTTATCTGTTATGTGATCTAACCTCTAATAAGGTGACATGCAGAGAAACAGGCCTCCCTAGCCTGGATTCCTGGAAGGAGCAGAGGGCGGCCATTTCATCAGTGTGCATTCTTGACAGACAGAATCAGTGGGGCCCCTGGGCTTGCCTGGCCGCTCCCACCCATGAGAGCTCATGTCAGACTAGTGGGAAATCCCACAGAAGCCGAGGTCCCAGATATGTGTCCTGGGACTCATTCATGGAGCTCAGATACCCTTGGGTTCCCCAAGCTGCTGGGAGAGGACTCCCTGGTACCCAGCCAGCTCAGCGATTCCAAACAACTCCTCAGGAGCAGACAGTTCCTGCCAGCGTTCCTGAGAACCGTAAAGAGCCGCTCTGCCTCACCCATGTGCCCCAAACATCAGCCAGGCTATACCCTAGGAAGTAGGTGGATTCAGGCAAGGCAGCCTCAGCAGCCCAAATTTTCAAAAGCCATCCTTTAATAAATTCCCAGCACCAATGCTATTAATATTAGGTGTTAAACTATTATGGTGTTAACCCTGTGGACTTGTTTGACTCTCTGCTGATACAGCATCACTGACTCAATGTACATGTTGGAACAAACTCTGGGAGATAGTGAAGGACAGGGAAGCCTGGCGTGTTATATAGTTGGACAGTTGGACATGACTTAGTGACTGAACAACAACAACAATTGCTGATGTGAATTAGGGCGGAGGGGCAGAGTGCCGCAGTTACAGGTGAGGCAGAGTCCCCCACAAGCCACGTGACTGGGAAATTATTTTAATCTCCTTGAGCTTCAGGGATAATAAAAGCAGCACAGACTCATAGAGCTGGTGGCTGGCATCGAAGCATTATTAATGATAAAAACACAGGAAACAGTGGGAGCAGGGCATCCTCATGTTATGGCTGCAGGTAGTCCACATTGATGCTCTTAGCCCACCGCCCCCCTTTTGGGGGCACAGCTTTATGAGATACAATTCTCATAGCATACAATCAACCCATTTAAAGTACACAGGTCAGTGGTTTGGGGGTATGTTTATATTAATAGAATTGTGGCACAGTCAATTTTGGAACACTTTTATTACCCCAAGAAGCCAGTATGCTTTAGCTATCACTTCTAACCTCCTCCCTCGCACTGGTCCCCAGCCCTTGGAAATTCATTTCCCTCTGTCCTTATGGATTTGCCTATTCTGGACATTTTATATAAATAGAATCAACAACTATGTGGACTTTTGTGACTGACTTTCTTTCACTGATATAAGGCTTTCCAAGTTCATCCACCATCAGCCCTTTGATGGCTTATGGGAGAAGCTTGATTCTTTTTTTGTGCTGGCCCAGGAGCCCAGGGCACAGAGCCTCACCACAGCCTTGGCAGGTGGCTTGTGGCCCCAAGCACAGGTTCTCCTGGAGCATCTCCTCTCCCTACCTTTTGGAGCATCTGGCTCTTCTCTGCTGCTCTCCTGTTTTGAAGCTGGTGGAGGCTGGATCTTGTAGGAAAATGTTGAATGTGCCTAGAGTTTATTTCCATTACTTCCTCTGGCCTGGTCAGCAGCGTGGGGGCAGGGTGGAAACTGTGCAAAGTCTTTGCTTATCTGTCCCGGGGGACTCTCTTTCCGGGAGGGGATGGGGAGAGAGACAACACAGCATCTTTATTTGTTTTTAATGTTGACTAACTTCCCAGCCCCCTTACCACATTCTGGTGAAAGTCCCTGGGTTCCTGGTCAGGCTCTCCTCCCTTGAGACACAGGGTCATGGGACTTATCTCTTGGGGGCAGCTGATGGGGAAGTCGCCAAGTGTTTTGGAGTCCTCTGCGTATATGGACTCAAACAGCATTTGTTTGTCCTCTAGCTAGAGCTGGTCCAGTGCAAAACTGGAAATCCGTTAGGAGGCATTTGGCTGCAAGTAACTAAATCCCATCTAAAACTATCTTCAGCTATATAGAAATTTATCATCTTACTCTTAAGGCAGTTCAGAAGTAGATAGCAAAAAAATTATAATTTAAAAAACTATAGGATTAATAAACATTTAGGTCATTTTCAACTTTTTTATTTTCACCATTTTAGATAGTAGTGCCCTAAACATCCATATGTATATATATGTGTGTGTGTGTGTGTGTGTGTGTGTATTTGGGAACTTAGGCTACTATTTTTGTAGGATACGTTGTCAAAGCGACATTGGTAGGAAAGAGTGTCTGGGATTTAGGACAGGTAGGTCAGCCCACATTTAATCCATTTTTCTATTCCTTCAGTATCTAATTTCATACAATGAGAACTGACATTTCCAATGAAGACCCTTGTGGATCCCTGATGTTTGTGAAATCAGTTCAGGAACATAGTATTATCTTACATCTCCGTCCACAATTTATGGCCGAGCATCAGGCTAAAGTAATGTTTAAAAGCAAAAGGCACAATGCAAAGGGCTTTTTGGTCAACCCAAGTATTTGGTATATTCTGTCCTCTGAGTACCCTACTTAGCAGTTTTGTTCAAAAGATTATGTGATTCCCTGTTGGAAAGCACAGGGGGAAATGTCTTAACAATACCAAGTATTGTTTAGACTATAAGGAAGTGGGGAGCCTCAGATATTGCTGGTGGAAGCAGAGTCCTACCATGTGCCTGGGGAGGAAGAAAACTGGAATACTCTGTGAATTAAGGCTGCCACTTGGAATAACACAAAATCACAGGAGAAGAGGATGGATAAATAAATATGCTATATTCATATGATGGAATTCTGTGCAGTTAATGTGAATAAAATTTACAAGTGTCAACCTGGAATGATCCCCAGAACAATACTGAATGAAAAAGCAAGCAATAGAATATTATCTCTTGCACCATTTATGTAAATATTATTTATCTAAATTTCATACCATTACTATAAATTAAAAATTATTCCCAAGAAAATAGTGCCTTATACATGTTTACATATGTTTGTGGAAAAAGTATAAAAACACAGATCAGAAGGAAACACACAAAAAAATTCATGAAACTGGCCACTTCTAGATGGGGAGAGAGAAATGGGGCTGGGAGGAGAACAAGGTATTTAAACTTTTTCCATAATGTGTTTCTCTAATTTAAAAAATGTTAAAATTTTAGCCTTTATTTATTTTGATTGCCGCCTAGAAGGATTTGTTATATGTTACATGTATTCTTCATTTGTTCATTCACTCATTCAGCAAAGGTTTGTTAAATGCCTACTATGTGCCAGGCATTGTTCTAGGTTCAAGACTATATAGCACACAAAAGCAGACAAAAATCCCTGTCCTAGGGAGTTTATATTCCAATGAAATGTAAAAAAAAAAACAATGTAAAAAAAAAAACAATGAAATGTAAAAAATGTAAAACAAGTTTATATTCCAATGAAATGTAAAACAAATTTTTTACTTTTTCAAAGTAAAAAATTATAATACAATTCCCAAGTTAAAAAGATAAGTTAATAAAAAGTTAAAACTTTTTAACGTTTAAATGTATTCCTTCTTTGTTTATTTAATGATTTTGCAAAGTTACCATAAAGCAATAATTCATATTAAAAAATTCATTTTGTATTTATTGAGGAAAAATATTAAACTCAGAATCAGGTGCCTTGGTCATTGGTATGGAAGTTGGGTCTAAATCAGAATTTAAAAGGGCAAGAAAGATAGGGGCATCTTAACATAGCTTTGATTCCAACACAGAATTTGGTTGAGTGACTCTTGAAATAGCAAAAGTAGCAATTACAAAAGTAGCCCAGAGCCCACCACACTGGGTGAACCCTACCTGGGAGTAGAGCTTATCTGTTCAGTGCCTTGGGTGGGATGTATCATTTATTAGAGCACTGAGCATGAAATGAATGCTTTGTGGAGATACAAGAGCAGATGTGCACAGGAGCGTGTGTGCGTCTGTGTGCCCATGAGCACATGTGTATGTCCAGCGGATTGCTTACTCTGTGCCCTGCACTGTTGAGTGCTTTCTGAGTTCCCTGTCCTTTAATCCTCACAACTCTGGGAGGTAGACGTGTTATCGCATCACCATCTTACCAAAGAGGAAAGAGTCTTAGCCAGGGTGGCAGAGTCAGTGATTGGTGGGCTGGGAATCAGAGCCAGGAGCCCTGGCCTCTGGAGCTCGTGCTCTCATTCCTTAGGCTATTAAGCGGGTAGGGGTGAGGGAAAGACAATTCTGGGGAAGGCGGCGACAGAGCAGCCAATAGATGATGGGGAGCCCTGAGGAGACTGGTTGTGGGACCTTGGGACATGAAGAGAGACTGGGGCCTGGGGCTGGAGCATCATGCTTGGGTGTTCAAACTTCCCTGCAAGCACAAGAAGCCCCTGGAGGTGTTGCTTGACATGACCCAGGATGTGTTTAAAGATGTAACTGCACACATGGTGTGAAGGATGGATTGGACTTCAGGGACTAAGGAAACCGGAAGACCAGGAGGGGATGGCAGTGTGATGCAGCAACACGTGATGAGTGGGTCAGGCTCCAACAAGGAGGACTGAACATCCCTTAAATTGCTCTCCCAGTTCAGTGCTGAGGGTGCTTTGTGCATGATTCTGTGCAGCATCAGAACCACTGAACTAGAGTAAAAGAAACAAAAGGCAGATCTATAGCCCTCGCTGGACTGTAACATAAGAGGTTGGAGGTAGCTGCAGTTCATCCACAGAGTTGACTCCATTCTGCTTTAAGGTTAAGCCTTGATAATCTGCAACCCCTTTCAGTTCAGTTCAGTCACTCAGTTGTGTCTGACTCTTTGCAGCCCCATGGACTGCAGCACTGCAGCATTCCCTGTCCATCACCAACTCCTTAAGCTTGCTCAAACTCATGTCCATTGAGTTGGTGATGCCATCCAACCATCTCATCCTCTGTCCTCCCCTTCTCCTCCCACCTTCAATCTTTCTCAGCATCAGGGTCTTTTCTAATAAGTGAGTTCTTCACATCAGGTGGCCAAAGTACTGCAGTTTCAGCTTCAGCATCAGTCCCTCCAATGAATATTCAGGACTGATTTCCTTCAGGATTGACTGGTTGAATCTCCTTGCAGTCCAGGGGACTCTCAAGAGTCTTCTCCAACACCACAGTTCAAAAGCATCAGTTCTTCAGCACTTAGATTTCTTTATGGTCCGACTCTCACATCCATACATGACTACTGGAAAAACCATAGCTTTGACTAGATGGACCTTTGTCAGTCAAGTAATGTCTCTGCTTTTTATCATGCTGTCTGGGTTGGGGTACTGTCTGGGTTGGGGTATAGCTTTTCTTCCAAGGAGGAAGCATCTTTTAATTTCATGGCTGTAGTCACCATCTGCAGTGATTTTGGAGCCCAAGAAAATAAAGTCTGTTACTATTTCCATTGTTTCCCCATCTATTTGCCATGAAGTGATGGGACTGGATGCCATGATCTTAGTTTTTTGAATGTTAAGTTTCAAGCCTATATGCAGGTCAGGAAGCAACAGTTAGAACCGGACATGGAACAACAGACTGGTTCCAAATAGGAAAAGGAGTACGTCAAGGCTGTATATTGTCACCCTGCTTATTTAACTTATATGCAGAGTACATCATGAGAAACGCTGGGCTGGAGGAAGCACAGGCTGGAATCAAGATTGCTGGGAGAAATATCAATAACCTCAGATATGCAGATGATACCACCCTTATGGCAGAAAGTGAAGAAGAACTAAAGAGCCTCTTGACGAAAGTGAAAGGGGAGAGTGAAAAAGTTGGCTTAAAGCTCAACATTCAGAAAACTAACATCATGGCATCTGGTCCCATCATTTCATGGCAGATAGATGGGAAAACAGTGGAAACAGTGGCTAACTTTATTTTTCTGAGCTCCAAATCACTACAGATGGTGATTGCAGCCATGAAATTAAAAGACACTTACTCCTTGGAAGGAAAGTTATGACCAACCTAGACAGCATATTCAAAAGCATAGACATTACTTTGTCCACAAAGCTCCATCTAGTCAAGGCTATGGTTTTTCCAGTAGTCATGTATGGATGTGAGAGTTGGACTATAAAGAAAGCTGAGCACCAAAGAATTGATGCTTTTGAACTGTGGTGTTGGAGAAGACTCTTGAGAGTCCCTT
>NW_011495018.1:26745230-26798617 GCF_000754665.1 Bison bison bison
CTAAAGGAAATCAGTCCTAAATATTCATTGGAAGGACTGATGCTGAAGCTGAAACTCCAGTACTTTGGCCACCTGATGCGAAGAACTGACTCATTGGAAAAGCCCTTGATGCTGGGAAAGATTGAGGGCAGGAGAAGGGGATGACAGAGGATGAGATGGTTGGATGGCATCACCAACTCACTGGACATGGGTTTAGGTGAACTGCGGGAGTTGGTGATGGACAGGGATGCCTGGCGTGCTGCGGTTCATGGGTTCACAAAGAGTCGGACACGACTGAGAGACTGAACTGAACTGAACTGAAGTTTCAAGCCAGCTTTTTCACTCCCCTCTTTCAGTTTCATCAAGAGGCTTTTTAGTTCCTCTTCACTTTCTGCCATAAGGATGGTGTCATCTGCATATCTGAGGTTATTGATATTTTTCCTAGCAATCTTAATTCCAGCTTGTGCTTCATCTAGCCCAGCATTTCTCATGATGTACTCTGCATATAAGTTAAATAAGCAGGGTGACAATATACAGCCTTGTCTTACTCCTTTCCTAATTTGGAACCAGTCTGCTGTTCCATGTCCAGTTCTAATTGTTGCTTCTTGACCTGCATACAGATTTATCAAGAGGCAGATCAGGTGGTCTGGTATTCTCATCAGTTTCAGAATTTTATACAGAATTTTATTGTGATCCACACAGTCAAAGGCTTTGGCATAGTCAATAAAGCAGAAGTAGATGTTTTTCTGGAACTCTCTTGCTTTTTCGATGATCCAACAGATGTTGGCAATTTGATCTCTGGTCCCTCTGCCTTTTCTAAATCCAGCTTGAACATCTGGAAGTTCACGGTTGTCATACTGTTGAAGCCTGGCTTGGAGAATTTTGAGCATTATTTTACTAGTGTGTGTGAGATGAGTGCAATTGTCCGGTAGTTTGAGCATTCTTTGGCATTGCCTTTCTTTGGGAGTGGAATGAAAACTGACCTTTTCTCATCCTGTGGCCACTGTTGAGTTTTCCAAATTTGCTGGCATATTGAGTGCAGCACTTTCACAGCAGCGTCTTTTAGGATTTGGAATAGCTCAACTGGAATTCCATCACCTTCACTAGCTTTGTTCGTAGTGATGCTTCCTAAGGCCCACTTGACTTCGCACTGCTGGATGTCTGGCTCTAGGTGCGTGATCACACCATCGTGGTTATCTGTGTCACGAAGATCTTTTTTGTACAGTTCTTCTGTATACTCTTGCCACCTCTTCTTAATATCTTCTGCTTCTGTTAGGTCCATACCATTTCTGTCCTTTATCGAGCCCATCTTTGCATGAAATGTTCCCTTGGTATCTCCAATTTTCTTGAAGAGATCTCTAGTCTTTCCCATTCTATTGTTTTCCTCTGTTTCTTTGCATTGATCACTTAGGAAGGCTTTCTTATCTCTCCTTCCTGTTCTTTGGAACTCTGCATTCAGATGGGTGTATCTTTCCTTTCCCCAAGGAAAGGGGATCACCTTGATCACCACCTCCTATACAATGCTGTGAACCTCCGTCCGTAGTTCTTCAAGCACTTTAATCTATCAGATCTAATCCCTTGAATCTATTTGTCACTTAGGTCATACCTGAATGGTCTAGTGGTTTTCCCTACTTTCTTCAATTTAAGTCTAAATTTTGCAATAAGGAGGTCATGATCTGAGCCACAGTCAGCTCCTGGTCTTGTTTTTGCTGACTGTATGGAGCTTCTCCATCTTTGGCTATGAAGAATATAATCAATCTGATTTTGGTATTGACCATCTGGTGATGTCCACATTTAGAGTCTTCTCTTGTGTTGTTGGAAGAGGGTGTTTGCCATGACCAATGTGTTCTCTTGGCAAAATCTGTTAGCCTTTGCCCTGCTTCATTTTGTACTCCAAGGCCAAACTTGCCTGTTACTCCAGGTATCTCTTGACTTCCTACTTTTGCATTCCAGTCATCTGTAATGGAAAGGACATCTTTCTTTAGAAGTTCTTGTAGGTCTTCATAGAACGATTCAGCTTCAGCTTCTTCAGCATTAGTGGTTGGGGCATAGAGTTGGACTACTGTGATATTGAATGGTTTGCCTTGGAAATGAACAGAGATCAGTCTGTTGTTTTTGAAATTGCACCCAAGTACTGCATTTCCAACTCTTTTGTTGAGTATAAGGGCTTCTCATTTCTTCTAAGGGATTCTTGCCCACAGTAGTAGATATAAGGATCGTCTGAGTTAAATTCAGCCCCTTTAGGGGGTTGTAGTCAGGAGGGTGGACCCAGAAGGTGAAGGTAGCACCAGAGCGGTGAGATTCCACTGCAGCTGCTGGCTTCGTGGCCTTTCTCTGTGCTGGTTTTCCTCACTTCTCATCATTCCTCTTGTCTCCTGGGATAACCCCTTTCCACTTCCCAAACAAAGATGTTTCCCTAGATTCTGTCCAGTCATGAAACCTTATACTTCCATTTTCTCCTCTCTGTACTCTTTGCTTCTGGATCTTCTTCTCCACTTAATCTATGACCTCAGGGCAGATCTGTGTCCCCAGGAGGACCTTCTCCTGGCTCCAGACAGCCAGCACCTTCTCCCCAAGGGCAGACTGTCCCCCGCCACTCACCCTACCCTACTCCCTGACCACGCAAGTATTTAAATTAACAGCACCACCGTTTTCCCAATCCCCAGAGTCAAAATCTGAGAGTGACATTTGACTTCTCCCCTGACATTCACTTGGATTCCGTGATCTGCTGAGTAGTGGTTCCCAGATATACCTGGGAAGCTGGTGAAGAATTTCTTTCTTTGGGATCACGTGCTCCAAACCTGGAGGCTGATTCAGGTAGCTGGGCATGAGGGCGGGACCCAAAGTCCATGTCTTTTTCAAAGCTCTCCAGGAACTTCTGATGCTGAGCGAAGTGCTGGAACTACTGCCCAGGTCTGCTTCTGCGCTGTCTCATGGATTCATTAGCCTTTCACTTCCATCTTGCACTCCTTTCTCCATCACCCTAATTCTAGACCACGTGGCAGTTTAGATGGGCTTCTGCAGGGCACTGCAGCCAGCCAAGACCAGAACGGTCACCTTGTGGTCACCCAGCATCTCTCTCGGCACCTTTGCCCCAAAGCCATTCATTGCCTGGAACTTGCCCCCTCACCTGCTGAAATCCATTAAGCCTCACGTCAGATGTGTCTTCTAAAGGACCATTGAAATCCACCCAAGACAGATAGGCTTCCTCCACTCCTAGCTTGTAATAACTACTGGTTTACATATTTCTTCCCTCTGCAAGATTAATTGAACAAGCATGTGTGAAGCACTAACCCAGACACTTAGGATGAGGAGGGGCAGACAGGGTCCTTGTCCTTACACTCCAGGCTACTCACCAGATGCTAAACTCCTTAGGACAAGGGCTCTGGAGGACCCTGAGTGTGCCCTCCGTCAATACTTGCTGGTCTTGGCTCTGTATCTTGACTTTCCTTCCCGAAAGAGTAGGTCATATGCTCATTTTTCTGCCCTCAGGTGCAGCAAGTTAATTGTGTTTTTCAGTTTATTGCACATCATCCCATTGCAATGCCCTCCTCCTGCTTTATTTTTATTTTTTCTTCTTCATCCCTAATCTTCACTCCTATCCTTTCCCCCTTATACATCCCCTCTAACTGGTTTAACATAAGCCCATGTGTCCTCAGAAGGGGGCTTCTTCCCAGGTGATGCTAGTGGTAAAGAATCCACCTGCCTATGCAGGAGATGCAAGAGACAGGGATTCGATCCCTGGGTCAGGAGGATCTCCTGGAGTAGGAAATGGCAACCCACTCCAGGATGCTTGCCAGGAGAATTCCATGGGCAGAGGAGTCAGACACAGCTGAGCACAACACACACATCCTTAGAAAACAGGCTGTTTTGTTCGTGTGTATGGTTTGTAATCTACATAAATGGTGTTGTGCTGTAGGTTTGGTTGGGTGGTTTCCCTTTTTATTCAATACAGTGTTTGCAAGATCTATTCACGTTGTTGTATGCGTCTGCTTTATCGCTCCTGCCTGTTATGTGGTGTTCCATACTGTCAGCCACAACATTTTGTTTACTGGCTCCCTATTCTTAATGGACACCTAGCTTACCTCCAACACTTCCTACTGCAAACATTGCTGCAGAAAAACATCCCTGTACACTCAGCCCTTTCACTCTGCACAGATTTCCCAGCACGGACACCCAGGGGTGGGATCACTAGGGCCCAGGCATATACAAACGGAGTTTAAGCACCACCCTATTGTTTCTTTAGAACAGCTATACATACGGTTTATTCGCCTCCCAGCAGTGAACCAGGCTTCTATCTCCCTACACCCTCACCAACATTTGATATTATTCAGAAGAGTAGATTTTTCTCTCTCCTTTCCAGAGAGGGTCTTCCAGGCTGTTGGTGCTTCTCCCCCATGGACCAATCCAACCAAGATTGGAAGACATAGTACATTTTAATGTCTTCATATCATTCCTTCCTGGCCTGTCTCCCTTGCCTGTAATGAAAGTTCTTTTTACAATTCCCCACCCAGTTCTCACTAATGGGACCAGAAACCTAAAACCTTTCTCAATTATCTTAAGAACTCAGCCAGCTTTTCAAAACTAAACCTCCTTTGTTTTTTGAGTTAATCCGGAATAAGCCCCTCTTATCTCGTTTTCCCCCTTTGCCCAGTGCCTCCAAGCCTCACGGGCCATTCTTGTGAATGCCCCAGAAATGGCCTTGGACAGGTCCTGCTTCATTCACCTGTGTGTGCCATGGGTGGGCGTAGGCCTGCAGACCTGCCCCGGATGTCGCTCCCATCACAGAAGCCAGGTCTGGGATTTCACTCTCTCTAAAAAATGTGGCCTGTAGCCTTGTTTGCAAACAGAAATCAGTTGGGCTTATTTGCTCGGAATAATTATAGGGAAAAAGACCCTTACCTAATACTATCCAACTTTTGGCCTGAATGTTTCAGTGGAGAGTTAATCATAACTGTTCTATGACATCTTTTTTGTTTTTGGGGCCACACTGCACAGCTTGTGGGATCTTAGTTCCCCGGCCAGGGATGGAACCTGAGCCCTCCCAGGGAGAGTGGGGAGTCTTAACCACTGCTCCTCCAGGGAATTCCCTGTTCTATGACGTCTTATGTTGCTGGGGTGGACTATTACTGAAGTCTGCAACCTTGCCTTGTTCCAGCAAAGCACAAATGTGGCTTTAGGTCCTATGTTAGGTACATGTTATATGTTTGCCTGATTTCTCCAGGTCCTCTGTGCGTTCTGGGAGGGTGATGACTAGGGTCTTCCTTACCCTCTGTCTCTGCAGAGCCTGCCTGCCCGCTCCCCCACCGCCCCTCCCCACTGCTGCCCCTCCAACTCCTGTTCCTAGAGCTTTACACTTAGCAGGTGCTCGGTAAATACTTGTTGGGTGGTTGACACTGGATTACATGTTAATCCATTGTTTTCAAAGTCTCAAACCAGACCTATTTAAACAAACAAACAGAATCCTCCCTTTAAAAAGTGGCATTACCCTCTTACTCTTGCACATGTTCATTTTAGGCTCATTTATTGCTCTTTGGGGTGGAGTGGTTCTTGGGAGAGTAACTCTGAGAGCCTCTTAAAAGAGACATAATAAATTACACCCTTTAGAGAAGATTGGATAGCTGCTTGTATCCCAGAATTGGGGTGGGGAGCACAACATTTCAGACGGTTCCTCTGCTCACCACCCCCACCTCCACCCTCCACCTCCACCCCTGCCTGCAGGACTTGCCTTCCAGAGTAGTGTGCGGTATCCTACGGATTGCCATTAAATAAACAGTCCCTTGAAAACACAACGTGAAAAAAAGTGCTGCCTATGTATTGCATCAGGAGAGCTAAATATTATGGAAAAGGCCAAATATTTCCATCGTGTTAACAAAATAAGAACCCGGCCGTGTGGACCGTCCCACTCAGTGGGCAAAAGACGTGGTGGAGACTTCATAACGAAGAACTGTCAAGACAGCATGAGCGGCAACGGGCGACTGCCCTGTTGAGAGAAGAAAGTGTGTACGTGCGTGTGTGTGTGTGTTTCCACATGCTATGGCAGAAGTTGTGACTGTACTGTTTACCTGGGAAATAAATTAACGACTGCACTGGTGTCTGTATCTCGACTCACCCCAACGATGGGCCAACTGTGACTTGGCCTGGGGGTGAGCTTAGGAGGAGGGGGAGGACGTGCTGAACAGAAACAGTCTTTGTTCTTGCAAGACCCGAACGGCAGATTCACAGGAAGAGAGTCCTCGTGGGCCTGGAATGAAGATGGACCCTGGGAGATAGGGCTGATGGCTCTAGCAGAGGCCCTGCCTTTGGGCTGTTGGCCAGGGAGGGTCCCTGACCCTGAAGTGGAATATCTGAGTGATGAGATCCCGCTGGCTTCCCCGGCCCACCTCCCTTCGCCAGGTTGAGCTTGTGAAGCTGGGGGAGCGCCATAAGGCCAGGCGGCCTGACTTTAATTGGAAAGAGACCAGGAATCATCTTGCTTTTATTAAAAAGTTAGGCTGGGTTATCTCAGGGCTCTCCCCCAGGGACAGTGATGTTTCAAAGCTGACCAAGTGCTGAGCTGCTGGCCTGCCCATTTTAATGAGCTGGGGGAAGCTCATGTGAGGAGCAGCAGTAAAATTGCTCACCAGACTTGAGACATGAGAATGTTGTTTTTAAACCTGAGAATGTTGTCCTTGACTCACTGGGAAGAACTCCCAGGTGCGGAAAGTGGACTCGTATCCCTCCTGCTGCTTTGGGACCCGACACACTCACGAGCTTCCCAGCTTCCTCTCCTGAGCACAAGTCTCCTGTCCCCGGCCAGGTGTGGCTGCCAAGATGGTCTACATCAGCTGATGGAGGACCACAGCATCCTATTACAAAGACATCCCTCCCTCTCTCCCTCCCCAAAGATACCAGTGTCCTGTGCCACCATGCTGGGCCCTGCCAGGCTGATGACCACCATCTCTGGCACTTGCTGAATTCTAGCCAGGGACTGTGTCAGTCAGTCAGTTCAGTCGCTCAGTTGTGTCCGACTCTTTGCAACCCCGTGGACTGCAGCACACCAGGCTTCCCTGTCCATCACCAACTCCCTAAGCTTGCTCAAACTCGTGTCTGTCGAGTCAGTGATGTCATCCAACCATCTCATCCTCTGTCAACCCCTTCTCCTCCCACCTTCAGTCTTTCTCAGCATCACGGTCATTTCTAATGAGTCAATTTTTTTGCATTAGGTGGCCAAAGTATTGGAGTTTCAGCTTCAGCATCAGTCCTTCCAATGAATATTCAGGACTGATTTCCTTTAGGATTCACTGGTTGGATCTCCTTGTCCAAGGGACTCTCAAGAGTCTTCTGCAGCACCACAGTTCAAAAGCATCAAGTCTTCGACATTCAACTTTCTTTATAGTCCAAGTCTCACATCAATACTTGACTACAGGAAAAAACCATAGCTTTGACTAGATGGACCTTTGTTGGCAAAGTAATGTCTCTGCTTTTTAATATGCTGTCTGGGTTGGCCATAGCTTTTCTTCCAAGGAGCAAGTGTCTTTTAATTTTATGGCTGCAGTCACCATCTGTGGTGATTTTGGAGCCCCAAAAAATAAAGTCTCTCAAAACTCAGTAAACACAGGCCTCACTATAAGCCTCACACCAGCCCTCTACAAAGGCAGGACTATCACCATCCACTCTTGCTAACTCCATTTAACAGATGAGGAAACAGAGGCTCCAGCAGGCATAGAAATGTTTGCCCACGGTCACATGGATGGTCTGTGGCAGGGCTGTAATTTACACCTGTTGCTGTTGTTTAGTCACAAAGTCTTGTCTGGCTCTTTGCAGCCCCAAGGACTATAGCCTGCTGGTCTCCTCTGAGCATGGGATTCTCCAGGCAAGAACACTGGAGTGGGTTCCCATGCCCTTCTCCAGGGGATCTTCCCAACCCAGAGACTGAACTTGCGTCTCCTGCATTGGCAGGTGGATTCTTTGCCCCTGAACCATCAGGGAAACCCCAGAGTTTACACCTAGGCCCATGTCTTTCAACGCTGCCCCCTGTGTCTGAGGACTGTGCAGAGATGGCCAGGACACAGCCTTGTCCTCAACACTTCATAGTTGAGGTGGAGAGTGAACACTTCGTCTTTAGAAAGACAGTTTGGTAGCAAAAACTCCAGGTGAGCTCTAAGGAGGGGGTGGAAGGAATTTACGGTGCATACAACGTGCCAGGCTCTGTGCTACATGCCTTGTGTCCGTGACTTCTTTTTAATTTTCACAGCAACCCTGTGAGATTCACAGGACCGAGGATCAGAGAAGTTTTGTCACTTACTCGACACCACACAGCTCATGGGTGGTGGATCTGGGCTCAAGCTCACATGTCTAATATTTCATAATAACTATAAATGGAGTTTAGCCTTTTAAAAATTGTGAATCACTGTATTGTGTACCTGTAACCTATATAACATTGTACAGCAACTATACTTAAATTAAAAAAAAAACACCTCACACACTGAACTCCAAAGCACATTCTCTTTGCCTGATCCCCATCCCTCCTCCACCCGAGCTCCCCAGGTAATTCATGAATGTGGTCACCACAGTGGGTGTGGACCTATCAGGATAAGTGGTTAGCCCTGGGACATCCTTGTTGGGAAGGAACTGGATTCGTCCCTTGATCACATGCATGCTCTCTGCTTCTCCCCACTTCCTGCCCAATTGGAAACTCACCTGTCCTTGACCCCCAGCCCCCTCCAGGCACCTTTTCCTAGTTCCCTAATGCTGTCCATGCAGAACCCTTGCACTGGTTCAGCCATGCTGTCCTTGAGGAAAGCATGCCCATATCTGTTTTCTCATCTGACCTTTCATTCATCCAACAAGCATTTATTAAATGCCTGCTGTGTGCCAGGCACCCTTTGAAGTGTTACAAGTTCCTGCATGAACCAAAACAATTACAAGTCAGGAGAGGAAGGAGATTACAGGCTGGCTGGGAAGACCGGCTTTATGAACAGTTTCATGCGTGGACCTGCAGGGATGGACTGAGATTAGGATAGGAGCAGCATGCTCTGAAGCACGAATAGCAGTTGTTTAGTCACTCAGTCTCGTCCGACTCTTTGCAACCCCATTGACTGCAGCACGCCAGGCTTCCATATCCTTCACCATCTCCCGGAGTTTGCTCAAACTCATGTCCATTGAGTCGGTGATGCTATCTAGCCATCTCAGATAGAATGGGATGAGATGAACAGGAGGCAGCCCTGCAAATTTAGAAGGAAAGAGAAGGGTGTTCCAAGCAGAGCAAACAGCACTGACAAAGTCTCAGTGGGGTAGCAGGGAGGGAGGTGTTTCAGGATTCTCATGAGGGAAGTTCCCTATTATCACCGTGATTCCCATTGTATAGGTAGTTAGGTGAGGCCCAGGAATGCTACTTTCTCCTAACCTGGGGTTGGGCCTAGGTTGCTGCCAGGTTCTAAAGTATGCCTGGGGCACCATATGCCATTGGACTCACTGAGAAAACAGTCCTAGCATCAGGAGCCAGCTCCACCCACATCTGGGCTCAAAGGCTGGCCACATTCCTAGTAGATCTAAAGCTCTCTGATCACGAGAAGGAGCTAGAGAACACATGAAGAGCCTGGTTGGGGGATTCTGGGCTCAGTGCAGAGAAAGGACAGAATCAAGTGGAGCCTTGTTTAGGGAAACCTGAGAGGTAGCATTGTCCAGTAGAAAGGGCAGAAGCTTTGGAGTCCACCAGACCTGGCTGTGCATCCGGGTTTCCATCTGTGTGACCTTAGGTGAATCATGTGACCTCTCAAAGCCCAGGTGCCCTTGCTTGCACAATGGGAGTGACAGTGTTACTGACATGACCTTTGTGCCTGAAATGCTCGGATGGGAGTCTGGCATGTGGTCAGACCTGAGGACACACTGGCATCTTTACTGACTAGAGTTCATGAAACGGTGGGTGTGCAAAACAGGCCAATTTGTGATTTCTTTAATTTACAAGGGGACTTCTTTTTCTGTTTGTTTGTACTAGTTTTGTGTTTTGCTGCACCACTCGGCATGTGGGATCTTAGTTCCCTGACCAGGGATCAAACCCCCAACCCCTGCATTATAAGTGTGGAGTCTTAACCATGGACTGCTAGGGAAGTCTTTTCAAGAGGACTTCTTGTTTTTTAAACAAATCTGCTGATGAATCTTTTGTACAGAGAGTTCCTCATACAGTTTGGAAATAAATTTGTTTTATATACAACTGTGTTTTATCTGGGAGCCACCCCCCCTCCCCGCCTTGTTCTCAGCTTCATTCAGAACTGAGCTGAGTGTGTCAGCGCTGACCTGAGAAGGTGTGTGCCACAGGGCTGTGCTCTCTGCTTCTGACCCAAAGTGTTTGTCCATGACTTGGATGGGATTTTAAGGTCATGATGCTCACATCTTTACCATCTGAGCCACCAGGGAAGCCCAGCAATCATGTATGGTTGTGAGAGTTGGACCATAGAGAAGGCTGTGCACCAAATAATTGATGCTTTTGAACTGTGGTGTTGGAGAAGACTCTTGAAAGTCCCTTGGACAGCAAGGAAGTCAAACCAGTCAATTGTAAAGGACATCAGTTCTGAATATTCATTGGAAGGACTGATGCTAAAGCTGAAGGTCCAATCCTTTGGCCACCTGGCCAAAGAAGAACTGACTCATTGGAAAAGACCCTGATGTTGGAAAAGATTAAAGGTGGGAGGAGAAGGGGACGACAGAGGATGAGATGGTTGGATGGCATCACCAACTCAATGGACATGAGTTTGAGTAAGCTCCAGGAGTTGGTGATGGACAGGGAAGCCTGGCATGCTACAGTTCATGGGGTTGCAAAGAGTCAGACATGACTGAGCAACTGAACTGAACAGAACTGCTCACATCTATAGGCAACCCAGAGAGGAAGGAGAAAGACGGTGTCAGGCAACAAGCCAGCTTCCAAAAATGCCTTGAAGAAGATTGGGATCAAATAGGCATAAATGTAACCTGTTTTTATTATAGAAACCAGTGCCCCAAGTGCTGGTTTTGGTTTTCATAGAAGAGGAAGTGTGACATGTTAGAGTTTGGGTCATCTGAGAGGTCGGCAGATGGCCACGTGAGTGACTCTCCAACTCTAGATCCGCGTTCACAGAGTTCATGGTTCTTAGACTGCTCAGAATGCCAGGGTTTGGAACAGTTAGAGGAAGGAGGTGGTGAGAATGTGCTTCTGTCCCGCCATCTCGGTCTGCCTGCACTTGGGAGGGTGGGTCTGGCCGGGTGCACGCTGCGTGAGGACAGGGTACATGGAGGAGAGCCTGGTGGAGGAGAACACAGGCTGGTCATGGGGAGCAACAGAAATGGGGCAGTCCACCCAGAACAGAGGAGACACCTGAAGAGGGGGTTTGTGCAGCACCCTCCTTCAGGAGAGGAGTTTGATCTGAGTGCTGTGGCTCCAGGGGCAGAGCTAGCAGGTGTGGGTGGCAGTCAGCAGGCAGGAGATTCAGAGCAGTGTAAAGATGGACAGTCTGATGCTCAGATGCCCAGAGATTGCACAGACTGCTTTGCTCATCACCTCCCTGCCCCCGCTGGATGGATGCAAGTGCAGGGCAAGGCTCAGTGACCTTTCGGGTTCCCTTCTGGTCCTAAGAGTCTGATTCCCCGATGGGCTGACACTAGCTCTTTCCATGTGTGGTCGAAACCTGGGGGGCACAGCTCTTCCTCCCTCAGTCCCTCCATTGAGACTCCCATTTGTGTCCATGAAGGTGATGGTGTCAGAGCCTCAGGGCCTGAGGGTGGGGACAGGGTGAATGGTCATCCTTTACACTAGCAGTCTGGCCTCGGCCTTGCTGAATGTTTGTATGTACCCAGAACCTCCTGTAGAATCTGAGGATTTCTAGATCCAAGGGCACAGAGCCCATGGTGACCATGCTGGATACCAACCCCAGCCTCTGGCTCCAGGTCCCCTTTCCCTTGCATTTGACCCAGCCTGTGCACAGGCAGCCTCCCAAAGCCACAGAAAAGCCCGGAGAACAGAGAATTTTAGAAGCTGGGGATGGGGGAGAGGAGGGACACCAGCAGTCATATCCCAGCTCTGCCCTTTTTCATGTCTTCCCACTTCAAAGACAAGGAAACTGAGGCCCACAGATGAAATGAGTTGACCAAAGCCACGGACAGAACCAAACTCCATCCCTGCTCTCCTGCCCTTGCGTGTGTGCATGCTCAGTCACTCACTCGTGTCTGATCCTTTTGCAACCGCATGGACTGTAGCCCTCCAGGCTCCTCTGTCCATGAAATTTTCTAGGCAAGAATACTGGATGGGTTGCCATGTCCTTCTCCAGGAGATCTTCCCAACCCAGGGATCGAACCCAGGTCTCCTGCACTTCAGGTGGATTCTTTACCGTCTGAGCCACCAGGGAGGCCCTTCTCTGCCCTTAGGACCCACTGGATGTCTCCTCTGCCTCTGCAGGGTACTGCAGAAGGGGCGGGCATCTGGTCCTTGACAGTCAATGGGAGAGTGCCATATGGGCACATTCCACAAGGCTTCAGCTTTCAAAATAGCCCGCAGGCCTGTGAGCTTCCTCCTAGGGGCCAAGGAGTAGGCACCAGCTGGCAGGGGACAGCCTAGGGTAGCAGTCTGAGGTGGAGGGAGGGAGTGTGGGTGCTGAGATGTCTTTTCACGCCAGTAAAGAAAGAGTAAGGCCTCGGCAAGCTGAGTGGCCTGACTTGGCTGTCCTGGCCGAGGCCTGGCCCCTGCCCGCTGTACCTCCTTCCCTCAGCTTAGCTGCTTCTGCACCCTCTTTCCTGCCTCCCATCCCCAAGCTCCCTCAACTCTCTGGGAGTTCACGAGGCGTAGTGTGAGGTCCGAGGCTGTCACAAGGTAGGAAAGAGCACAGAGGTTGGAATCCAAGCTTAGTACATCCTGATTGTGTGACCTCAAGCGAGTCACTTACCCTCTTGGAAACAACATCATCTTCTGTAAGATGGGGACAATCCTTGTGCCCTTTTCCAGGGCTGGCATACAGATCCCCTGAGCTTGGTATCTGTTACCCTCTCAGAAACTTAGCACCTTCTCTGTAGGATGGGGATGATCCTTGTGCCTGTTTGCAGGGTTGGTGTATGGGTCCCCTGAGCTTGGTATATATGGCTGCCTCCAGCATAGACCCTGCTTGGAGCTCCTGTCCCTTCCTCAGGTGCCATAAAAATTGCAGCACTTGGCTGACCGGGACCAGGCGTGCAGTCCTGGAAGGGAAGTGGTTAAAGCCAGACCGATGAAAGCAGAATGAGGAATGACACATTCTTAGACAAAGTCAGCACTGCTTTAAGAAGTATTTATGCAGAAGGATTGATTCTCCCATAGTTTTCTCTTACTTCTTGCTTGGCATAACCTTTCTCTGGACAAAACTAGAAGACCTTGCTCTTGGGATCGTTGTGAAGTATTTAATTCTGAAGATGTCCCAGAACAACTTGATGGATCTTGCCCCAAACACCCTTGAACATAAAACTTGACACACTTTCATGAGTCAAGGATAAATTTTGTGAGTCAGGATAAATTTCTAGCAGGGGAACTAAGTATGTCAAAGAGTTTGCATTTCTCATTTTGATATATACTGGCAAATGGCCCTCTTAAAAGATTTCATGTCCCTCCTGCAGTGTGTGAGACGTGTCTGTTTCCTCGTACCTTCATCAGCTCTGGGACCTACCAAACTTGAGTGTTTTGCCAGTCAGTTAAGAAAAAGAGTTCTGATTTCTTTTTCAATTCTGCATAAGGTTGAGTATCTTTCCATGGATGGTTCAGTCACTTGTATTTCTTTTTTGGTAAATGCCTACTTACATTCTTGGCCCATTAAACATTTTTCTGTTGGATGGTTCAACTCATTCATTTGGATTTAAAGGGTTATCCCTGGTGGGTGGGTAGGGAGTCTCCGAGGGGGCTTGGTGGTGTTGACGTCACTTTGCTTTGAGGCTGTGAGTTGGAGGTGAGCCTCTTTGCAGCCTCCACCCAAGTGGCTGCCCTGGGCTTGCTCTGAGCTTCCTAGGGTTCTCTTTGTTAACGAGCGTGAAAGTGCTGCTTCTCTCTACATCACAGTGCTGGCCAGCATGTCAGGGCAGAGCTTATGATTGGACAGCTGAGCGAGGGGCTTGATGTTGGATGCACTGCTTCTGGGATTAGGGGAGTAGGGAGTGTGGCGGGATGCCAAGGAAGAACCTCTGTGTGTGTGTGTGTAGTTGTGTGAGCCCCAGGATTTCTTTGGGGAGCTTGGTCTTCTAGGGGTTATATCTGCATAAGAAGCATCCCATTAGTGAGTGTATTCCAAATAGCAAATTTACTAACCTTGCTTTTGTGCACAGTATGTAAAACACCCAGAAAAGGTCAGTCGTCTCTTTCCCAGCGTAAGTAGCTATCAAAATAAATAAGACAGATGAAGTCACTATAACCATAACAGATTTACCACTTGTATCTGGAGCTGGCCAGCGGAGCTTGGTGGGACTAAGCCTCCTCTGGCACTGCCCCCGGAGGAAGCCAAGAAGTAAATGAGCGACCAAATGCTCTGTGTTTGCTGTGGGCGAGGCGTGTGCTGAGCACTTTGCTTGCATTTTAATCATCACTCAAACTCTTCAAGGCATGTCCTCTTATTACCCTCCGTTTGCAGGCAAGGAAATGGAGGCTCAGAGAAATGAGATAATTTGTCCACCTAATATTCTTACAGCACAAAAAGGCAAAGCTAGGATTTAGAACCTTAAGCTGTTGGACACCACCCACTGGACTTGCTTGTCTTTTCTCCCCAGCCCTGACCCCTTGGTTAAAGCTGGAGGGAGATTCTACATAGAGGCTAGAAGACGACAGGCCCACGGTGTCCTGGCCGAGCGTCCCAACCCCCGGCCCTGCCCTCCACAGCCCAGCTGGCATCGGCGAAAACAGGGCTGGGAGGGGTGGGCCCTTATGTGGGGCTTTGGTGTGCAGCCTGGGAGAGCTGGAATCGATAGCTCACGGCTTGCCCTGCTTGGGCCTGGGTGTGAGTGTGGGTGTGGGGAGGGGGCCTGCTCCCTGGGGGTGGGCTCTGGCCAAGTGAAACAGGCTGAGGTCAGAGGGAGCGGGCCGCCCTCCCAGAGGGAATGCCTGGATGACGTGACTTTGGGGGGCGCTGGGGGAGGAGGCCAACTGTGTGTTTCTCATCTCACCTCCACGCCTCAGCCAGATGGGGAATCGGTGCGGGAAGCCGAGCCAGATGCAGCGTCTGGCAGGCTTCCCTGGCCGCTGCGCGCAGCTCTTCTCTAGCCAGCTTGGCAGATCCCTCCACTATCTCCCTGAGGGGACCCGGGAGCAAATGACGTCCCAGAGTTGGCTGCGGCAGAGCAGGGTCTCCTCTGGCCACGCAGCAGGCAGAGGCAGGGAGAAAACAGGTCAGGGACCCAGAAGACGTGACCTGATACCCTCTTCCCTCAGCCCCAATGGCTCTGCCTTCTGAGCCAAGTTTGGGGGAGGGACAGGAGGTTTATAAGGTCTGCCGTCAGACCTGGGGCCTGGGAGCTAAGTGAGCATAAAACAAAGCCTGATTCCGAGTGCTTGGTCGCTCTCCTTTTGCAAAGCTGCTCACGCTTTTTCAGCACGGACCGCCTCTAGGTGTCCGCCATTCTTTGCACTATCCTCCGTCATCTCTAGGTGTCCATCATTCTTCACACTGTCCACCAATGAGCAGCAAAGCTCCCCGGGCACTGCCAGGACCTGAGGTCTCCCTGCTTCCAACTCTGAGCTCTCTCCCAGTCATGCCATGGCATCCTGACTGTGATCCCTCTGGGGTCCCAGAAGCTTTGGGGCAGGACTTAGTCTCCAAGTATCCCTTCCCAGACCCCATTTTCCTGCCCTGGTTCTTATCACCAGCCTGCTGGTGCCTACTCCTGGCTCAGGGACCCCTCTGTTCCTCCTGGGCTCCTCCATCCTCATATCTTCTCCCTTGCTCCTTAGATCTCCCCACACTTGTTCTTCTGTCCTTCTTCCATCCCAAACTGTTCCAAGTTTCCCACCCCAGAAATGCTTTAGCTTGACCTGTGTTTCTCTGGCTTCCTCCCTTCCTACTCTGTCCTGCCCTCATCTTTCCCTCCAGCCTCAGAGCCAGGGACTCTTTGCCCATCTCCTCCCACTCACCCCTTGGGCTTCAGGATGCATCCGCCCCAGCTGCTCTTGGTCCTCTACCCAGCTCAGGCTGTGGTAGACCAACCCCCCAGTGTTTGTCTGTGCCCTTCCTTCTGCTTAAGACACCCTCTGCCACCACCACCCTGGCTCTCACCTCTTTGCCCCGCTGACCTTCCTCATCTTTCATCCTTCACCCTACCTTCAACATCGCCTTCTCCAGAAAGCTGTCTTGGCTTGGTGCTTCTCTCCTCTGATTCCCCTCTCAATATGGCCTCCACAGCAAATTAGCTATTAGTGCTGCTCTTTCTCTTGGTCCAGTAGCTCCTGGGACCAGAGCGATATTTTATTTGACTTTGGGTTGCCAGTGTCAAATGAGGAGCTCAGCATGCAGTAAACTTTATAGGACTGATCTGAATTTTGTCAGAGAGAAATCAATCACTTGCCCAATGTCCTTAGTTATTATAGGAAAACAAGGGAAGTCAGGATAAAACACTTGCTTTTGAGAAGTCTGTGACCCAGTTGAGAACAGAATTGGGAATGGATTCAGGAAATGACCACATATGAAATTAGCAATCTAGATCTCCGATGCTGAAGTGGGTGCTATAGCTACGGGTGCCCTTAAGGGTTTTGGAAAAGGTGAGAAGACTGTGGGCAGAGGGTCTGAGAGGGCTGGAGGAGGGCAAGGGCTGGGTGGGATCAGGTGAAAGAAGGCTGGGCCGAATTCCGGAGTCAGGAGTGTGAGCAGAGAACATGTTTCTAGAGAAGGTGAGCAGATTCACCTATTTCTGCAATTACCCTCTGTGGGCGCTTCCAATATCAGAGCAGCATTAGTGGATTTTAAGCACAGTTTCCCTGTCCTGGAAGCCAAACAGGAGCTGATTGTGTTTCCAGTTTTGCTGCTTGACTGGGAAACTTTTACTGCAGGCCAGGTTCTGCCAGGACCAGCGAACTCTCCAGGCAGAGAGCGGGATGTTTCTGGCGTTGGTTCTTTCTAGTCATCACTGGAAGGGAACCTGGTCTCTTCTTCCTGAGTCTGGGAAACCAGGTGCATTTTAAACCAGTCTTTCTCATTAATCAGCTAGACACACCTACTGTGTGCCAGTGTTGGTGATCTGTACCACGGGGGTCACAGTTTCCTCCAAGACTAATGGTCATGACATGACCCACAATATGTAGGTTTGCTGTGTCCCCTGGGGCAGAGGGAGCCCCAGGGCTGAGGCGGTCCAGGAAGGCTTCTAGGAGGTGGTGGGTCTTGATTGAACTTTGGGGAAATTAGACAAACTGAAAGGAGGGAGAGATGGAGCCTTTTCTGGCAAGAACTCCTTAACTGAGACTGACATCATTTCCCTCCTAATATTTTTAAAAATGCTTAGTTGTAATCTATTTCTGTCTCTATAGAATTGTCTATTCTGGGAATTTTGTAGAAATGGAATCATATGTGTGGTCTTTTGTGTCTAGCTTCTTTCACTTAGCATGATGTTGTCAAGGTTCCTCCATGTTGTAGCAGGTATCAGTACTTTATTCCTTTTTATTACTTAACAGTTTTTCATTGTATGGCTATAATATATCATTTTATTTATCCAGTCATTAGTTGCTGGACATTTGGGTTGTTCTCACTTTGGGGCCATGATGTAATATATATAATATTTTGTAATTCAGGGCTGCTATGAACATTCGCATAGAAGTTTTGGTGTGGACATGAGTTTCCATTTCTCTTGGGTAGATGCTTTGGAATATAATTGCTGGGTTTATATGGTAATTCTATGTTTAACCATTTGAGGAACTGCCAGACTATTTTCCAAAGCAGCTGCACTATTTTACAACCATTTATTCTGTCAACAATGTATGGAGGTTTTAATTTCTCTACATCTTTTTGTTGTTTTCAGTTGCTAAGTCGTGTCCAGCTCTTTGCGACCCCATGGAGTGCAGCAAGCCAGACTCCTTTGTCCTCCACTGTCTCCCAGAGTTTGCTCAAATTCACATCCACTGAGTCAGTGATGCTATCTAACCATCTCATCCTCTGCCACCCCCTTCTCCTTTTGCCTTCCATCTTTCCCCAGCATCCAGGTCTTTTCCAGTGAATTGGCTCTTCAGATCAGGTGACTGAAGTACTGGAGCTTCAGCTTCAGCAACAGTCCTTCCAATGAGTATTCAGGGTTGATTTCCTTTAGGATTGACTGGTTTGATCTCCTTTCTGTCCAGGGGACTCTCAAGAGTCTTCTCCAGCACTGCAATTTGAAAACATCAATTCTTTGGTAATCAGCCTTCTTTATGGTCCAACTCTCACATCTGTACATGACTATGGGAAAAATGATAGTTTTGCCTGTGATTTGCCAGCAATTTTTGCCTACACTTATTATTATCTGTCTGTTTGATTATAGCCATCCTAGTGGGTGTGAAATGATACTTCATTATAGTTTTGATTTGCATTCCCCTTCACTTTCACTTTTCACTTTCGTGCATTGGAGAAGGAAATGGCAACCCACTCCAGTGTTCTTGCCTAGAGAATCCCAGGGACAGAGGAGCCTAGTGGGCTGCCGTCTGTGGGGTCGCACAGAGTCGGACACGACTGAAGCGACTTAGCAGCAGCAGCAGTGGCTAAATGGAAGGGCTTCCCTGGTGGTTCAGTAGGAAAGAATCTGCCTGCCAAACAGGAGACCTGAGTTCAATCCCTGGGTTAGGAAGATCCCCTGGAGAAGAAAATGGCAGTGCACTGCAGTATTATTGCCTGGACAATCCCATGGACGGAGGAGCCTGATGGGCTACAGTGCATAGAGTTGAAAAATAGTTAGACGTGAATTAGGGACTAAACAGCAGCAGCAGCAGATGGCTAAGTAATGTTGAGCGTCTCTTTTTGTACTTATTAGTCATTTGTATATCTTCTTTGGAGAAAAGTCTATTCAGATCCTTTGCCCATTTTTAAGTTGTGTTGTCTTTTTGTTATTGAGTTGAAAGAGTTCTTTATATACATGGATTGCAAATATTTTCTTCCATTCTTTAGACTGTCTTTTTACTTTCTTGCTGGTGTCCTTTGAAGGACAAGTTTTTAATCTTGGTGAAATCCAATTTATCTATTGCTTTCTTTCTTTCTTTGTTTACTGTATTTTTGGTGTCGTATCTTAGAAACCATAGTCTAGTCCAAGGTCTTGAAGATTTGCACCCATGTTTTCTTCTAAGACTTTTGTATAGTTTTATCACTCGCACTGAGGTATTTGATCCATTTGGGGTTAATTTTTGTATATGATGTGAGGTAATTTTGGATGGAATCAAAAGGAGATCCCACCCACCTCCCCAGCTGGTAAGTAGTGCTTTTCTCTTTGCATCTAGATCTCACGTCAAATATTTTCTCCTGAAAGAAGCCTTCCCTGACCATCAGTCTGACTTAGCCACCTCCCCTGAAGTCAGTTTTGGTCACTGTACTCCATTTTATTGGACCATCAGAAATGACCGTGTTTGTGTCTGAAGCCCCATGAGGATAGACTGTCTGACTCACTTCTGGTATGGCCAGTACCTTCTGCAGAGTCTGACACTCAGCTGATGCTCAGGACGATTTTTTGCAAGTGGAAGACTTTTTGCTAAAGGAATTGTATTCCCAGTGGATTTTGCTAAACCTTTCTTAGTGTTTCTGGCCTCCTGGAGTTGGAAGTTGGAGGGCTGAGTGGAAAGGGGTTTCCCAGCAACATCACAGGCAAGTGATCACTCATCTCTGCCTTGATGGTCCCTTACTTCACAAGACGGCCCGTCCCATCCTTGGGCAGCTCTAGTTGGTGAGTTCTTCCCAACATTGGGCAAGACCCGCTTTTCTATGTTTTGCGTTCACTGTCCACCACCTTCCTTTCAGTATAATTGGAGTTGACCCGCTCATACTGATACTCCTTTAAATATTTGAAACCAGCTGTTGTGTGTCTCTTAAATGCCTTCTCTGGGCTCAGCACCTCTAATTCTTTCAGCTGTTCCTCCTGGAGCCGAAAAGGGCTGGACTCTGACCCCTGAGTCGCTGATACAGGCCCCATGGAGGTGGTGACAGCCATGAGCTCCTGAAGAAGCGAAGGCCCAGCCACAGCTCAGAACAGATGAACCCCTGTCCCCTTGTTTTCTTCTCCCACTTGAGTTGGTGCATTCCATAACTGGAGGCAGAATTTTGAGAAAAACCACTAAATACAAACTCCCTAACTGGATCTCTTGAAGACAGAGCTGACTCTACTAGTACCCATTACTTATGATACTGCTTGCTACTTGAAGTGTTTTTTCAGCTAGTCTGGTGGTCTGTTTGGTGCTGGTCCAGGTCCACCTTGAGTGTGTTAGCTACAAGTTGGCACTGGCCATGGGTACTTGCCATCTACCTCTACAAGGATTAAGTCATGTGCTGCTGCAGCTGCTGACCTTCAGAACCCCTGAAAGGAGTCCAAGGTGGAGACTGGAGGGGAGGGTACGGAACTAGTAGAACAGGTGTTTAGATTGTTAGATGTTTATAGGAGCTGAGTTTACGAGTCCAGTTCTCCTATCTCCTCATATCTAGAAAAGCACTAAAATCCTTCAGGGTGACAGCTATTTCTCATGACTAGCAGAAAGCTTCATGAGACCAGCAGAAACCTTCTGGGAAAATATGCACTTGATTGTGTGTATTCTCCCTACACTGCTGCTGCTGCTGCTGCTGCTAAGTTGCTTCAGTCGTGTCCGACTCTGTGCGACCCCATAGACGGCAGCCCACCAGGCTCCCCCATCCCTGGGATTCTCCAGGCAAGAACACTGGAGTGGGTTGCCATTTCCTTCTCCAATGCATGAAAGTGAAAAGTGTAAGTGAAGTCACTCAGTCGTGTCCGACTCTTAGCAACCCCATGGACAGTAGCCTACCAGGCTCCTCCGCCCATGGGACTTTACAGGCAAGAGTACTGGAGTGGGGTGCCACTGCCTTCTCCACTCCCTTCACTAGAGTCACTTATATACTGTCCTTCCCCTACTTCTTTGGAGCAGTTTTTCAGAGCTGTCTGAGGTGCTGTCTCCCAGGCTGCAGTCCTCATTTTACTCTAAATAAAACTAAACTAGCAACTCTTATGTTGTGCTTTTCTTTTTTTAGTCAACAAGTGGTTCTCAACCTGTAACAACCTGTAGACTTACCTGGGAGCTCTGAAAACTACCAGTGTCCACCCCGCCTTCCCGGATTCTAATTCAAATGCTATGAGTAGCGCTGGCAGACTATGTTTTTAAAGCACTCCAGGCGATGGTATGTATAGACAGGTTGCAGACCTTGGCTTCAAGAGCTCCACCTTGAACTTAAAATCCCCTTCAGCTCCCCGAGAGTGAGCACATACTGGATGTTGGCAGAATATCTAGGAGCTGACACTAGTCAGAGTACAGGCTGAGAGAACACAACTGTTTTGTAAAGATGGGAATCTCATTTTAAATTTGAAAGCCAAACACAGTCCAATAAAACAATATAGAGATGTATAAAGTGAAATTATTCTATTTTCTTAACCCAAATAACCATGATCATCAATTTGTGACATTTTCCCAAATTTTTTAAATGTACACACACACACACACACACATATATATGCACAAATCCCCATATATAACTCCCCTTCCCCCGAAATAAATCTAATCTTATTGTATACACACTGTTTTGTAATATTTTTTCTTTTCTCAATATACTATGAACATTTTCCCTTGATGACACAGAAAGAGCCACCTTATCTTTAATAGATATATGACTCATAATTTGACCATTTTTTTAAACCGATAGACTGTCAACCTTCCTTATTTTTTTGCTGTTTCAAACAAAGCTGCATGAACATCTTTATATATATATATAAATACACACACACACACACACATGCCTAGATGCACATGTACACACACTTGTGTGGATAAGTTCTTAGAAGTAAAATTGCTGTATCAAAGGGAATGCAGGTTTGGAGTAGAGATTGCTAAAATGCTGTCTAAAATGATTGTTCCTGTCTATCCCATGCAACAGAATTCCTAATAACAGCAGTTCGCCTTGTGTCAGAAGTCAAGCTTTGCTGAGCACAGCAGAGAGGAAGGTGTGAGTGTGTCAGATGGCGGGGAGGAAGCGGTGGGGTCACTTCCCCTTCAGGTTGTGTGTGGAGGAATCCGCTGGCCTCTGGCCTTGCCTGGCTGCTGTGTTTCCCAGGAAGAGGAAACCAACCCGTGTGTGTTAACCTCTGCTTGCTCCCCAGGGTGTGACGGGAGAGCGGGGCACGTTCACAGGATGTGTGTGTCCAGGTCAGCAGGCCCAGGTCAGCCGTTGATTTCGGAGAATGTGGGGCTAGAATCGTCCTTTCCGGCCTGGTCCTAGATCGCTGGGCTGCATCCAAGCCCCTTGGAAACCCAGGACCATGGTCCTTTCCAGGGTTCAAGCGAGTATATGGTTGTTTAAAGTTTCCAGGTCTCTAGCTCCTGAATGTCAATATACATCTAGAATTTTTCTTGATTTCTACCATAGAGAAAGCCTCCTCCCCCTATCCCGGGCATCCCGGCACTCTCTCTGAGCTCCTGGGCATTACCCAAGACACCTATGCTCACCTATTCTGGGCCTCTCCATCGGAGGACCTGCTGGCCCAAGGTGGTCAGATGCGTCTGTTCTGATAAACTGGCTTGGGACCAGAGGGAGGTGGCAGGGCTGGAGGAGGGAGGTGCAGAGGTCCAACCACATGCCCTCAGGTACTCTGGAGAGCAAGCAGTGGGGGGTGACACCCAGAGCCCTAGAAGCTGCAGTGCCTTCCTTTCTTGACCCAGGAAGGGTCATTGGTGCCTCCAGAAACTTCTAGGAAAGAGGCAAAAACTCCAGGAGCACAAAAGACTGTGCTAGGCTCTTTGAAGGGGAAGGGGGGAGGAGAGGTCATGTGTGGCCAGCAGCTGCAGCGACCCCAGCACCGTGGTTGCTGCGTCCCTCGTGTTCTCATTAAGCTTCATGGTGGGGCAGGTGTTACCACACCCATGTTACAGATGGGGAGTGGCGGCTCAGAGACAGAAACAACTTCTCCAGTAGCCAGATTGGATTGCGTCTGAACCATGCAAAATAGAGCCCTGGTCCCCAAGCTGGTCTCACTACCCCGCTGCCACGTGGGTGGCCTCAATACTGACTGATGGGTCACCTACAGGTAAAGCAACCGATTGAAGAGCAGATCGTCATGGCTGGGGGCTCCGCCTGGGCTCAAGGCAGTCTGGTGTAGTTATCAAAAAGAGAAGTGGTCAAGCTGCGGGGTCAATACCGCACTTAAACCTGAGCTTCATCACTCAGGAACTTCAGGTAGATCTGTTATTTCTCAAGGTCTCTTCATTTGTTAACTGGAGATGATAACAACATTTTCCCCCACAGAATCAATGTCAGGATTAAATGAGATCATCAAGATAAAGTGCTTAGCAAAGCCTGGAATGCAGTTAAGTGATCAATACGGGGGCATGGCTATCATTTTTATTCCTACTGAAACCACAAGCTCCTGCATTGACGAGAAAGGTTTGTAAAAAAAAAAAAAAAAAAAAACAACCAAAAAACTGGCTCATCCTGCTGTCCTAGCTCTGCTCACTGCAAGGATGGAGCTTCGGCAGCTGAACCTTTGTAAAGGTCTGTGTAAATTTTGTCAATCCTTCTAGCTTCTACTTTGCACACTCATTTCCTCTCCAGGAAACATGAAAAAAAGAAGAAAAAACGCCTCCGACCCCGAGGGGCCTGCCACAGCCCATCCATCCTTTCAGTGGGGTGCTCCCAAGGATGGCCATTGTTCTCCCGGCCCTGGGCAGCAGAGCTATTTTTACTCTTCTACTTTCCCAGGCCGGCCTTGTTATTAGTAGTGTTGGGGGAGAGAGAGAGAGAGTGTGTGTGTGTGTGTGTGTTCGTTCCCCTGCTCCTGTCCGTCTGTGTCCCTGATTCTTACTTCCTGTTCCCCCCCGCTGCTCCTATTCCTGGTGTCATGATTCAAGTCTCAGGGCAAATGGAAAGAAGTCAGTTCACCCCTCCCTCTTCCTGAGTATCCAAATAGCTAAGGTCCACTTGGGCACTCACCATGTGCCAGCCCCCACCTTGTGTCATCACATTTAATGGGAAGCTCCCATTATAAACCATACTTTGCAGCTAACGAGACCCTCTTACTCAAAGAGGCTAAGACACATGCTCAGGCCCACACAGCAGTGAAGTGTGGAAGCTAAACTTCAAACCCACCAAATGCCTTCAAAAGCCATCTTTCTCCTCTACAATGTCAGTGCTCCCTTTGGTGCTTTTTGAGCCTCATTTGTTGGTACTCCATCGCTCCAGCTGGTTTCCCTGCTTGATTGGTCAGTGTGAGTCTGGCTGCTCCAGCTGAGCTGGAGGGCCTGGAGGTCGGGGTCTCTGCCTCATCTGTCGTGTGGCACAAAAGCCAGCAGCAGGCACTAATGTCACTTGACATCAGCTGGTTGCTTTGTTCCTTCACTTATTTAGGGGACATTAAATGAGCACCTCTTAGGTATAAATTGTCTTGCTGGGTGTTAGAATGCCATGGTCTGCCTTGAAGGAGCTTCTGTTCTAATGGGGAGATATGGGGTAGATCAAACATCCTCAGACAGCCCCAGAGTGAGGTGACCACAGTTCTTCCCATCTTGCAGAGGAACGAATGGAGTAACCAGCTATTGGAAGCTTCCTCCAAACCCTCTTGCCTACACACTGCCCTCCAAATTAAATAATAAAGGCCCGGGATGCACTCAAATGATGGCAGGTGCTGAGAGTGATGGATCCCCACTAGACATTCTTGAAGGTGTTTGATACAGTTTAGGAGCCTGCTGACTATCCCCTCCTTCACATCCCTTTAAAAAGCCCTCTTTCCCAAATGCAAGTCAAAACCACAATGAGGTGTCACTTCACACCTGTCAGAATGGCTGTTATCAGAAAGACAACAAATCATGAATGTTGGCCAGGGTGTGGAGAAACAGGAACCCTCAGGAACTGTTGGTGGGCATGTAAATTGGTGCAGATACTGGAAAACAGTGTGGAGTTTCCTTAAAAAATTAAAAATAGAACTGCCATATGATCCCGCAGTTCCACTTCTGGGTGTTTATCTAAAGAAAATGAAAACATTGATTAGAAAAGATATATGCACTTTTATGTTCATTGCAGCATTATATGTGATAGCTAAGACAGGGAAGCAACCCAAGTGCCTATCAACAGACGAATAGATAAAGAAGGTGTGAGACACACATATGTATGAAAGTGAAAGTGGTAGTCATTCAGTCGTGTCAGACTCTTTGCGACCCCATGGACTGTAGCTCGTCAGGCTTCTCTCTCTGTTCATGGAATTTTCCAGGCAAGAATACTGGAGTGGTTAGCCATTCCCTTCTCCAGGGGATCTTCCTGACCCAGGGATCAAACCCGGGTCTCCCACATTGCAGGCAGGTTCTTTACCATCTGAGCCACCAGGGTAGCCCATATATATGCATGTGTGTATATATATGTATATATATTCCATGTGTATATATAAGGGAATATTACTCAGCCATACAGAGAATGGAATTTTACCATCTGCAGCAGCATGTTCTGCTAAGTGAAGTAAGTCAGATGGAGAAAGACAAATACTACTTGATTTCGCTTGTATGTGGAATCTAACAAACAGAAATGAACAAACAACAGAAACAAAGTCATAGATACAGAAAACAAACAAGTGGGTGGCCAGAGGAGAGGGGGCGAGGGGAGGAGAAAACAGATGAGAGAGATTAAAAAGTACAAACTTTCAGCTAAGAAATAAATGAGTCATAGGTATGAAATTACAGTGCAGTAAATATTGTCAATAATTATGTAGTACCTTTGTATGGTGACAGATAGTAACTAGACTTATTGTGGTGATGATTTTGAAATGTGTAGCAATATCAAGTCACTATATTATGCGCCAGGAACTAACATAGTGTTATAGGTCAATTTACTTCAAAAACAAACTTGTAGCAAAAGAGATCAGATTTCTGGTTACCAGAGAAGGGTGGGTGGAGTGGGAATTTGATGAAGGATAAAAATTCCCAGTTGTGAGATAAGTAAGTACTAGGAATATGACGTACAACATGAGAAATGTAATTAACACTGCTGTATATCACATGTGAAAGTTGTTAAGAGAGTAAATCCTAAGAGTTCTCATCACAAGAAAAAAATTTTCTATTTCTTTGATGCTATAACCATATGAAATGCTGGATGTTCGTGAAGCTTATTATGGCAGTCATTTCATGATGGATGTAAGTCAAATCATTACGCCATACACCGTAAATGTATACAGTGTTGTATGTCAAGTATATCCCAATGAAACTGGGAGGGGAAAAGCCCTTTTCCCAGAGGAGAGCCTTTTGGCACAGGTTTATAGCGTGTGCATGGCAGCCATGTTTTGGAGGAGTGGGTGGATCCTGGTTCTGGGAGGAGCCTTCTGTGGGCCACACTCCTTGTCTCTCACAAGCCTTTCTGGGGTTCGCTCCTGCTGTGTTTGTTGTGATTGCTCCATAGAGGTCCAGAGGGAGCCTGGCTAGGGTGGTCTGAAGCCTGAAAGGCTCCACCATCTGGTCATGAACCCATACTGAACCTCTGTGTGTGTGTGTGTGTGTGTGTGTGTATGCATGCATGTGCGCGCTTTAGAGGGGAGGTTGCCCCCAAGTCCAGGCTTCTAAGTGCTGCTTATTGCTCAAATCTGCAGTGTCACCTACCCTCCCCACCCCATGAATAATCATCCACTCCAGAGGAGATGTCAGAATTTTAGAGGACTACACCCTGAGGGTGCTCAGAAACGTTAGCCAGGTGGCCACAGGCCATTGAACGTGATTTTGCTGGCAGGGTTTTGGGTTGGCAAAGCTTTTGTACCGACGTATCTATATTCTGCCCCTTGGCCACTGAGAATTTGCTTCTGGAGGTGGGGGTAGTCCCCAGGTGTTGCTGCTAGCGACCTCTTTGGCGCTTTAAACCCAGTAAGTTTTCAGTCATCAGCCAGCCAGTTGTATTTCAGGGTGCCCAGCAGACTGCCAGGCCTGGGATACCTCAGAGGGGTGAGAGAACACAGTTGCTGCCCATGGGGAGACTGGGAGGACATAGTCACCCAAGTGAAATGGACAGGGTGACAGCATGTGTCCAGTGCTGGGTCATCCTGTAATAAACAAGTAATAAACAAGTAATAAACAAAGGCAGTCTAGTAAGTAATAAATAAGTATTAACAAGTAATAAACAAAGGCAGATCTAGTAAGTGGCTAGTTGTGAGAAACAGACTATGAGCACTGCAAGAGAGGACCACAGACTTGCTAGGCTGGTGGGCCCAGGTCAGATGATGAAATCCGGGAGGCTTTCAAATTGGGTGCAGCCAACTGTTATCAACAAGTAATAAACAAAGGCAGTCAACAAGTAATAAACAAAGGCAGATCTAGTAAGTGGCTAGTTGTGAGAAACAGACTATGAGCACTGCAAGAGAGGACCACAGACTTGCTAGGCTGGTGGGCCCAGGTCAGATGATGAAATCCGGGAGGCTTTCAAATTGGGTGCAGCCAACTGTTATCAACAAGTAATAAACAAAGGCAGTCAACAAGTAATAAACAAAGGCAGATCTAGTAAGTGGCTAGTTGTGAGAAACAGACTATGAGCACTGCAAGAGAGGACCACAGACTTGCTAGGCTGGTGGGCCCAGGTCAGATGATGAAATCCGGGAGGCTTTCCAATTGGGTGTAGCCAACTGTTATCAAGATGGGTCTTTGACACTGGAGTCTCTGCCACTTAATAGTGGGGGTCAGTGGGCCCCAGGCAGAAGGAGAAGGGGCATTAGCCCAGCATTGGTGGAGCCCTTGCCTTGGCAGCAGCAGCCCTGGGATCCTCTGCCCTGCTGGGTCAGCTGGATCTTGGGGATCAACCCGTTCTAATTTGAGACTCCCCTGCCTGTCATAGGACTTAGTATATGGGGCCCTTTGAATAGAAGGTTATATCCAATTGGTACCTTAGGTGGGCTGGCATGATGAACTTCTCCAGCAGGAGGTCAGAGCTGCAATCAGCTCCCTAAATGAGAACTCCCCTTTCCTGGCTGTTGGAATGTATTCGTTCAGACCTCTGTGGCCATAGCCTTTAGCAGCCTGTCCCGAACATTAAACATCCGTTCATCTGGAAGATCTGGGAAAGTGGAGGAACTGGGTCCTGAGGAGATACTGTAACCTCAAGGGACCTGGAAGGCAGTGACAACCTACCCAGGGGACACGGTGCTGTGTCCTGGCTAAAATGTTTCTGTATGCATTAGAAGGAGGGACTCCTTTCTCCGTGTGCCTGCGTCCCAGAGCTGTGGTGCACAGTTTGGGGTGCAGAGTATAGGCTAACTTTTGGCCCCTACTTGTCCCCGGCAGTCTTTGGACAGTAAACAACTTATACAACTATATGCAACAGCCCTCGTCTTTGCCAGCTATTCCCACCCTGTGTTGGTATAAGCAGGTGAAGGAAGGTTGTCATTGGGTTTCCACTTGGTCGAGGGCCAGGGGCAGCTGGCAGGGGTTTAGGGAAAATAAGACCTCCTCAGTAAACTGAGCCACTGTGCCCAAGTAGAGGATTTCCCCACACTTCCTAGCTTCTTGCCTCTAACTGTACTTTTCATCAGCATAGGGAGCAGTGGGTGCTTACTGGCACTTTCTAATTAAGCGTGGGCAGGTCCCAGGCCTTCTAGGAATGATTAGGCCATAGCTTTGGGTCATTAATTGGTCACAGTCCAGATCTGAGCATGGCTCTCCCTCCACAGGAACTGGGCTGGGCTTCAGTCTCAGTTCTCTGGAGCTGAGCTGCTGGTCTGATTTGCATCAAGGCTGTTTCCTTGTTGAAAGGAGCAGGACTTGGAAGTCTTGGAAGCCACAGACATTTCTGGGCCTAATGAGCTGAGCAGATGGAAAGCGACCCAAGATGGCCCCAGAGTGGGTGGGCTGGTGGAACGGAGGCATCGCAGAGCTTCTGTAGTTGCGTCTGTGGAGGAGGGTGAGCGTGGCAGGTGAACTTGAGACTCTAGGGCTTCCTCTCTGGGGGAGGCTGAATGCAATCCCTAGATGCTTGCCATCTGTCTGAAATGACCAGAGATGGGGAATAGAATCCATGCATTTTTTAATCCAGAAGGAAGGGAAACTCCACCTGGGGAAACATGACTCCAGGTAAAGTGTGTGCAGGCAGAATGTTTAATTGCAAACCTTTCTTGAGACCCGGCTGCTGGGTAACCTTATCCTGGTCATTCCTGCAGCCAGAGGAGGATTTACCTGGGCCCCTGACGCAGACCCGGTGAACAGAGCTGGCTTTCTCCAGTGACCTCTGCCCTGTCCCCTTCCCCTCCACCTGCTCCTTCTCTGCGGTTCATCCCTAGGGTTTCCCACACAGCCAGCTCAGGTGGGCTTGAGAAACTCTGATGTGGGGGTGAGGCAATGGGAGCAGGGCTGGAATTATGATGATCTGGGTGCCCATCTGGGCTGATGATCTAGGATGATCGAGATTTGGAAGCAAGCAGACCAGCAAACAACGAGGTAAAGGGGCCTGGAGGGTATCCGTGGATCTTCTGGACTTACCTTCAGGGAGGCCTCTGACGCTTTCTTTAGGTCAGGGTTTACACTGTTTGTCCAGGAGGGTGGGCTGGGCATGAGGGTGGGAGGCTCTGGCAAGTCCCAGAGGTCTGGGAGAACCTGGAATGGGGGCTCATTTCCCCACTCCCACATCTAGTCACCAGTTGTTCAGTCACTCAGTGTCCGACTCTTTGTGACCCCTTAAACTGCAGCACGCCAGGCTTCCCTGTCCTTCACTATCTCCCAGAGTTTGCTCAAACTCATGTCTATTGAGTCAGTGATGCCATCCAACCATCTTATCCTGTCACCCCTTCTCCTCCTGCTCTCAATCTTTCCCAAAGTCAGAGTCTTCCAGTGAGCTGGCTTTTCACATCATGTGGCTGAAATATTGGAGCTTCAGCTTTAGCATCAGTCCTTCCAATGAATACATAGGGTTGATTTCCTTTAGGATCTACTGGTTTGATCTTCTTGCTGTCCAAGGGACAGTCACCAGAGAGCCAGTTTTTCTCGTGGGTTCAGGTCAAGTCTTAGATAGCAACAATGCCCTGTGACTCTTCGACCGTTTTGAATAGTAAAGGAGGAAGGGCAGGCGTTCTTGGTCCTGTGCTGATCAGTCCTAGACTAGGAGTTAGGAAGCCTGGTCTCCTGTCCTCGCTCTGCCACTTACAGGGGGAGCACACCTGCGATGAAACCACCGTAGTGGGTCAGGCCGGTGGCTTTGAGGCTGTGTGCACAGAGCAGAGGAAGAGCCTGAGGGTCTGAGAGGCTGGGCTGAGGTCTCACAGCCATGATAAGGAAGGTCCTAAGAGTGGCTGACTCCAGAGTCTGTGCCTCTTCCCTGGCGAATCGCCATCCTAGGTCTTACGTTCCTCCTTTGCAAAAGGAGGGGCCTTCCAGCTGCCAGAGCCAGCGAGCCTGTGATTAATTCTCCCTGGGAGGTGACGGGAAGCCCCTAATTACTAGAGAGGATGGAGCAGGGGTCATGCTAAGCCCAGTTAAGCCCTTCCTCTGGGTCCCGCTTGGTTGGCCAGGGAGAAAGACTGCTGTCTGATGGCCTGCGAGTGAGGGCAGGCTCTTTCCAAGAGGGCCCACTCATTTGGGGCCTTCTTCTGGCGTGTTGTGCATAACGTCTGTAGGAAGGGGAGATGTGGGTGGAAGGCAGTTGTAGCCAGCAGGATTTGGGATTCAAGGAGCTGGAAGTCAACAGGGGGGATGGGGTGGGCTATAACCCCCAGAAAAACCCCAGAGCATCCGGCCACAGTTGGTGGAGCCAGTTATGTATGAGAGTTTCCTCTGTGTCCGTCTGGTTTTGTAGCATTCTTCACTGTTGACTTCTGTCTGGGACAAGTTCTGTCTCTTCTTGGTCTCAGGCTCTCAGAATTAGTCTGCCTCCTCCATGTTCCTCAAGGGTTGTACAGACTTCTCAGATCACCCAAAACTTTATTTAAAAAGATGCCATTCAGTCTTGATCATGAAGTTTGATTAAATATCCCCGCTCCTGAATTTACATATAGGTAGACAGTCCAGTGTAGTTAAGAGCATAGGGATTAAACTCAGCTGGACTTGGGTTCAATCCTTTGCTCTGTATTGTCCTAGCTGTGTGACCTTGGGCAAGTTATTTGGCTTCTCTGAATCTCAACTTCCTCTTGTGCAAAATGGGGGTGGCAGTGGTAGCTACCTCATTGAGCTGAAGATTAAATGAGCTAATGCATATGAGTGCTTTACACCGTGCTGGCACATAGTAACCATTACCTAAATGGTTTCTACAGTTTATTGTATGAGATATATGTTTATATATGATATAAAGTAAAGCATATCCCTGGATGTTTATTTATGTCAGTAGTTTATTTTGGGCTTGTGAGGACAGGGACAGCCTTTTCACTTAATGTTCTTTCTTGTTGGGATCACATAAAACATGTCATAAATACCCCATTTCAGGGTGGCAACACTCAGCTGTATTTGCTTTGCTTTATAGCTGTCTCCTTGGGTGCGTTTCAGAACAAACACTCCGCACTGCACGAGGCTAACTCTGTGACTTAGAGATTGGAGTGGAGAAGGAACTAGATTCAGGGCTTGTTTCCTTGGCTGTGAACTGAGCAGCCAAACATACAGCCTCACACTCCTGTGTGCAAAACCCTTGCTGCGGACTCAGTGTTCGTGCCTCCCCCAATCCCTCCTGCTAAGTCCACATGTTAAAGTCCAGATCCCCGGTATGATGGTATCCGAGGTGGAGCCTTTGAGAATTAATTAGGTCCAGACGCAGTCATGAAGGTAGAGCCCCAGTGATGAGTTTAGTGTCCTTACAAGAAGAGAAGGAAACCAGAGCTCTTGTCTCCACCGTGTGAAGGTACGACAAGGTGACCAGGAAGCAGGTTCTACCAGGAACCTTGATCTGGGGTTTCCAGCTTCCATGACTGTAAGAAATAAACATTGTTGTCTAAGCCACCCAGTCTGTGGAGTTTTGTTACAGTGGCCCAAACAGATCAGACAGCCCTGCTCCAGGCAGTGAAGCCCACCACTCTGATGCCAGGGTGTCCGCATGCACCTCCTCTTCGCTCCCATTCCTTCCTTTTCACGACCCTGGCTTCTCTGGCCACTTTGTTCCCCTCTCTGGTGGATTTCCCCTCACACCTCCTGAATCAGAATCACCAGGCAGAGGCCAGGGAATAGGGATTTTTACTGAGCTCCCCAGGTGATTCGGATGGACAGGGCATTCTGGCAAGGGGACTGGTGATGGGGCCTAGAGCTGCCCTGTCTGCTCTGAAGGCAGAAGGAGCAAACATCTTAATGCTGGGTCGGAGACCTCACAGCAGGCACCGGGGGAAGTTCAGCAGAGTAGCTCTGAGGTTGTGTGGGGGACCCTCCCTCTAACCGAGGCCTTGCCCAGGAAGGCGTGTCTTTGGTGTGGGTTCAGGTGAGAGGAACAGAAATGGTGCGAACAATAGGCCAGATTGTGTGGGTTTTCTCCGGTCAGCAGTCCTGCCCACCTCCTGGGCCAGGCAGCCTTCCATGGTGGCCTGAGGCCATCAGTGGTCCAGAGCCTGACTGAGCACTGGGAACTGGGGTGACACTGGGAATGGGGTCCTGAAATGCCTTCATTTCAGAAAAGTCTACAGATCTTCCACACGCTAACTTCCCTCCTGCACATCTGTGTCTCAGCCAGAAGGCCAGTGTGGTCATTCAATGGGGCACAGTGTTTGCTAGGCACCGACTCTGTGCCGGGCGCAGAGCTAAGACTCAGGGACACCGGGATGAATCACACATCTCTGAAATGCTCACAGGCTCCTGAAGCAGGTTTAGAGTGGGTTCCGAGGATCAACTGAGGCAGAATCAGCTGGAGTGGTTTGTTTAAAACATAGACACCCAGTTTCAACAAACATACCGCTCTGGTGAGGGGTGTTGATACTGGGAGAGGTTGTGCAAGTATGGAGGCGGGAATAGAAGAGAACCCTGTGTACCTTCTGCTCAGTTTTTCTGTGAACCTAAAACTGCTCTATAAAAATTGTTTAACAAAAGAAAATGTAGATGGCTGAGCCTCCAAAACCCAGGTCTACTTATGCAGAATTGTAGAGGGTGGGGTTCTGACATCTGTGATTTTGGAAGATGCTTTGCAGGGTCTCATTTACCGTAAAGTTTGAGAATCAGTGGAAATTAGCTACTTAGATTTTTTTTAAACAAGCCCAAATTTATGTTCATTGTATAAAGTACATAACAAGAAGATGGAAATTAAAACCACTTGTAACCCTACCCACCTAATATAATCATCCTTAGCATTTTATTGAATACCCTTCTAGGTGTGTGTGTGTGTGTTTAGACATGTGTGTAGCATCCATGTATACCTGACACTATGCTAAAGCCCTGGGGACAAAGATGAGAGAAAGAATGGTCTTGGTATGGAATACCCACAGTCATGGGAAATGATGATTGGTGCAGCTTGAGGCCCTGCCTTAGATACCCACTCACCTTCTCTTACCTGTCCCCCACAGGTATACATCATCAACGTGACCTGGTCCGACTCCACATCCCAGACCATCTACCGGAGGTACAGCAAGTTCTTTGACCTGCAGGTGAGTGAGTCTGAGCTCAGGTGGGGCCTGGTTCCATATGAAGTGGCCTGAGCCTCTGGTGGGCTAGCCTGTCTCATTCCTCACTCATCCAGAGACCCCCTTCCAGCAATCTCAGGATCAGAGTTTAGACAGAACAGAGGGATGGAGGAGGGCACCTTGGCAGTCAAGCTGGGCTGAGCTCAGTCTTGGATGTTGCAGACAGACACATGGGGCTATGTTGACTTCTTAACATGACTGTTAACAGTCATGCCTTGTCACCCTGACGCATTCGGAGGCTGGGAAGATGGCCGTGGGTGCTGTGTGCCTCAGCAGACATGTGTCTATAAACATACAGAGTGAGACACAAGCCACCACATCATTGTAGGCAAAGAAAAGCAAACACACAGAAAAGACTGAAACAGAAAATAAGCAATGTCTTCAACTACAGACACAAACTGGGCATACCACTGTGTCTGTCTAACTGAATAAGGCTCTGCTGTCCTGTTTGCACGCATATATAATATGTGTGTCTCTTTCCCATACCCAGGCATGTCACATGGCGGATGGTAGCATGGGTCCCACAGCTCCAGTGTAGACACCTCCCTTGATGTCGGTTAATTTGGCTAGGCTTCTTTAGGTCACAAGCAACAGTTTTGCACTCATACTGGCTTAGATGAAAAGGAGACTTGGTTGGAAAGATATACCAGGGAAGCTTATGCAGTCAACCAGATGGTGGAAGGGAGAGTGAGACAGTGGCTCCAAGAATGCCTGAAACAAGGCTGTGCTCCCTCTGTCTTGTCTTGACTTCTCTCTGGGCACTGTCCTCAGCAGTTTGGCAGTCAGTGGCTCCCAAATTTCCTACCTTGTGGTTTCCAACAGCAGAGACTGCCTCTCTCCCAGTTCTAAATTGAAAAACCCCAGGCAAGACTCTGATTGGCCTGACTTAGATCAGGTGCCCTCTCTGCACCAATCATTACAGCTGAGGCTGGAGGGGCATGAACACCAACATGGCCACTAGCGGGCCCACCCCTGTTTATCAGAAGCTGAGAGCTTCCAGACTCTTCCTTAGGGCCATGAGCATGGTTTAGGCCTATTAAAAACACAAAGAAGGGACATCCACCGCTGGCCTCACAACCAAGTTCCACTTCTTCCTGTGGTGGTGAGTCATCTTGGAGATGCCAGGCTTGCACATTTACCTCCAAGTACTTGATTTTATCCCATTGTCCTTATGGCTCTGCCTATGAGATGAGCCAGAGGTGAGCCAGCTTCCTGCATTACAAATCCTCTCTTAATCGGCAGTATGGGATTGCGAGCCACTCCTTACCCTTCTCCCTTCCTCCTCTTCCCTCATCAATTCCTGTCCAGTCTCCTTGTGTCCTTCTGGTGTAAACTGTTGGAATTTGCTGATACCCCCTCAATGGGTATAGTGTGCTGGACAGGAAATGATCACTTAGTTGGGGAGAGGGAACCCTGAAAGGACTCATTGATGAGCCAGAAGGGGTCTGAGAGCCAGCGGAAACTCTCAAATCGGAACTTTTCTTCCCCCCTTTTCTGTTCTACTCCCCCACCGCCTCCCTAGTTACAGAATCTCACAAGGAAGGAATGCTGCTCCCCCCACTTCTCCCTTGCCTGGAGGGCTCATTTCCTGTGTGTCGAGAGGGGACACAGGGCATGAAGCCGCTTGTGCGATGCGCTAGCCCTAGTCATGAGCATGGCCAGGCCTGTCCCCATGGGTCATCGCCACCCTGTAGATGCAGTTTGAAAGGGTGGTTCTTCGGAATTTAACCTTTCAACCAAGTATCTTTCAGAACTTGACATAAGGACATATAGTGGCATTCATTTCAGAAAGCCTTTCTCATTTATCAAGATCTCTGATTTTAATATGGCGGCTCCTAAAAGACGAAGAATAAACAGCGTTGCTCATTCCATCTCTGGTCACTGGTGGCTCTCAGATCTCAGTTCTGAGCTGAGGCCCTGGGGACGCATTTCCTGAGGCCAGTTGCTGGCTCTGTCACTCTGTAACTCCGGACAGGTTCCTTAACTTCTCCACTTTCTCATCTGTAGAATGAAGATTCGAACGGTACCTACCCAGTAGGGTTGTTGTGAGGATTAAATGAGTGAATCCATGTTTCTCCCGACACATGGTTGTCTAGTATGTTACTCAGTGTTAATGGTGACCAGAATGCTGGGATGCCTGGTTGAAGGGTGTGGGGGCTTAGTACCTCCTGTCATGGTATTGCTTTCTTGTTTCCCGCCCTTGGCTTCACTCTGCTGAGGAGCTGTGCAGTGCCCAGTCCTCTGTCAGAGTGTTCAGAGCCCCACCGGCTCTCTCTGGAGCTTGCCATTCAGGCAGGATGGAGTGAGTTGGGAGTGGGGGTGTGGCCCACAGGGGCCTGCTCTCAGAATCCTTCTGCGCCTCCCCTTGTAGGCTGAGCTCCACATTGGAACCCTGGAAGTCCTGGGCTGACTAAGCCAGCCTGGGGAAAGCTGCTTAACTGGCTTTACTACCTCATGGTTCTGATTTTTCTGGGGATCATATACTTTATATCCCAAATATAGGATATTTGCCAGAGATATACTAAAAAGTTATTCATTGTTTACCTGAGATTCATATTTTATCCTTTGTCCTGTATTTTCACTTGCTACATCTGGCAGCCTTAGGCTGACTGTGCATGGTGACAGTGGAAGTATAAAGACGAGGAAGCCAAGGCTGGAGTGAATTGGCCTTTGATAAGGCCTCCACCCAGAGAAGGCGATGGCACCCCACTCCAGTACTCTTGCCCGGAAAATCCCATGGACGGAGGAGCCTGGTGGGCTGCAGTCCATGGGGTTGCACAGAGTCGGACACGACTGAAGTGACTTAGCAAGCAAGCAAGGCCTCCACCACATGTGCACTTTTGCAGAGCAGAAGTGGCCCAGGCTGAGGGACACTCAGTTGAGAACAAGGTCCTGTCTTTTAGAGGTCTGTATCTGATAGGGGAAATAGGCTTTTAAGCAATTAAGTCCACTATAGACGAAATGAATACTAGATTGAGGTACAAGTAACATGCTGAGGGATGGAGAGGAAGGAAAGAACATTCTTGGGAGGGGGCAGCTAAGAAGATGCACATATGGTTTTGATTGGTGACAGAAGCCAAGAGCGAAAGAGCCAACCACCCCCACTCCAGGTTGAGGGGATTTGGTTGCTTTTTGAGATTTATAGTTATTGGGGTAAAATGTGTCCCTAACTTATGTCATATTTTTTTCATTTATGTCTGCTTGTCTGCCTGCTCTTCATGTGTCCGTCCATTCATCCATCCATCCATCCATCCGTCCTCAATCCATCCAGTCTTAAGTGCCTACCTTCTATGTCCTAGGCATGATGCCAGGCTCTGGGTGGGGATTTATTGGTGAGCAAAAGCAGATCTGGTTACTGCTTTTATGGGACTTACAGCTTAGTGAGGGAAGACAGGTTTTAGTTTAAAATATACATACATATTATTTTATACTATGCTAAATGCTGCAAAGAAAAGCACTATAGACATGTTATAGGGAAACGTTATACTCTGTTAGAAGACCAGGCTTCCCTGAAGAAGTTAGTTTATCTGACAAATCAGTGAGTTCTTATACTTTATTTTGGGAATCAGAGTTTCTTTTGTACATCCTTTCAGACATGCATGAATGTACATATACAATTCTGATCACCTTCTTGGTCATTCACACCCACCTCAAACCCTTCCAAGGGAACTAGAAGAGGACCCCCTACTCTGCCCCACAGCTTCTCTCCCTGTGTCTTCTGCCTTGAGCCTTCAGACTCAGTGATTCTCCTTCCTTCTCACCCAGGAGGCTGCACCCTGAGCCCAGCTCCTCCTCCTGCCCGCTGGGAAGCACCAGATACGGAGCCTTTAGACCTGTGCTACCCAGCGCAGTGGCCACCAGCCACATGTGGCTAGCTACATTTAAGTTAATTAAAAAACTTAAATTTTAAAAATTAAGTTTAATTTTTTAAGTAATTTTTCATTTACTTGTTTATCTGGCTGTTCTGGGTCTTCATTGCTGTGCAGGCTTTCTCTAGTTGCAGAGAGTGGGGACTACTCTTCGTTGCAGTGCTCAGGCTTCTCATTGCCGTTACTTCTCCTGTTGACAGCATGGGCTTTAGGTGTGCAGGCTTCAGGAGTCACAGCTCTTGGGCTCTAGAGCACAGGGCTCTACAGCAGATACAGAACTTTTCTATCATCTCAGGAGGTTCTGTTTGTCTGGGCTGCCTCTGACCATCTGGGACACACAACAGGCTCCATCTGGCTTTATGCCCACCCAGGCATGCTCTGCCACTTCCCAAGGCCTCCCCAGTTGTCCTCTAACATCTTCCAGGGCCCCTGCAGCAGGAGGGAGGCTGCATTCCACCATGACTTGCCCCATCCGTAGACAGTTCAAATTCAACAACTCTTCCAAACACCTCTTCTGGAAACCAGGTCAGTTACTAGAGAGGGCTTCTAAGGGCATTTCAGATGTCACATTGGGAACAGAGAGAGGAGAGGCTCTTGGTCTCCAAGTGGAAATTGGTTTCTTCTAAAAATAATTCACCACTCAGCCCTATCTGACCAGGAAAGGGACCTGTCCCAGAGGGAGCCGGCGGGGACAGTGTCTGATGTGGAGGCCTGTTTGGTTATAAAGAGCTTGGGTTATAGGAGGTGGAGGTGGGGTTAAGGGGAGAAGGAGGAGGGAGAAGGCCTGCAGATGCTCTTAAGTTGCCTTCTTTTTGGCGCTGGACCATATTTCCAGCCTCTGTAAATTTCCTCGCACAGCTCCTTCACTGTTAAGTGTCTTTTCCAAGGCCTGGCCCCATTGAGGAAGGACCGGAAGGCTCTCTGAGGCTCCGGCTCCATCGAAGGTTGTTTCACAATCCGATTACAAGACGCGGGGATGCAGTAATTGCTCTGCAAACACTGACTCCATAGTGCTGCTGGCCCCTTAGTCTGAACTCCGGCCAGTGAGTGCACAGGGTCAATATTTGATCAGACCAGGGAGAGGCCCTTTAGCCTCCCCCACGCTGTTTGGAAGATAGAGTTAAGAAAGCTGTTCAGGTTTGCTCTAAAGGACTTAACCTGTTTTGAAGATCTTTTTTATCTCTCTTCCTTATTCGTCTCTCCAGCCTGTCCACCCTCTTATCCACCCAGGGTCACCCAGCCCTCCAAAAGCCAGGCTAATGATGGGTGAGGAAAACTATAATCCTTGAATCGTTAATAACCAACCTTAGGAGGGATGTGTATGTGTGGGGGGACATGTTCTGATGTAATGTATGGAGAGTCATAGGATCACGGCATTTTTATAATTAGAATTCTACTTCCAGTCCATCATTTCACTGGTAAACATCTATGCTCATTTTTCTATTCATTAAATTTATATGAACTTTAGTTTAGTTTGGTGTCCAGAGCAGGCCTCTGCTGGGGTCAAACTGGGGTGATCCTGTGCAGGGGTCAACTTGAGAGTAGAAGAGGTGTCTGAGGGAGGTGTCTTTCTTGCCGGCTCTTTTAATCATCAAAGCAAGCCCTGTGTTGTTTGAGATCATTGACTCTAGACTAAAGCCTGGAGGAGGTAACTTGCCAAGTTCTAAGAACAGTTTTATACCCAGGATTCTAGAGAGTTCCGGCACCTAGTGTGGCAGTTCTAGAACCAGTGGTGCAATGAGCTGAGGCTCATTGTGATTGCTCACAGGCCCCAGACAGACAAGAACATTGACCTTAACCGAGATCAGTTCCCTATCCCAGGAAGCCTCCTACTGTTTGCCACGGCAAAAATGGGAACATAGAGACTGCCTAAGTAAATTGTTGTCTCATACCACTTCGTACAGCAGTCAAAAAAAATGAAATTGTCCTGTGGATGGAGCGCTAAGAAATGTTAATGAATGACCGATGCAAGTTTCAAAAAATTGTATGACAGTAGTTAGGCAAAAACAAGATATATCTTTTACAAATACATACACAGAATAAATACATAATTATTCTTAAAAGGTCTGGAAGGATGCGTTCCAAATTGGTAATGGAGTTATCTCTGAAAGAGGTTTGGGGACATGGGTAGGAGGAAGGGCTTGGTTTAAGGGGAATCTTAGCTTTCTTTGTAATGTTTTACTTTTTTTAAAAAAGGAGAATGGGTTCATATATTATTTACAACATTATATATAACAATTAAAAGGATACCTGTGGGAGGAGGTGGGGAAAGCGGGAGGTCTAAAATAAACTATGTCTCTCCTGGTCGTTACAGTGTTTGTGGAGGTCGTCGTTCAATCCCTCAGTCATGTCTGACTCTGTGACCCCATGGACTGCAGCACGCCAGGCTTCCCTGTCCTTCACCATCTCCTGGAGCTTGCTCAAACTCATGTCCATTGAGTCAGTGATGCCATCCAACCATCTTGTCCTCTGTCGTCCCCTTCTCCTCCTGCCTTCAATCTTTCCCAGCATCAGAGTTTTTTCTAAAGAGTCAGCTCTTCGGATCCGGTGGCCAAAGTATTGGGGCTTCAGCATCAGTCCTTCCAGTGAATATTCAGGATTGATTTCCTTTAGGACTGACTAGTTTGATCTCCTTGCAGTCCAAGGGACTCTCAAGAGTCTTCTCCAACACCACAGTTTAAAAGCATCAATTCTTCAGCGTTCAGCCTTCTTTATGGTCCAACTCTCACATCCATACATGACTACTAGAAAAACCATAGCATACACTATAGTATAATGGGACAGAAAACACACAGGTTAAAAAAAATAGACATGAAGAACATATCTAACAAGATAAAGTGAAAATGATGATTAAAATCATATTGCCTCATATTTACTGAACCAGCATTCTAGATCATTCCTGTGGAATGAAACTGATTAGACTCCATTACAGCAAACCCCAGGGATGTGTCCAGATTATCTTGTCAAACTGGAATCCTGTGTTCAAATATTGCGTACAGCACATGAACATGTGTGTATTGGGCCAAGAGACGCTTGGGTGGTGGTTCTTGTGTCATGATGAACCACACTGAGAGCTTCATGGCTGTGGAGTGTGGTGGTTGAGGGTAGGTAATCCAGGGCTAGGGAGGTTAGATTCCAAGACCAGCTCTATCACTTACTAGCTGTATATAACCCTCAGTAAGTTATTTAACCTCTCTGTACCTCGGTTTTCTCATCTGTGTGATGGGGATAATAAAAATACCTGCCTCATGGGTAGGATAGAAGGAATGAAATGAGACAATCCATGTAAAGAAAGCTCTGAGAATAGTGCCTGGTGTGAAACCCCTAGACAGAGAAGCTGAGCCTTCATCAGTTATGTCCTCAGAAACATAACTCCAAGAGAAAAATAGCTGGACATCCCCACTCTAGCTGGAGGCCAAGGTTTCTTCTTGGGCCCCATTTATACTTCACTTTCACCAAATGAAGTTTATACTTCACTTTCACGAAGTAGTTATGTCTGCCGCCTCTGTCTGTGAGAGAGGCAGGTGGTGGTGGTAAGGGTTTCACAGATAACTCTTTCACGTCCAAAGTGTAACTAATTACCAACCCACCTTCCTCTGTTAGGAAAACACAGCTGTTTAGAAAGTAATAATTGATCAACAGTTTCTCCTTGCCCTTGGAAAGAGGCATCTTTCAGATTCCTGACGGGCACAGGGGGATTCAGGGGAGCCCTGTGGGGATTCCAGTAGCTCCTGAGAATTCTGTGGCTGGCCTCCCCTCCCCCAGGAGCTGGCTCTGCCTCAGCAGCTCCCTTTCATCTGGCCCCGTGGCCTGAGGGTGAACTCCAGCTTCCTCTCTGTCTCTACTGATTTCCACTTTGGCAGTTCTGCCTAGCATAGGGGTGAGGATGGGCAGGGTGGAGGGGGGGTGCGGTGGGGTGTCTGTTCTCCAGGGAGTGTTAGGCGGGAAGGCCTGGGGAAGTGGCATCTCCAGGCCAGCTCAGGATGGAAAGCCGTTGACCACTGAGTTGGACTCCTGGGTTGCTTGACGGATTTATCTATTTATCTATAAACTTGAAGGCGGGTTTATTTTTTTCTGCTCTAAGCAGATGGAATTTGCATAGTTTGTACAATGATGCCTTCTTGTGCAATTTCCCCAACTCCACGGGTTTAGGAATGACCTTGTACAGGAGGGTTCTCGCAGGTCCAGGATAGATGGGGAGAGGTGGCCGCAGGCAGGGTACATAGGAGAGGGTCTCTGCACATCTGTGCCAGGTGCATGCTGTCAGCCACCCCCACCGCCTGCCCTGGGCAGAGCCTAAGGGTGCAATGAGAAGAGAGGGGCTTGTCTGAAGGCCTGAAGCAGCCCAGAGCTGTGGGGTCCTCGCCATGCTGCCACTGACTTGGGGAAATTAATCTTTTCCTATACAGATGAGTACTTGGTCTGTGAGTGCCTGTTTTGGTACCTGCATGTGTTTGGTGAATTCGTCTTCCTGACCAATGATCTGTAGGTGATCTTGGCACACGTCTCCAGAGGAGTTCCTCAGGGACCAAACCATGTCTGGCAAGACCCTCCCTGGAACCACCAAGGAGTCGGGAGCCACCTCTGCCTTGTTCTCTGGGTTCATCCTCTCTCAGGGTCAAGGTGGGATTGTCACATGGCAAGGGAAAATGTAGACATTGATGAAAATTGTAAAAAAAAGCTGTAATGTCCTCTAGATGGTAAATCTTGGCACGAACAGTTGGCTCTAAGCCTCTGGGTGAAATCTGGTGAGGGTGGACATTGAGGGGCTTAGAGGGGGCTGCCTGCTCCCCCAGTGACTGTCCTGCAGGGTGGATGAAAACGTGTCTTTCAGGGAGAGAAATCAGCTGTGTGCAAATATCATAAAATGGGAGGTACATGCTTGCCAACCAGCTTTAACCAGATCTGCTGGAGAATTAGGGTGGAAATCATCTACCAGGAAGATAGCATATCTAGCACTCATGTTGCCACTTTCTGGCCTGGTGCCCATGACAGGCATCACTAATCGATTATGGTACATTCTCATCCTCTGTCAATGGCTGACATTGTTCATCGATCTGGATCTCAGAGTCTTTCTAAAAACAAAACCCCAAATAGCTTCAGGAAGTCACTACCTATCAGTTGGCAGTGGTACCTTGAGATGAAACTATTGGCCATCCCCTGATGTAGTCCATTTCCTTTGTTTGACAGATGAGGAAATGAGGCCCTACAAGGGGGAAGTGGCTCTTCTACATCACAGGGGCCGCAAGTGTCAGCAAGACTAGGACTCGGGTGCTCTAGCTTTAGTTCTCATTCCAGTGTGGAATTCTAGCCTCCCTTCCAGAAGTTTTCTTTCTGTTTTGGCTGAGGAGGGCAGGAAGCCCCCACTGCATCATCAAGAGAGCTCCTGGGGCACAGGGGAGGGCAACCATTCACCCTCCCCCGTGAGAGGTGGCCTGTGCACAGCAGAAGACTTCTCTCCGGCTCCCAGAAAGGTCCAACCTGCTGCTGCCTGGAGCTCAATCCATGTCCTACCTGCCGCTGCCCACTTCTCTCATTGGCTAATAAACCCCAGCTTTGCCAGAAGCAGCATCTGAGTCAGGCCACACCACCTGCCTGACTGCTCTGAGGTGTGCACCTTGTTTTCCTGGCATGAGGGTGTCATGGCAGGGTGTGTTTGGGTGTTACGTTAGGCCTTGCCGCCCTCACCTCCCTCCTCTTCTGGTCTCAGGCTGCAAGATATGACCTAGAAAAACCCAGCTTTGCCCCTACCAGACCCCCATCGACCCCTCTTGTATAACCGTGGGAAAGTTGGCTGGGAAATGGATGGGGGCAAATGTCCCCCTCAAACTGGAGAATGAACGAAAGGAAGATCTATGGTGGTGGCCAGGTGTGTGTGTTTGCTCTGTGAAGCCTTTAGCTGTGACCAAGTCACTCCCTTCCCACAGGAAGGAATTTCAGATTAATCTTGGCACCTTGGAGGAGTGCCAGCTACCTGCCTGCACAGGCCTGGTTACTGGGATCCCAAGGGGAAAAGTCAGGGTCATCCTGGGTGGAAAAGCCAGGCGGGCAGCCTTGGCCTGAGCCAGAGCTGTCAGCTGGTGGGAGAATCAGGGTGGGGCAGAAGGCATGGAATGAGTGAGCAACCCCTGGTGTGGACCCCTGCGATCAGGCCTGCCACTTGGGCATCCCAGCAGACTTGCTGAGGTCTCAGCATCCATGCACCCCTCCCCTGAGTAGCAGCAGTTGGTTTTGCTTTTGCCTCTTGGGGACCTGGGGTAGCCAGGGTAAACTGTGGGAGCCTGAGCTATGGGCTTGTTTGCGGGAAGACAGACCCCAGGTGAGCCAGAGGTGCCAGCTACACTGATTCCCTCACTGGCTCCCCACCACTCTGGTGGACCCCAGCCCCCACGTGATGTTAGGGGCTGCCATTCCAGTATCTCAGGGCCATTTCCTCAGGCCAGACCATTGTACGAGTTATTGGAGACTTGGAGTTCTTTCCTTTTTATTCAAATTTTAGCTAGAGCCAAGGAAAAAGATTTTAGTTCCTCAGAGACCTTCACAGTTGGGTGGTGACATCAGGCTCCAGAAGAGCTCATGGGGTTCCTAGAACCAACTCTCCCACTTTCTGAGTGGAGCAGTTTGTCCTGGTGGTGGGACACTCAGGCTTTGTTGTCAGACAGACTTAAATGAATGTGACCTCAGCCCCACCTCTTATCAGCTGTGTGACCCTGAGCCATTACTGGCCTCCAAGAGACTCAGCCTTCTCATCTGCTGAGTAAGCTAACTGTTAGTCACCCAGTCATGCTCAACTCTTTGTGACCCCACGGACTGCAGCCCACCAGGCTTTTCTGTCCATGAGATTTTCCAGGCAAGGATACTGGAGTGGGTTGCCATTTCCTTCTCCAGGGGATCTTCCTGACCCAGGGATCGAACCCAGGTCTCCTGCACTGCAGGCAGATTCTTTACCGACTGAGCTAATGACTCTAATTGCAGAAGTAGCCTCATAGAGTCCTCACGACACTTCCAGGAGACAAGACACAGGCAACCTTTCCGCTGAGCCTGGAGCAGCTCTGGAGCATCACTAGGATGGCGATCACTGCCCTGTGAACACTGATCCTGTCCAGCCTGGACGGGGGAAACATTTTCCCAGCCACGAAAGGGTCCTAGGCACCCCCAAGCTGCAGTAAAGAAGTGCTCCAGGGCTGGCCAAGAGACAGCCCCACACACCAGCCAGGGTCTGGCTCCATCTGCTAATTAGGGAACGTTTATCTGGTGCCCAGCAGAACAAAGTGGCCGGTTCAGCCACGCTGGAAGGCTGAGTTCAGTGAGGGTGTGGGGGGGCTGCTGGGGCGGAGGCTAGGAATGGGGCGGGTGCGGGGGCGTCCCTGAGGCTAAATGGACCACATTCAGATATACCTTTAAAAAAATCCACCCAAACAGGAAGCATGAGGCTGGTGTATAGCTGGAGTTGGGAGGCTCTGGTTTTCGACAAGCGGCCTTTCTTCCCTCTTAGAGAGACAGTGCCGGTCTGGTCTCCTAAGGAGCAGTTGCTCTCCATCTCTGGTGAAGGCTGTCCCGGCTGGCTCCCCAAGGAGACCGGGTTGTTTTTATCCTGAGATTCCCAGGGCTCCACCTTGTGAGGAGGAATCCCCAGTGGGAGGGTGGAGAGGAAGCCCTCTCTGTGTGTGCTGGGCCCTGCCCACCCCTCCCTCTATCTCACAGAGCACTGGGGCAGGGACAAGGACCGGGGTATCCCGGCCAGGAAATCTACCACACGCAGGACTCAAAACCATTAGATTTTATCCATCATGTAATGAATTAAGGGGACACTTTGCGTCAGTTTGAAATACCTGGGTTTCCTGGCTGTGTAGTTGAGAACTGAGGTGAGGACGGATGGAGCTGCAAAACCACGTTCTCCGCCCACAGGGGCCAGGACCCAGACCAGCAGTCTAGCTCTGAGATCCAAGCTCTAAACCCTTCTGTCCACTCTAACCTGTAACTTTAATGTGGCCCCTGCGTGGGCCAGAGCACTGCAGAGCCAGCCTGGGAGACCCCAGCACCTCAGAGCGGAGGGGGATCCTTTCCCTCACTTGCCAGGAAGGCTTCTGCCTCAGAGCAGGTGGTGCTGAGCTGGCTGCTGGAGGTGGGTGCTGCCCTGACCCCCTGCCCAGGCTGGGGAGGGTCTGGGCTGGGCCAAGAGTGAGAGTGAGAGAGGTTGTCCATTTCTCTGCATCTGCTCGTTTCCTTTTCCCTTGAGTCTTGGATTCCCCCCAATGGGGAATCTCTCGTCTCTCTCTTTCCCCAGTTTGTCTGTTCTCTCTCTCTCTGTCTCCCAGGGGTTTCTGAGTCTCAGCCTGTCTCTGGGCATGGCTCTGTTCATCGCTGTGGCCTTTCCCCAGCCTCCTTTCTGGAGGCGTTTCCTCTGGCTCTGGTACGTCTTTGTCAGTCTCTGGGTCTCTCTTGTCTGAATCTCTTCCTCGGGGATGCTACCAGGTCCCAAGCCAGCATGTGGGAGAAGGGCAGGTGAGGGCCTGACCCTAGTCTGTATGGGGTCAGACCTGACTGCAATGAGCGGGGGCTTGGCAAGTCTGCACCCCCAAGGGCAAAAGCCTGTGGTGGAGAGTGGGGCTGCTTTCCTTCTCAGGGACTCTGGGGCCTCAAAATTAACCTTTTTCCTGATGATGGCTTATGTATAGAATCCAGTGACAGCCTTGACACCCTGGTTGGGGGGCTGTCCTGCCTCCAGAGGGCATGCATGATGGCCAGCTTGGCTCCTCCCCCTTTCCCCTGCCTGATCACAGCCCTCACCCAGGCTGCCCAGAGTTGGGCTCCAGGTTCCTGTGGTTGGGGTGGGCACAGGGAGGGCAGTGCCCACCTGTGCCAGGGAGGCTGGCTCCTCCCCTTCTCTGGCTGGACAGAGGGTCTTCTCTCCTCCGTTCCCTCCCCTAATCCCTTCCTGCCCTGTGCTAGCTGTTCCTCCAGGGCCACCCTCCCCTGCTGCTGTCCCCACTAGAAATAGCTGAGCAGGGGGCATTTGCCCAGACCAGGGAGTGGCCCTTGCAGGGTCAGGCTGGTCCCCAAAATACCCCACCAGCTGTCAGGGATCGGGGTTAGATAGGACACCACGAATAGCTTGGGCAGAGCTCCACTCTCCCCAGGCCTCTTCTCTCAGCGAGGGCAAGTTCTCTGGGCCCAGCCTCTGTTGTCAGCTAGAAGGCAGGTGGGGGTGAGCACCTGACCGTGTTTGCTGAGCACCTGCTAGGGGCCAGCCACTGGGTCCAGGGCGGGATTGAGGGGGTGGAGACAGATGACCATGAGCTGACCACAGGCTGACTCTTGGAGGCCTCTCCGCGTATAAGTCACACGTACGCCCGCAGCTCAGCATGTTCCACACCCAGCCCCTACCTAAGTGCCTCCCTCCTTCCCCTCCTCCCTCCTTCCCTCTCTCAGTCACTGCACCATCTCTCACCCCGGCAGAGCCCTCCTCTCTGCCCCTGGCCCTTTGGCCAAGCCCTCCTGATTCTTCCCTCACATCCACAGCCTTGTTACCAGGCTTCCCAGCACTCCAGTCCGGCCCCTTCCAGCTGTTTCTCAGCATTGCAGCCAGTCAGCTCTTCTTTTCTATTGTTTATTTTTTTAATTATGAATTTTTTTAATCCTGCAGAAAATACTATATCAGTGGATCTTCTCATTAACACATGTTTACATTTTGCCACACTTTATTCACACGCTTATTCTAAATGGAGGTATACTTGACATCGCTTGTGGCTCAGCTGGTAAAGAATCCACCTGCAATGCGGGAGACCTGGGTTTGATCCCTGGATTGGGAAGATCCCCTGGAGAAGGGAAAGGCTACCCGCTCTAGTATTCTGGCCTGGAGAATTCCATGGACTATACAGTCCATGGGATTGCAGAGAGTCAGACACTACTGAGCGACTTTCACTTCACATACTTGACATCAAATACTTCTTTTTCCAGGAAATAAAATGGTGCCAATAGAGGAGGTAAATAAATAGAGGAGGATAAATGCTAGATTCCTGTCCTCCTGCCTCGGGTCTTACTGAGAAGGTGGAACTGGAGGTGGGTCTAGGGGAAGGGCTGGTTTGGTGGGCTGAGAAGATGTCCACCTGTGTGGACCCTGAGTGTGTGAAGGTGTGGAGGCAGGACTGCCTGCCCCTATCACGGTCGGGGGATCCTGGCTTCGTGGAGGACGGAGCTGGGCAGGGAGGGCCACGGGTGCCGGCAGGCCTCAAGCAGCCAAGCCCTTTCCCCCTCAGGCCTTCCTCCTCCTCCCGCACCTGGTGCTAAGTGGGCAGCTGCCGAGTTTATGAGGTCGCGAGCGGAAGCCATCACCTGGGTCGGCAGCAGCACCGCCACCTGGACAGGCAGCCTGCAGCTGGGCACCAGGGTGGGCTCTGTGGGGAGCTCTTCCTCTTGCGTTTCCTGGTTCCCTGGCAGGAGTCAGGTTCTCCCCATCAGAAAAGCCTCATTAAACCAGCTGGCCTGGCCACAGAGCCTGGGGAGGGCAGGGCTGGCCTGGGTGGCTCACCTCACTGCATGGGCTGCTTGTCTAGGCTCCCCCGGCAACTCTGCCTGAGTGTGAGTTTTTGCTTCGGGGACTTTTCTCTTTTTCTTCTGGGCCCCACTTGCCTTCCCCTTCTGCAAGTTGTGAAGAGACACTAGGACACCCTTGGCCTAAAGGGCCTCTAGAAGGGGGAAAAAGCCTTGTTGTTATTCAGTTGCTAAGTCATGTCTGACTTTCTGTGACCCCATGGACTGTAGCATGCCAGGCTCCTCTGTCCTCCACTGTATCCTGGAGTTTGCTCAAATTCATGTCCCTCGAGTCAGTGATGCCATCCAACCATCTCATCCTCTGTCGCCCTCTTCTCCTGGCCTCAATCTTACCCAGCATCAGGGTCTTTTCCAGTGAGTCAACTCTTTGCATCAGATGGCCAAAGTATTAGAACTTCAGCTTTACCATCAGTCCTTCCAATGAATATTCAGGGTTGATTTCCTTTAGGATGGATTAGTTGGATCTCCTTGCTGTCCAAGGGACTCTCAAGAGTCTTCTCCAACACCACAGTTCGAAAGCATCAATTCTTCAGTGCTCAGCCTTCTTTATGGTCCAACTCTCACATTTGTATATGATTGCTGCCTCCTGTGGGCTAAATGGCCAACCTCAGTGACCAGGAAGGGAGTCATCAGAGCAGTGACCCAGTGTTGGCCCTGGATGCCATCAGCCAGATCAGGGCACTTGGGCCCCCCAGGGCAGCTGTTAGGAGTACCTGAGGTGCCAAAGGAATTCAAATCCAGTTGGGACCACCCCCAACCTGGCCCGTCCCCATGCCATATCCTGCTCAAAGACAAGTCTGCACATCCTCAAAATGAGCCCAGCTCCGCCCTCTTCCTCTTTGTCCACTCTAACCCCCACCCTGGTCCATCACATTCCCATCACATTCCACCTGGCAGTTGAACCAACCTTCTTAGGGATCTCCCCACTTGTGCTCTTGTCTTCCCACCCATTAGAGATCCTTCTAAAAATAAATCAGATTGTATAACACCCACCTTTTATAACCTTATGAAAGCCTTCCTTTCTTTTGGGAATGAACTCCCAATTCCTTACCCCACCCACCTGCTCTTCCAGACCTGTCCCCTGCCGCCTCTTTCCCTGGCTCTCAGATCACCTGCTTGATCCTGGGGCACCCGTGCAGTGCTGCCTTGGGGCCTTTGCCATTGCTCTTGCCACTGCCTGGAATGCCCTTCCCCCAGGTCTTCAAGCAGCCAACTCTTTCTGGGTTTCAGACCTCCTGTGGCACCTCCCAGACAGGCCTTCCTTGATCACTTCCTCTGAAAGCCCCCCAGCCCTGTTGCATTGGGCTTCCCAGGTGGCACTCGTGGTAAAGAACCTACCTGCCAATGCAGGAGATGCAAGAGACTTGGGTTCGATCCCTGGGTCAGGAAGATCCCCTGGAGGAGCAATGGCAACCCACTCCAGTATTCTTGCCTGGAGAATCCCATAGAAGAGCCCAGCAGGCTACAGTCCATGAGGTCCCACAGAGTCCAACATGACTGAAGCGACTTAGCACAGATGCACCTTGTCACATTCTGTTGTCTTCAAGACATTTATCTCTGTGATAAATTATCTTCTTAACTCTTTGTCTATTGCTTATGTCTCGTCCTTGCTGGAATGTGAGCTTGAGGAGAGCAAAATCTTGCTTGTTCAGCAACTTCTGTTTTCCCAATGCCTAGAACAGTGCCTGAAACAGAGCAGATATTCAGGAAATTGGCATCAAATGAATGGATTGGGTGTGTGGTGAGCTGGCACTGAGAGAAGGGAATGGGCGAGACAGGCCCGCAGCCTTCTGCTCCATGCCAAAGATGAGATCTGCTGCGTAGCTCCCATTCCCCCTGGTGGGTGCCCGTCTTTGCTTGTAGACTGGACTTGCCATTGGGAACACTTGTAAGGATTAGCTGGAACAGAAAGTAACTTTCAACTTTAAAACTACTAGAAAACAACAGTGACAAATTCGAGAACAAGGTGCATCTGGAAAGCGAGAATATAATGCTAAGAAAAAATATGCAAAGAATACTAAAAGTGAAATACTAAATACTAAACGTGAAATCAAAAATGTCATCGCAACATAAGACATTCAGTAGAGGGTCTGGGGGGAGGGATAAAGAAATTTTCTAAAAGATTAAAATACAAAACTTGGAAGAAAAGTTACAGATGATCAACCCAGAAGAGTCAATATCTGTTGAAAAGGAGTTCTTACATGAGAGAACAGAGAATATAACAGAGAGGGAGAGAGATTAATGAAAGCAAGTTCTCTAATAATGAAAATAGTATGTATTTTGGGTTGAATGTTCTTTTAAATACTTCTGGTTGATCTTTCCAAAGATGGCCACATCTCCTGTTCCACATGACTTTTGCAATGAGACTTTTTTACCTCTTTCAGTACAGAGTCGGTTTTCTCTACCCTTAACCCTCTGCTTATCCTGAATCACAGGTTTCAACAAGAATATCTTCCGCTTGAAGATATTCTTATCTGTAAGAAATGCATGATTAAATAGCTAATTATTTTTGTAAAAAAGATTAAAAAATCATGTTCTAATAAGACAGAGGATGGGAACGAGGTTTGAAGTACCTCTTTCTCTCCCTGTTTCCCTTCTTGTTTTTAGTAACATTTCCTTTGGGATAGCACAAATTAGTGATAGAAGAATACATGTCATATTTTCTAGGGGAAAATTTTATTTTCCAGTTTGAACTCTTCTATTTTGAAAGAACTTGAAATTTTGTTACCATGTATATATATATTACTTACACAAAATATTTTTGTGTATTGCTGTAAAATAAATAATGCTATAAAAGAAGATTTTTGTCTTGGAAGAAATATACCAAATGAAAGAAAAGTCTATGTGTGGAAATAAAGTATATCTTTGGTTTATGGGTCGGGGGGTGTGGGGAGAAAGATTAGCTTAAATCCTTGTGACAAACTGCTGGTTTTCAAGTTTTAATGTACACGAACTACTTAGCATCTTGTTTAAATGCAGGTCCTAATTCAGCAGGTCTCCCGGGGGTTTGAGATTCTGCATTTCCATCAGCTCTTAGGTTAGTTTCAGGATCACAGCTTGAGTAGTGAGGCCAGGGAGTATTGGAAAGATACATTTGAAGCCCTCCTCTCCATCCGTTGCTGTTTCTTCCTTCTGTTCAAATGTGGTCAATCTCCCCTTTGGCCATGGTCCATTGTGATCAGATGGGAATTTGACCTGGTGAGTCTGGTGAAGAACACTGCTCCAGCACTTCCCAGGAGCTGCCAAGGGTGAGTGTGAGTGGCCTCAGAGGGATGGTGTGCTCGTCACTGGAGGTGTTCCTGTGAGCTCAAATGGTCATGTGTCGGAGGTGTCATGAGCCCTGTGTGGGGACGAGGGGGCTCCTCCGTACAATTTCACCTTGTGCCTCTGTGTGCCTTCTACAAACTTGTGGAACCAGGATCTCAAGTTGGGGCTCATTCACCTGTGACTTTCACAGGTCATCTGGCAAGCTTCAATCCCCACCCTTCTCAGTCCTTCCATTGGCATTCTGAGTACTATATGTGTGATTTGGTAGGCAGGGCAGGGGGAGAAGGGTTGATGGCTAGGCTTCAGGAATAGTTCAGTCATGTAGGAATGTAATGCCTGACTTGATTGGATCTAGGAGTGGGAGGGGGTTCTGCATTTTATATTGTCTTCCCACCTTCAGCTTGGTTCAACAGACCTTGATTTATTGTAACAAACTCTCAGTGATTCAGTACATTGGAGGTTTATTTCTTGCTCATGTCATAGACCAAAACAAGCTCTACTCCAAGTAGTCACTCAGGGAATCCAGACTCTCCCATCTGGTGACTCAATTCCCCATGCATCTGTTTCCACCCAGCAAAAGAGGGAGGAGAGAGTGTGAAAAATTGCAGGGAGATTTTATGGGTTGCCTGATGGAGGTACACATCACTCCTGTTCATATTCCATTGATCAGAATTCAGTCACATGACTGTAATTCCCAGCAAAGAAGGCTGGGAGATGCAGTCTAGTTGTGTGCCCAGCTATATGTCAGACATTGTGATGAGCAGTGGGCACAGTTGCTTACAAGAGGCTCGCAGGCTTTTGAAAGGAGGCAGATGTATGAACAAATCATTACCATATGGTAGTAAGTGTGGCTCTAGAAGTGTGACTGAACCACAGAAGCAATCTAGAGGAGTCAAGGAGGGCTAAAGGCCTCAGAGGTGGTGGATTGGATTCCAGGAGAGAGGAACAGAATGTGCAAAAGCACAGAGCTCTGGAACAGCATGTTGTATCCAAGGAGGATGCTGGCAGGGCATGCAGTGTGTGCGGACCTGCAGTAGTAGCAGGACACAAGACTGGAGAGGTCAGGCGGGGCAGAGGTCGTGAATGGGCTTGTGTCCCACAGGAGGCTGACAGCCAACAAAGGGCTCAAAGCTGAAACAGCCAGATGAAGGCGGATTACAGCAACATCAGGGATGGTAAGTGCTTAGCACTCTCCTCACCAGAACCTTTAGAGAGGTTTTATATGTGTTTTGGCCTCTTGTGCTGTGGGGTGTCTGACAGAGGAAGATATGGGAAGGTGGGCAGGGGACTGACCCGAGGCACCAGCTGCAGCAGCACCCCTGGGCACTCCCTGGGCCCGTGTGGCTTCTGCCAGGTCCACCCGACAGCCCAGGTCTCACCAGTGGCTTCCAGTAGCTCTAGGGTCACTCAGGCAGAGGAGAGTCAAGCTCTTGGGAAGTGAGCGTGCCATATTGCTAGGGCCAGGCCACAGGGAAGAGCTGGACTCTGCACAGTGATCTCAGCCTCTGTAGCCAATTCTTCATGTTTTTCTTTTACACAAGACTGGGAGGGGAGAGGCGAGGATGGGGTCCAGAAGTACCCTCACCCTTTTGGAAGAGAGAAGAAAATACGGAAAGAAGACACGTGGAGAAGGGGAGGGAGAGGAAGGCAAGGACGTTGGATTGTCCACTGGGAGCGTCCCACGTGGCTTCTTTCCCAGAAGGCAGGGTTAAGGCAGCACCACGGCACCTGTTCTGAGATCTCACTGCCTGAACAGCAGCCTGGGCCCAGGACCACCGAGGGTCTGTCTCGGTCTCATCTCTGCCAGGAATGTGCTGTCTTTGCCCCAGACTTTGACCTGACTTTGATCCCATGGCTGGTCGGAGACCACAATTCTGGGCCATTTGGAGGGATGATCAGGATGAGAGAATGAAGATACACTGGGGCTGGGGGTGTGGTCCAGCCAGGCAGAGAAGGTGGAGGTCTGCCCTCCTTCGGCCCCTTCCTCCTTCCTCACCTCCTTGCGGGCCTCTCACTTTTAGT
>NW_011495018.1:26798717-26807387 GCF_000754665.1 Bison bison bison
TAATTAATTAATTTAGGCTGTGGTCGGTCTTCATTGCTGCAATGTGGCCTTTCTCTAGTTGTGGCAAGCGGGGTCCACTCTTCATTGCTGTGCATGGGCTTCTCATTGAGGTGGCTTCTCTTGTTGCGGAGCGCAGGCTCTCGGTGCACAGACGTCAGTAGTCGTGGCTTGCGGGCTGTAGATTGCGGGCTCAGTATCTGTGGCACATGGGCTTAGTTGTTCCGCAGCTCGTGGGGATCTTCCTGGTCCAGGGATGGAACCTGTGTCCCTTGCATTGCAAGGTGGATTCTTAACCACCAGGGAAACCCCCCTCTCACGCTGTTGACAGTCCTTAGGGGTTCAGGCAGGAGAGAGAAGTGTCAGGCAGCTCTGAGACCTTGTGAGGGGTCTCTGGTGAGGTTAGGGGATAGAGAGACACCTCTCCCCAGGAGGGACCAGGGTGACCTTAGCCAGGACCCCGCTGGAACTGCCACCCCAGTGTGGGCAGGCTCACCTTAGGCGACCTTATTCTCTGTGGGGAGTGTCTGTGCTGACACCCTGGACCGGTCCCAGGCTTTCTTTGGCAATTCATCCCCACGCAGATGTCTCTTTCCCCATTGCTCCATCCCATGTCCCGAGCAGACTTGTCTTTCCAGAATTCCACTTTCACATGGTTCCTTCTGCTCAGCATCCTCCAGGGGCTCCCTCTTGCCCTGAAGAGGAAGTCCAAGTTTTTCCTTCTTGTGTTAGATGACTGTCCAGCCAACTTCTTACACCACTCGGCACTCACTCTTGCAGCCCCAGCACCCGGCTCCCACAGCCCCGCTGCTTTCCTGGGTGTGAGAGGAAGGAGGACCCAGACAGCAGCACAGGGGTGTTGGGAGATTGGGGTGTAGCTCCAATTCCACGGCAGTAAACCACGTCTCAGGCCCTGTGAGTCCTGGGGGAGCTCTGCTCATTCTCAGAGCCCGGCTTAGAGCTGACAGAGTCCAGAATCTCTGACCCAGTCTTTGGTCTCTAGCTTTCCAGGTGTTTGGCTGCTTTAGCAACACTCCTTTCCTCCCTGGTCCAGGGAAGCGTGGGCCATGTGTGTTGGACTGTGAAGTTACAGGTGAGGGACCTGAAGTCCTCTCAGCCATCGATAGTGAGGGCAGGGTGTGACTGACAGCCTGGAGCAGCTCCCTCAAAGCAGAAAGGGCTGGAGGAGGAATAGGAAGATCATCCCACTGGAGCTTCTTCACCTTGGAAAGGGCGACCTCATTTGTCAAGCATGTATGTAAGCCAAACACTGTGCTCACCTGTGTAATCTCATTCGGTGGGGAGGCTGTTTTCAGTCACTACCCCCTTAAAGATGAGAAAACTGGATCCCAGAGAGGTTAAGTGATCCAGTCAGTGTCACATAGCCAGGACGAGTTGGAACTGGAACCCTCTGCCCTTGACTCCCACCCCATGCTTTTTCTCCAAAGGTTGTGGGTCTGCATGGTGGAGGTGTGTGGAAGGAGCCCCCTTTGTAGTTTCACGGGGAAAGCAGGGCCTCCTCTGGTTGGATACTTTCTAGGATAAGGCCATTGTGCACATCCCTGCTTCTTCTCTCTGCATCTCTCTGTGGGTGTTGCAGGCCCCACCACGTTAATGTCAAATACATCCCAGCCAGCTCCCACGCACCCAATGAGCTGCTGGGAAAGCCAGAGGTCTCCTCCCCAAACAGCCCACGCACAACAGCTGGGCAGCTCCCCAGGGGCCCCTAGAGGCTCACAGACACCTCCCAGACCCGTCTGTCCCTCATGGGCTCTGTGCCTCCGTGACCTCAGGGCTGTAGGTTCCCAAGCACTTTTCCTGGCACTGGGGATACAGGCTAGCGCCATACCAAGAGTGATGCTGATGACAGCGGTGATAATAATAGCTCACGTGTGGGGGCCGCTAGTCTGTGCCACGCTCTGTGCCAAGTACTTGACATACATTATCTCATCGAATCCTCTCACTCACCCCATCAGGCAGATTCTACAACTGTCCTCATTTCGCAGATGAGGAGACTGATTTGAATCCAGATCTGAGGAGCTATGTACCGTTTATTATTATTCACATTTTCCAAAACATTGTGCAGGCACCTTGTGAGCGCAGGAAGAGGCTTTGGGGTAATACGTGGGCTAATTCTTTCTCTTTTCATAGTTATGTATTGTTTCAATGTGTGCTGGGGTTAGGGGGTGAAGTCTTATGTGCTCCCCAAATGCGTATGTTGAAGCTGTAATCCCTAGCACCTCAGAATGTGACCTTATTTGGAAATAGGCTTGTTGCAGATGCAATTAGTTAAGATGAGGTCATGCTGGTGGGCCCCTAATCCAATGACTGATATCCTTATAAAAAGGAGAAATTTGGACACAGACAGGCGCACAGGGAGAACGCCATGTGAAGATGAAGCCAGAGACGGGGTGATGCTTCCACAAGCCAAGGAACACTGAAGATTGCCAGCAAATCATAGAAACTAGGAGAGAGGCATGGAACAGAGCCTCTCGCACAGACCTCGGAGGGAGCTAGCCCTGCCAACACCTTGTTCTCAGACTTCTGGACTCCAGAACTGAAACAATGTATTTCCATTGTTTAAGCCATTCAGTTTGTGATGTTTTGTTGTGGTGACCCTAGCAAGTTAATCCAGTTAGAATATGAATGTATGTGTGTGTGTGTGTGTGTGTGCACATAGTGTTCCCTGGTAGCTCAGCTAGTAAAGAATCTGCCTGCAATACAGGTGACCCTAGTTTGATTCCTGGGTCAGGACAATCCCCTGGAGAAGAGATAGGTTACTCACTCCAGTATTCTTGGTCTTCCCTGGTGGCTCAGATGGTAAAGAATCCACCTGCAATGCAGGATACCTGGATTCCATCCCTGGGTTGGGAAGATCCCCTGGAGAAGGAAATGGCAACCCACTCCAGTCTTCTTGCCTGGAGAATCCCCATGGACAGAAGAGCCTGGAGGGCTACAGTCATGGGGTCGCAAGAGTCGGACACGACTGAGCAACTAAGCACAGCACACACATATAGTTTGTGTACACACACACACACACACCCCAACACGCTTATGATTTCATAGATATTATTGCTTTGGATGTGACTTTTGATAGGCTGAATAATGCTCCCCCACAGAGATGTCCCCATTCTAATTCCTGGAACCTGGGCTTGTTACCTTCTGTGGTAAAAGGAGCTTTTTAGATCTTGAAAGGGGAGCGTATTCTTGATTATCCAGGTGAGCAAGAGGCGCAGGAGATTCAGAGGAGAAGATGTGACAGTGAAAGCAGAGATTGGCGTGCTTTGAAGATGGAGGATGGGGCTGTGAGCCCAGAAGTATGGGTGGCCTCTGGAAGCTGAAAATGGCAAGGAAACCAAGTCTCCGCACTGAGCTTCAGGAAAGAAACCACTCTGCTGACACCTGGAATTTTAGCCCCTTAGTTCTCATTTTGCACTTCTGACCTGAGCTCTAAGAAAATTAGTTTGTGTTGTTTTACGGCACTGAGCTGTAGTAAGTTGTTATAGCAGTCACAGGAAACTAATATACAACAAAAATAACTATTTAAGTTTTTCCAGAAAGGGACTCAAAGAAAAGTAATAGATAAATCATAGTAGCAGCATCGATCCCATGTAGGGAAGGGGGCTGGTGCCTATACTTGAGGGACTCTGTGCTGCCCTGCCTCCAGGGGGAACTGCATCATTTGGGGAAACCCCACAGCCTGGGCTTCACTCTAGCCTATTATCACTCCTTTGCTCTGTGTTGTTGAGCAAGTTACCTAACTTCTCTGTGCACCTGTCTCCTTGCCTATAAAACACAGGATGAATCACACCTACTTGGTTTGCAGCACACTCTGTTTTGCCTCGATCATTGCTCAATATTCTAACCTTCTCTGATTCTCTTAACAGCCCTGAGAGGCAGGTAGGGGAGGATCTATCTGTGGATCATTTTTGAGCACCTGGCTTCTGCTCTTCACTTGCTTCTGCATGATTGTTCATAGTGGGTGCAGAGGCCAGGGCACTTGTGAGCTTGTGAACCACCCCACCCCTGGGTCTCCCTGGTTACCAGACCTCAGCTCTGGGAGGGCGGGGGCGCCTCTAGCGTCAGTGTTGCAGAGTCAGACTCAGAATCGAGGAACCCTTCCTTGAGAGTGTGTTGTATATGTGCACACGATGACAAGCTGGTGCTTCCTGGAGAGGGGACCTTGGGGTAAGCAAGGCCAAATTGAGGTGCATGGGCTCCCTGGGGAGGATGACAATTTGACGTTCCCTTCAAATCGGTGGTCTTTAAATATGTGTTGAGAATGTCTTTAGCATCTGTGGGAAGGTGTTGGGGGAAAGTAGAGAGGGCCCTGGTGGTACCCAAAGCCTCTTTTGTTGCTCTGAGTTGTTCATCTCAGACCCTCAACAAAGCAAAGCGCCCACCTGTTTCCAGACTCAGCACTTAGACAGCAGTTTAGTGAGTAAGGGCTATTACTCAAGCAGGCATCTGGGGCATCTCACCTGCCATCCCCGCCTGCAGAGTCTCCATCCACATGCAGTACCAGCCTCGAGATGAGCTCTGGAATGGATTCCTTCTCCACATCGTCACATTTTCTGAGATGCTTTCAGATGCCATGACTGCCCGCCCCCAGCCTTGTGGAGTGGGACACCGGGCCTCTGCCCGTATCCTGCTCTGGGGCCAGCTGTGTGGTCATCCCCAAATCACTGGAATGAATGATCAGGGGCCTCCACCCGAGATCCCACCACTTTCTCCAACACATGGCAGCGTTTCATGGCATTCATGACAAGTCACTGCACTCCAGTCTGAGTGCTTCCTCTAGCAGTCCTGAAACTCCCACTGCCGAGCCTTTGTATTGGCCATTTTTCCCACTGGAATGCCCTCTTCCCCTTTCTCCCCGCCCCCCATTTACGCAAGCCCTACATCTAACGTGTCCTCCTCTAAGAAGTCTGCTTTGCTTCCTCCAGCCATACCAGTCTTGTGCTTCCCTGAGCCCCATCACGTGCTTTTGATGCCTCTCAGAAGCCTGGCACTCATCTAACACTACTGGCTAAGCCTCTTGTGCCCGTGTGGCTTTCCCAGCTCCCAGTCACATCATGGACTGTGATGTACACGATTTGGGAAGCGTGTCTGGAGCATCATGGTAATGGCTTGGTTGGGAAGGGATTTGAAGTCATGAAAGCTTGCACGCTTTCCAGAAAATATTCAAGGACGACTTCTTAGGCTTGTTAAGGACTCTGGAACCCAGGGTGGGCTCTCTCACAAAGCTGGCGTGTGTACCAACACCCCGAGTCTTCAGTGTGGCTTGTGCCCATCCCCCAGCCACCAAAGGCATCCAAGGAAGGGAGCTCCTTGCCAGGGTGGAGGGGTCCTCTCTACCCTTTGTCTCTTCTGCTGCTGCTTCCGGGATACCTAAGGTGTCGAGTCTGTTCTCCGAAGACTCTAGTGGGTTTGGCAAGAGAGCCTGTACCCTTCCTATCCATCCACCCACAACCTCTCCTTATCTTGGGAGCTCTCTGAGCAGTTGCCAGGCTGCCTCATGGCTGTGCTGCCCCTTTCTGTGTACAGAGCACGTCTCCTGCAGCATCTTCTCTGGGTCCTCATATCTTCCCTGTGAGTTGCATCATCTTCCCCTGTTGCACAGACAAGAATCAGTGCCTTGCACAGGGCCACTGTGCAGCCAGTGCCGTTTGGAGCCCAGGCTCCAGACTCGAATGCTGTGCTCAGGGCTCTGTGTGCGCCTGCTCCTGGAGTGACAAAGAGAGAATTGTCCTGACTCCTCTCTGCTGTAGAGCCCTGGTATCTTATTCTTTCTTTTTTTATTGTGCTAAAATATGCATAACATCAATCTTAACATTTTTGTAGTATGGTAAAATACATATAAAACATTTCACCTTTTTAAAAATGATATCTTTTAACAAATATCTTTATTTATTTATTTGACTGCATTGGGTCTTGGTTGCAGCACTCGGGATCTCCGTTTCATCACGCGGGATCTTTTGTTAGAGCGCACGGTCTCAGTGGCTGTGACACATGGGCTTCGTTGCTCTGTGGCATATGGGATCTTAGTTCCCCAACCCAGGATGGAACCCGTGTCCATTGCATTGCAAGGCAAAACCTTAACCATTGGACCACAAGGAAAGTCCCTCATTTTAACCTTTTTTAAGTGTACAGTTCATCGGCATTAAGTACATTTACACTGATGTGCGGCCATCACCACCACACTTCACAACTTTTCATCTTACTTTCTCCTTCAAGTTCTAGTCTCTTATACCTTCTAGGGGTTAGTTCCTTTTTAATCAAAGTGTCACAACCCTTCAAGAGCCAAAAGCATGCATCTTTGGAGGGGTCTTTTTTTTTCTTTCAGTTTTTATATTTGTAGTCTATATATAAGTTTCTATTGGTTGTGAGTACTGACTTTTTCCCCCTTTCTGTCTTTGTGCCTCCCATTTCTTTCTCTTGTGTTAATACCTTGGGAAGCAGCATAGATCCAATAACAGATGGAAGTAGTGGACAGCGTGCTTGTTTTATCCCAGTGTTTCTTCACTGAGGAGTGTTGTGGGTAAATGTTCTCAGATCAAGAAAGTTTGCTCCCATTTCCTGTTTGCCACATTAAAAGAAAATCATAAATAGGTGTTGAGTTTTATCAAAGAATGATTATGTAGTTTTTATCCTTTACCTGATAATGTGGCAAATTACATTGATATCTTCTAAGTATGCGTCATTCCTACACCTTCAGTGAAATTTCATAGAAATGGAACTCTAGTGGTAGAATTTCTGAATCCTTTCTTTCATTCAGTTGATTCATTCAGACTATGGTAGTCAAGAGACCAGTGTCTGTAGCCAGATTGCCTAGGTTCAAATCCCAGTTCCACATCTTGTTTTTTAGGCAGGTTATTTAATCTTTCTGTATGGTCATTTCTTTGTCTGGAAAATAGGGTATTAATAGTACCTACCTCAAAGTTGGTATGAGAATTGAGATGAGCAGGTGCCTAACCACTTGCCTGGTGGCTCAAATGTAAAGAATCTGCCTGCAGTGGAGGAGACCCTGGTTCAATCTCTGGGTTGGGAAGATCCCCTGGAGAAGGGAATGGCTGCCCACTCCGGCATTCTTGCCTGGGGAATCCCATAGACAGAGATCCTGGTGGGCTACAATCTATGGGGTTGCAGAGTCGGACACGACTAAGCGACTAATACTTTGGGCTTCCCTGGTAGCTCAGTCGGTAAAGAATCTGCCTGCAGTGCAGGACACCTGGATTCAATCCCTGGATCAGGAATATCCCCTGGAGAAGGAAAGAAGGAAGTGACAACCCACTCCAGTATTCTTGCCTGGAGAATCTCATGGACTGAGGATCCTGGTGGGTCCATGGTGTCGAGAGAGTCGGATACAGCTTAGAGACTAAACCACCACCAAGTGCCTAACACAAACTAAGTTCTCAATAAATCTTATTTTTATCATCAAGCGTTTATACCAGGACCTGTGGTAGGTGCTGGGAACTCAGAGTTAGGGTAACTACATGGCTCCATTAACCAGTACAGTCTTGGAAGTCCTATTTTGTACCTTGTATCCTGACATAATTATTAATAGTGTTCCTTTTCGCTCTCAGTAGCTTCCGATTTTGGATGATAAATTTTTTGATCGCCAACTGATAGATGAAGAGGTCAGTGTCATGTGGAGGACCTGCATAGACTTTGTAGCTGAGGTTCCCTAATGTGAAGCAGAATTGTGGTTGGGGTCAAGATAGAGGACTTTCTGGCCCCCGCAGGCATCTCAGACTTTCCCTTGTCTTCTTATTTGCATTTTTTTCCAACAAGAAATCTACAGTCATCATTAGCTTTGTTCCCCTGCATGTAAAAATGTCTTTTTTCCTATGGTTGCTTTTAAGAATTTTCTCTTTATTACTGATTTTTGAATAACCTGCTTATGATGTGCCTTGGTATAGTTTTCGTTATGTTTCTTGACTTCGCAGTTGAATTGCGTGGGAAGGGGTCTATGAGTCCAAAGAAGAAAGGATATTTAAAAAATTTTTGAACATTAAACATAGTGAAAACACAGCATATGAAAATTTGTGGGTCACAGCTAAAGTACTGTTTAGAGAGAAAACTATCATCATGATATGTGTGAATTTTAAAAGAAAGTTTAAAATCAATCATCTAAATTTTCACTTTAAGAAAAAAACCCTAAACCTAAATTAATTAGAAGAAAAGATATTATGAGAACAAAACAATAAAATAAAAGGTAGAAAATAGTAAAGAAAACTAATAGAACCCAAGTCTGCTCTTTGAAAAGATTAATAAAATTGATAAACTCCTACTAAGAACAACCAAAAAGAGAAAAGACACATTACCCATATCAGGAGAAAGAGAAGATACTAATTCAGGTGAAATAATAATAAGGGAGTGTTAGTAACAGTTTTTTGTCATTAAATCCAATAAGACAACATGGGCAAATTCTTTGGAAAACTCAACTTTTTCAAAGCTGACTCAACAAGAAAAAGAAAAATGTTAAGTGCCTTTATACCTGTTAAAGAAATTGAATTCATAATCAAATACTTTCCTGCAAGGAAAGCTCCAAATCCACATAGTTTCACTCATGAACTCTATCCAGCATTCAAGGATGAAATAATACCATTCTTACACTCAAGAAGATGGAATAGTTTCTAACTCACTGTATAAAGTGAGCATAATCTTGAT
>NW_011495018.1:26807487-26850944 GCF_000754665.1 Bison bison bison
CTTGATATCAAAACCTGATGAGAACACTATAAGAAAGGAAAATATCAGAATACCATGAACGTGGATGCAGATTTTTTCTTAAAAATATTTAGTAAATCAAGTCCAGCAGTGTATAGAAAGGATAATTATACCATAACCAAGTAGCATTTATCTCAAAAATGCAAATTGGTTCAACATTTCAAGATCTATCAGTATATTTCACTATATTGGCAGAATATAGGAGAAAAAATGCATCAGTCGATTCAGTAAAAGCATGATTTTTTAAAAAACATCTAAGTAAACTAGAAATCAAAGAAAGCTTTCTTATCCTGGGCATCTACAGAGAACCTGCCAGTATCATCATACTTCATGGTGAAAGCCTGAGTATTTTCCTCTTAAGATTGGAATAAGGCAGGACTTCCCTAATGGTCCAGCTGTTGAGACCCTATGCTTCCACTGCAGGGGGTGCACAGCTTCAGTCCTGGTCAGGGAACTAAGATCCAGCATTCCACTCCATATGGCACCTCCCAAAATAGACTGGAATAAGGCAAGAATGTTCTCTTTTACTTCTTTTATTCAGCATGGTCCTGGACCTTGTAGCCAGTGAAATAAGAAAAGACATACATGTTGGAAATAGAAAGATATATAATGGTCTTTTTTTTTCCTCCTGACATGACTGTCTATGTAGAAAATGCTAAGAAATCTGCAAAAGACAAAAATACCTATTAGAATCAATAAATGATTTTAACAAAGTTGCAGGATACACGTTCAGTATGCAAAAGCCAACTGTATATCTGTATACTACTGCTGCTACTGCTGCTAAGTCGCTTCAGTCGTGTCGGACTCTGTGCGACCCCATAGACGGCAGCCCACCAGGCTCCCCCGTCCCTGGGATTCTCCAGGCAAGAACACTGGAGTGGGTTGCCATTTCTTTCTCCAATGTATGCTACTAGCAGCAAACAATTAGAAAATGAAAATTTCAAACACTGTTAATAACAGTTTCAAAACACATAAAACTTATTACATCAAGAGAATGACAAGACAAGCTACAGACTGGGAGTATATATTTGCAAAGACATATCAGATAGATGACTGTTATCCAAAATATATAAAGACCTCTTAAAATTTAACAATAAGAAAATGAGCAGCCTGACTAATAAATAAACAAAGATCTTAACAGAGGCCTCACCGAAGATATATAGATGGCAGATAAACATATGAAGCAGTGCTCAACATTGTCTGTCATTAGGAAATTGCAAATTAAATCTACAAAATCCTATCATGACACACCTGTATCAGAATAGTGAGAAGCCAAGGCACTGACCATACCAAATGTTGGCAAGGATGTAGAGCAACAGGAGCTTGCATTCATTGCTGGTCACAACGCAAAATGCTGCAGCCACTTTGGAAGATAGTTTTTATACAAAACTAAACGTACTCTTACCATGCAGTTCGGCAGTCATCCTCCAAATGAGCTCAAAACTATGTCCACACAAAAACCTGCACATGGATGTTTACAGCAGCATCATTCATAATTGCCAAAACTTAGACACAACCGAGATGTCCTTCAGTAGGTGAACAGGTAAATAAGCTGTAGTACATCCACATGATGGAATCTTACTAGTCAGTGTTAACAAGAAATGAACTATCAAGCCATGAGAAGACATGGAGGAAACTTAAATGCATATTGTACATTTTAAAAATTAAAGAATCTATTTTGAAAAGACTACATCGTGTATGATTCCAACTCTGTGATCTTGTAGTAAAGGCAAAACTATGGAGATGGTAAATTCCAGTGGTTGCTGGAATTAGTGGAAAGGGGATGAGTCGGTGGAGCACAGAGGTTTCTCAGGACTGTGAAGCTACTCTATATGATTCTGTCATGGTGGACACACGTGATACATTTGTCCAAACCTATCAAATGTACAATATCAAAAACAAACCATAGTGTGAACTATGGACTTTGGATGATAGTTCTTTGTCACTGTAGGTTCATCAAGTGCAATTAATGTGCTGCTCTGGTCTGGGATTTTGATGGGGGAGACTGGGAATGTGCTTGGTGAGGAAGTCCATGAGAATTCTCTGTACTTCCTGCTTCATTTTGCTTTGAACCTAAAACTTCTCTTTAAAAGTCTATTAAAAAAGAAAACTTCTATAAAGCTACAGTTATCAAGATGGAGTGGCACAGACATAGGCTAGATATATAGATCAAAGGGATAGAATTGAGAGTCCCGGAATAAACCCATACATCTATCTTGAACTGGTTTTCTGCGAAGGCACCAAGACTATTCAAGAGGAAGGATCCCTCCTCTTGAGGGCAATGAGATGAACTTGTACCAAAACGTCTCAAAAAACTATATGAAGTGCTGAAATAGGGACTGTTGGAATTCACAGAGAGGAGGGGTGACCTTAGGCTGGATGGTCAGGGGCTTCCCAGTGTAGATATTTCCTGATACTTTCATCAAAGAAGGAAGGGATGGGGACATACATTTCAGACCACGAAGGATGAGAACTTTAAGAAAAGTCACGTGATGCATCGCTATCGTCCCTGTCTGTTTCTGTGATTCTTCCTGTGGTCCTGCGTCTAACACAGGGCCTGGTGAACAGACAAGCCATGATCTCTGAATCCCCAGGGAGATGAGGTGACTTTGCCTCTTTATAAGTGGGATCTCTAGATCAGGGAACAGCCTCTTGTAGTAACGAATGTTCCCTTTGTTCCTGAGCTGGAAATGGTCATAAGCATTGGGGCCTCAGAGCCGGAGTCGCTGGGAACTCCACCCACTCGGAAGGGCGAGGAGCCGAACTCTTGGGTTACAGATGTGCCCCAGCTGGGTCTGGGGCCCACCCCTCTCCCTCCCCAGTGTTTATTGCTGCTCAGCCCTGCCCAGGGAGAGCTGCCGAATCAGCTTTCTCTGGCCGAATCAGCTTTCTCTGGCCGGGGCTGGCTCTTGGAGCCGAGCTGTCCCGTATCTCTCGCACTATCCACCCCTTAGATAAACAGCCTGGCGTCCTCCACACGCTGCAGAGCTCTGATGTGGTTGCTCAGGGCTTCCTCAGCCAAACACTCTTGCTCTGAGAGGGACCCTGGCAACGGGCCCTGCTTTTCCTCCAGCCCAAGTCAGGCCCTTGCTGGAGTGACAGGAGAATCCACTTCCTGCCCAAAAAGGTGGCCGCAGCAGTATTCTCTGAGGGGCGGAGCTTCCTTCCTCATGGCCCACACGCCCAGGCTTCCTCCCCAGGGAAGGTCTGGGCAGCTTCTTCATCAGACAGCGCCCCCTCAGCCTTCCTTTCATGTGACTTTTCTCTATCAGACCCCCGTCCTGCAAATTAGACACCCACCAGGTTATACAACTCCGCTTCCCTGGTAGCTCAGCGGTAAAGAATCCTCCTGCAAAGCAGATATGGGTTCAATCTCTAGGTGGGAAGATTCCCTGGAGAAGGAAATGGCAACCCTCTCCAGTATTCTTGCCTGGGAAATCCCCCAGGCAGAGGAGCCTGGAGGGCTAAGTCCAGGGGTCGCAAAAGAGTTTAGCGACTAAACAACAACAGGTTATCGAACCCACTTTGCAGCCCACCTGGCCCAGACATTCACCTTGTGTATTACACATGATGGCAGATGTTCATCCCCAGCCTTAATGTGCTGTGCACGGGCCACGCCACTGCCCGGTGAGGTCTTGCAAGCCCCCCATACTGAGTAAACTCAGCTGGCTGCCTGTATTTGGTTTACTCTGGAGTCTGAGCCAGGGGATTTGCTTTCTTTGAAAAGTGACCTGTAGGCAGAGGAAATGTCACAAGCATCTGGTTAGCAGTGCGTCGCCTTCCTGTGGCCAGTAAGCCCTGGAGGAGACCAGGAGGACAGATGCCGAGGCTGAGCAGTGGTGGTGTGATCAGATGACAGGTGTAGCTGGGATCCGCACCTGAGAGCGGCCGGTCAGCTGGGTGCTTACAGCTCTGGGGAGGGCCCACTGACCCAGTACTTTAATTATATGGGCTTGTCTTGGCCTCAGAGGGACCCAGATTAAGACAGAGTTGGGGGAAGCGGAAAAGCTGTAACAGAAGGAGGAGGTGGGAGAGAGGTCGGCTGCCTAGCATCCTCAAGCGGCCTTCTGAGGGAAAATTCAAATCTGCGAGGCTATCAGATGACCCCTGCCTTCTAGGAGGCACATGAACCCAGGGGGAGAGGTCAGGCTGCTCTTGGCAAGGAAGGTACAGGGAACGTGACCATCACTCTGCCAAGACAGAGCTGGCCTCACCTCCTACAGGAAGTCTTCCCTGACCTCTCCCTTCAGGTCCCACAGGATGCTGTTCATACATCCTCACCATTCCCCGTCACTCCAGAACTTGCTTGTCTGTCTCTAGCACCAGGACAAAGCTTCACAGACCTCTGGGCAGAGCCCAGGAAACTGCATTTTTAATAGACACCTCCCTCCACCAGGGCGTCGGGTTTGAACAGACCTTAAGCTATGCTTTGAGAACCATCTTGCTCTACAGCAGCCTGTCTATAGTATATAATGTAATATCAATATAATATCCAAATATAATATCAACCACATGTAGAATTTAAATTCTTCTAGTAGCTATGTAAAAGCATAAAACAGGTGAAATTGTTTTAAGAATATTTTTACTTAACCTTTCATATCCAGAATATTATCATTTCAACATACAATCAGTACAGACATTGTTAATGAGATATTTCACTTGTTTTGTTTCGTACTAAGTCTTTGAAACCTGGCACATATTTTATACTTACAGGGCATCTCAATTTGGATGGGCCATATTTCAACAGCCACATGTGGGTGGTGACTGCAACATGAGACAGCTCTAGAGCTTTGTTGCTGAATGTGACTGTGGACCAGCAGTTTCGGCCTCACCTGAGCTTCGTAGAAATGGAGGATCTCGGGCCCCTGCCTGGACCCACTGAATCAGCACCTGCTTTTTAACATGTTGGCAGAGGTGCTCTGTATGTGTGTTGAAGGCAGTGAAGCCCTGCTCTAGATCGAGACCATGAGCTCCTTGGTGTAGAGACTGTGATGTAACTCATCTCTAGCACCTCACAGAGGGCTGGCATATAGAAGGCACATGGCAAATGTTTTGAGAGGAAAGGAAGGAACGCATGAATCTTTCCCTGCCCATCTCTCTTGGCACCACCTTCCCTATGCATTGTTGGTGAGAATCTCAGAATCCTAGGTCTGAAAAAGAATTTAGCAGTCAGCGAACAAATGTAGATCAGAGCAGATAAGCAACTTAAAGTTTCTGTAGCCTAACTCCTGCGAGCCCCAAAGAGACAGGGCAGTTTGGGCAAGTCTCTTGGCTTGCCAGGCATAGCAAGCCTCCCTTTTTCAGGAGAAAAGTGATCTGATGAGGGCAAATTACTCTACACCGGGCCCTGAGCCGGGCCTGCCTTTCTCCCCATCCTCTCTGTGCCATTTCTCAGAAATCCAATGAAGCTGCTGCTCAGAGGCCCCAGGCCTGGCCTATAGCATGTCAGTTATATCCATCTATTTATCCTCAGTCTTCTTCCAGAAGAGATTTAAGGCGCCTATAGATTTGCATAGATTTCAATGAGATGAAACAAAGGATAGAAGAAGTATTAAGGTGTACATAGGTACATGGAAAGGATGTTCACTCTGGTGTTACACGTAAGTAGTGAATACCCAACAGTAGTTGCTCAGTCGTGTCTGACTCTCTGCGACCCCATGGACTACAGCACACCAGGCTTCCCTGTCCTTCACTATCTCCTGCAGTTTGCTCAAGTTCATGTCCATTGAGTCCGTGATGCTATCTGACCATCTCATCCAACAGTAGAGTGTAGGTAAGTCAACCATGGCCCGTTCAAACATCGAAATTCTATGTCACAATGAAGAATGCTAGTATGGAAATAATCCTGACATGAGACAATGCCATTACACAGTATAATGCATGGATGAGCTTATTTTATCTAATGCACATCTGGAAAGGATATACAGCCCAAATATTAATGTTGCTTTTTCAGGGGGAAGGATAGTGAGTGACTCTTGCTCTCTTTTTTTATCTACTGCTTCTGTCAGTTCAGTTCAGTTCAGTCGCTCAGTCATGTCTGACTCTTTGTGACCCCATGGACTGCAGCATGCCAGGCTTCCTATCTGTCACCAACTCCCAGAGCTTGCTCAAACTCACGTCCATCGAGTTGGTGATGCCATTCAACCATCTCATCCTCGGTCATCCCTTTTCTCCTCCTGCCTTCAATCTTTCCCAGCATCAGGGTCTTTTCCAATGAGTCAGTCCAATTACTGCTTCTGTAATTTCTAGTTTTTTCCCTCAATGAATATGAATTACTTGTGTAATACAGAAAAAAAATTACAAAGTAGAAGATGGCTGAGGGGATGGGGAGAGAAAAAAGTAAAAGTTGTACTCCATGTAGAATTTATTTGAAAATCTATTAATTTAAAAAATCCTAAGTACAAGTTTATAGTGTTAGGTCTGTTGTCTGTATTTGCACGTAGCAGGCAATTATTAAATGGTAGAGAGGTGGACTTACAACATTGGGGTTTGAAAACCCATGAGCCAGCTTTTGTTAAATTTTAGTCTGTGTTCAGGGAAGTGAAAGTTAATAACGGTGCAATAGTTGTGTTGTTTTGAATGGAATCCAACAACGACCCACCCTTCACATGTGGGCTCTAAATAGCCTGTGTGTGTTGGATTATGGCTGTGCAAGAGAGGATCCTAAAATCATGCGTTAGAACTGGGCAGGCAGGTGGCTAGATGGGAATATGCACACACGGGCATGTGTGCACACACATACACGCATGCACACATACCACGCACACGTCAAATCTAGCGTAGGACCACATGTCACCACCTCCAAGGCAGCACTTTGGTCCCAGTTGACTCCTAAGTGATCTCCTGTTTCCCCAGTGTGGCCCCTTCACTTCCCTGTAGCTCCAGCCGTCCTCTGCATGATCCGCCTCTGCCTGGATCCCATTACCTGTACCTCCAGCCCTGCACACTCCTCTCCAGCCTCCACTCCACTGGCTCTTCCCTTGCCTGGACTATTCTCCCCCTCCACTGTGGCTCGCTTCCTCTCCATCAGGTCTCTGCCAAATTGCCATCTGATTTGTGAGGATTCCCTCACCACGCTATATAAAATCACTGTTTCTTCCTGTTCTGCCCCACCACTTTATCCTACTTCATTTTTCTTTATAGCACGTATCCCCACAGCATAGCACTTATTTGGTTACTGTGTGGTCTCACCAACTAGAATGTAAACTCCCTGAGGGCAGGAACTTCATCTCTTTTCTTTACTGCCGATTTTTCTAAGTGCCCAGTGCTCTAAGGAGACGCTCAATAAATATTAATTGATATTAGAAAGAAGGGATGAACTTTCATTCATCATGTGAGGGATCTTCCTCATTTTACCGATGAGGCAAAAGCTTGCAGCCTGGCCCAGGGTCATGCAGCTGGGGCAGTGGGTTGGGTCCGGCTCTCCACTCCGCTCCACCTCCCACCCTCCCTTGCCTTGGAAGGGAGGCTAACCACACACACACACACGCACACACACAGGGGCCGTGGCTTCGTCCATCCCGTCTCCTGTGTGTTTTTCCAGTTTATACAGAATTTCAGCCCAGCATAGCGGAAGAAAAAACAGCTGTTCTTCCAGAACCCTGGAAGCTCTTCCAATGGGTCTGTCCCTGGAAAAACAGCAGCGACCTCAGGGTGGGAAGGTAGGAGACGGAAGAGGGGGCAAGGGGCTAGACTTGGTTTTGCAATTAAAATAACATCTGGGTCTGTTTCTGCAGAGTGGTTCTGGAAGGTGGGTGGTCTGTCTGATGTATCAGGTGGGGCCTTCTGCATCCTGGCCCAGGGTTGGGGGGGATGGGTTGAATGACTAAAGAGCTCACCCAGCATATGACGTGTGAAAAAAACTGGGTCCACAGAAGCCTCTGGAAATCCCACCTGCAGCCTGGCCTGAAATCTTGCTGGCCCCTACACCGGCCTTCCTCCCGGGCGTCTCCGGATACCTCCCCTCCTGCACCCTCAGGCCTCCTTGAGACGGTTCAGGCACCCCCTTTGATGCACAGAAAGCTCTGCCTGTGCGCACTCATGCCCCATGTGGTTTGTTAATCGTCTGTGAAATGAGGGATTTGAGGCGTCGCTCATCCGTGTGAGGGCGGTGGGGCCGGGAGCAGTGGAGCGGAGTAGGGGAAGCGGAGTAGTCCCAGTCTTCTGAATCCTATCCCTCTGTCTGGCTTCTCAGATGCAGCTTTTGGATAAGTTTCCCATCGAAGGTGGCCAGAAGGACCCCAAGCAGAGAATCATCCCCTTCCTCCCAGGTAAGCTTGGGATGGTCCCTGCTGATGGGATGGGGGTACCCTGGAGAGGGGCGTTCTCTAAGCCAAGAGAAGGTTGGCAATTCTACCAGAATTCTGGCTCAGGGTGGGCCTAGCAACCTGCATGTTAACAACCCCCAGGGGATCGGAAGTCCCTGATTTTGAAGGCCATTGCCTTCACAGGGGCCTCTTCTACCTCTGCTGGCCCCAGACTGTGTAACCTATGAGGAGCTTCTCAGCTCTGGGACTTTGGTGTCCTTTTTACAAAAAGCATAGAGAGCTCAAGTTCTCCCATGAAAGGATGAAAAACTGCAGACTGAACTTTCCACTGGCTCCCGTTGTAATCACAGATAACCTTAAATCGAGCACACTTTCCCTCCCACCCTGTTCGAGTCCTCCTGGCATGGTTATCCAGCGAGGTCCTGCCAGCTTACATAACTCAGCCTGTGAGCTGACAGAGAGAGGATTTGAACCCAGGTTTGTCTGATCATAAAGGCCGTTAACCATCACACCGTTTTGGAGCATGTTCAAGGCAATTGATTATGTTGTGTAATCGAGAGGGACTCTTCTCAGGGTGGCGTAACCTGCTATTACTGTGATGTCTTCAACTGGTATAGGAATATATAGCTTACAAAGTGCTTTTAAATTTGTGATCATATACAAATCTCCAAACAGAGGCATGCATTATGATTTCTGCTTGAGGGATGAAGATGCTGGGGTTCAGAGATGTTAAGTAACTGACCATCAAAGTGGCAGAGCTGAGGTGTGAGCTTGGTTTCCTGCCCCAAACTGGGCTCTTTGCCCTGAACTGCGTGGGTGGTACTGCCTGCTGGCTCTCCGATGCCCTGTCTTTCCCCAGGCTGGTGGGCTGGGCTGGTTCCTGGGGAGCTGCCCTCCAGTGGTCTTCACCCTCCATGCCCTCCTGGGGCCAGCCCCCAGGATGACAGGGATCAGTGGGGCCATTGCAAGTAGCAGATCTGTGTCTCATTAATCCCTGGCACGTGGCCCGCCCGTGGTTAGTACCTGCTTGTTGACTTGAAAACCTACTGTGGGGCAGCTCCCCCAGAGAGTGGTTCTTCTCTAAGAAGTGTACCCCCATCCTCAAAATCAGTGAAAGACAAAAGCAGGCATTGCTGCCTGCCCTCCCCGCCTAATGCTAAAGCTGTAGAGAATTGATTTACCTACAAAAAAAGAACTTCTAATCCCTACAGAACAGACAAGATGAGAACGAGTCAGTGAGGGTGTCAGGAATCTCAGCCCTGGGCCCCTGCCATGGAGGCAGGAGACTGCCTCCATTCCCCAGCCCAGGAGTTAACTTTTGCACCCTGCCTGGCTTTCCGCTGAGCCTCGAGGGAATTGGGACATCCAACACCCAGGTTTGTAGTGACCTTAGATGTTGCTCCCATACAGTCAGATTCTCCACCCACCAAGGACCTGGGAGCCCAGCTAGTGTCCAAGAGCCTAGGAAGCCAGTGCCGGGCCCTGTTGCTGAGTGGACCCAGCTTCGGGGTATGAAGGCTGCCTGTTTATCAAGAAGAACCAGTTTCTCCCCTACTTGTGACCAGTGATCCAAGGAGAAAGCACGTCACTGTTATTTACTCACTGGATGTTTATGAGGGGCTCAGCCTGTGCGGGGCCCAGGAATAAGTCCCCAGGGCCAGGGACTGGGGTGGCTGGGTGAATCCAGGGAGATCTGGATTTGTTTCCTTCATCTAAAGGAACCCTCAAGCTAAGAGAGAGGGAAGGTCTACTCCTTAATCATAGACGCACTGAAGGCAGAATGTGACCCTTCCTATCCCTGTGAAATTCCTTTTTTTTTTTTTTTTGGTCCTGCCACTCGGCTTGCAGAATCTTAGTTCCCTGACCAGGGATCAAACCCAGGCCCTGACAGTGAAAGTGCCAAGTCTTAACCACTGGACTGCCAGGGAATTCCCTGAAATTCCAATTTTGACCGAAAAAGAGCTCATTGTGAGCCCAAGGCATCAAAAACCTCCTGCTGCAGGATAGAGACCTCTCTGAACTTCAGGTTCCTCTTCTAGGATTGGGGTGAAGATCAAAAGAATTCATGTGAAATACTTTGCACAGTGCCTGTCCCATAGTAAATGCTCAACAAATGGCAGCTATTAATTTAAAAGACTGCCCCTCCCTCCTACCCGCCCCCCACCCAAAATATCCAACTCCTGGGAGAAGGCACTGGACTTGGCCAGCCCCCAAGAGAGGATACTGTGCATTGTGTGTGTTATTGTCTAGAGGAGTGAGGTTGACTGGCCCCTCATGCCTACCCCATCCCTCCATCCAGAAGGAAGTTTCCTTTTCTTGTGTGTTTCTGCATTTCTCCCCTTCCTTCAGCGGAGCTCTCTCTCCATATCTTCCCTTTTGCTCACTTGCTCTCCAGAACTTTAGAATGGACATTTGGAGTCCCACCCTCAGATCCCCAGGCCCTGTTACTGGCTTTTCCCTCACTCACTAGGAGCTACCTTAACCCTCTCATACTTGACTCAGTTCTTAGCTTGAAGAGGAAGGAAAAAGATTGAAGGGAAAAAAAAAAAGCCAAGAGAAGCAGAACCAAGCAAGTAAGGGTTGGAGTGGGCCTGGGGGTTCCCAAGCCACCCCACAACCCTGAATCCAAGGAGCTCCCCCAGATATGAGGGTTTCAGAGAAGGGCAGTGATGAATGTTGCCTGCCTTAGGTCAGGTTCTGGGAAGCAGAGCCTGAGACGAGGGTTCTTAGGCAAGATGACTTCCGAGGACTGCCCTCAGGTAAACGTCCCAGGTCAGTGAGGGGAGCAGCACAGGACAGGGGAGGACAAGGGGCCGAGGTGCGGGGTCAGCTAAGTCTGGCCTCAGCCTGATCCTGTGAGGAGCTCTGGAGGGTGGACGGCACCACAGAGTTGTCCCATCTTAGGGAAGTATATCAGCCACTATTATCATGAGCTGCCCCCTCTCTCAGCAGTGTGAAATGTGGACAGGTGCTCTTGAGGGCTGAGGGTGTGTCCCTACAGAAGGGGAGCTGTGAGCCCTTAGCAGCCAACACCCACAGAGCGCAGGGTGGGAGCATCAGCTGGTAAGGGGCCCCGAACAGGATGCCTACAGGTAGACTGTATTACCTGACACCAGCTGGAGACCCTGTTCCCACCTCCCTGCCTCTGGAGAGGGCGTCTGCAGTCACCTGCTGATTCCCCAGGGCTGAGCCCTGGCGGCAGTGACTCAGCAGAACCTCGGTGCCCACTGACGCTGAGGTAATCCAGCAGCGGATGCTCCGGCAGGCAGCCGGGAGGGCAGCAGCCAGGTTCAGGAACAGCTCCGCCAGCACTTTGCCTTGCCTGGAATTTCAGAACAAGGGGAATCCAAGGGCAGGAAGCAGGGCGCCCCTGTGGTCTCCAGAGGTGCCTTAATTTTAGCTTTAGAAGTGACTGGGACGTGATGTGCTTCTCTGCTGCCCAGGCAGGGGCTCTGGGGGTGTCTTTGGAGCATTAGGCCAGCTGCTGTGCTCTGGCTGCAGGCTCCTGTCTGGAGGCTCATAGACCTTTGGTGGTTTAGTCACTAAGTTGTGTCCGACTCTTGTGACCCCATGGATCATACCCTGCCAGGCTCCTCTGTCCATGGGATTGTCCAGGCAAGAATACTGGAGTGGGTTGCCATCCCCTCCTCCAGGGGATCTTCCTGACGCAGGGATTGAACCCACGTCTCTTATGTCTCCTGCTTTGGCAGGTGGGTTCTTTACCGCTAGCACCACCTGGGAAACCCTGTAAAACTCCTAGGTACTCTATATGCCTCCCCTCCAATTCCATGACCAAACCACAGGCTAGGTGGCATTAGTCCCAATTTATGGACAGGTCACATCACTTTCCGTCATCACATAGCCACTGAGCTGTGTACCCACTGCCCAGCTTCCCCAGTAGTAATATCTTATTTAACAACAGTACATTATCAAACCCAGGAAATTGATGACTCAGTTATCTACAATTACAGACTCCAGAAATTGACTTTTAGTATACTGAGGTAGAGAGGACTAGTAAGCAAGCATGCCAGCTGATCCTTAGGAAGGAGACGGTGGTTTGACAATTGTCCCTGAGAAGTTCCTCTCCCAATCCTGACCCATTGGCATTCGTACCTCTAACAGAAAGCAGGAGTGAACCTTGTTTTATCTTAATGCTTATTCCTAAAAACTTCTGTGTAAATTTTTCTCTTTGGGACAAATCACATCATCTTTTAGGTATCCTAAATGCTATTTTTGTAAAAGAGACACATAATAAACCCTTTTGCAAAGTAGAGCGTACTTTTTATTAAAGTAATTCTTTTCTGGGTTTATGTATATTTTTATAATTTGGGACTTCTGAGTTTGCTGGAAGCAGGAAACAGACCTGAAACTCAGAGATTGGTCAACAGTGTTGACCTCAGTATGAGCAACACTAGTCCACCAGATTTGAGATTTTAGAGTAAGATATGGGATTTTACCGTATTTTCAAGCCAATTACATTAGCTTACCCCAGACTCCTGGATGCCAGCAGAAAAGACGAGACTCCTGGGTCAGAGACAGGAGGCTTCATGATGGCATTGCAAGCAGCATGAGCAACAGCACATTGGCATCAGTTCCCATTGCCTCCAAGTCCCGTAGGGCATGGCCCCATGGGCCCAGAACAATGCCTGCACGTGCAATGCATTACGTTATAGGAGAGGAACCAGATCTTAAGGAGCCCACATCTTTTATAAGGGGCAGTAAGCAAACCTACTCCTTTGGCTCTGAAAAGAGACTGTCCCAGTCTCCCAAGGCTCTGTGCAAACCTGCTGATTGCTCCAGAGCAAGACACTGCCTCTGTCTTTTAAAACTGTTTGCTCTACAAGCACCTTTGAAAAGATAATCCAGAACAAAAGGCGGGCAGTGCTTTGTTGACAAGACACAGAAATGCAAGAGAACCAAAGAAAATTGTCTCACAAGTACATCTCTCTGAGGTCTCCTGCTTTGGGGAGGAGTGGACAGAAGTGAAGTTCTTTAGGATACTGGGCCAAGCACGATGGGGTCAGCAGCCTCTCAGGGCAGCCTACTGTTTACATGGAACTCTCTGCCTTGTTTTAAAAGACTATTGTGGAAAATCCATCTCCTGTTGCCCATTCTGGGATTGGAATAGATTTCCTGTATATCTTGAGTTTGCCAGCCCAAGGAGGCTCTCGGGGAGGAAATGGTCATTACAGAGTGAAATAGAATGTGTAGCTGCTGATGTAAAAAGCAAACCATTGTGACCAGGGACCAAGGGGCTTCAGAAGCCAGGCAGCAGAGCAGAAAGAGGTCAACTCGCTTGGCAAAGTCTGTGCAAGGTCTCCTCCCACTTGCAAGCCATCTGTGTCTCTGTACGGCTGGTGCTGGCCTCTGAACTTCCAGAAAGCCCCTTCACCTTCATATCAGAGTCAGTCCCACCCACCAGTGTACATACTCCCAGGTTGGCGAGGCGTGGAGAAGCTAGATAGCTTAGGAAGAAAAGTGAGCCTATCACCTTAATCAGAGAGGTGCTGCCAGGCTGCCCACAGCCTCATGACCTCACGAACTTAGAGGAGTGTATTTTTAGAAAGCAAGCATGCTTCGTCCTTTGGTACCCACTCGCCAGTTTACATGTTGCCCCTTAGTGAAGAGGCAGTCTGGGGCCCCAGTGCAGGGTAGGTGCTGGGGGAATTGCAAGCACGGGCTCTGAGTCCTTCCTCTCCCTGCCCCCCGAGAGCCCTGTGCAGGAGATCCGGTGTTTGTTCCAGCTCAGAAGGAAGCAAGGGGGAGGGATGTGTTTAGCTAGAGTTGGTCTGTGGCTTGGGGAAGAGTCAGCTCTCTCCCTGGGCTGTCGGTGGTTCTGCTGATCCCCAGCAGGCCTGAAAAAACCCTCCCCAAAGGGCCTGGAGGGCTGCGGAGAAATCAGCAGCTCAGAGATGCTGGCAGGTGCTGCAGCCCCCAGGGGAGATGGCCTGAGAGGTTTCTGAGCCCCACCAATGACCTGGGATGGCAGGAAAAGGCAAAGGTTCTATGTGATGCAGAAGGGAAAGTAGGGTCTGCTGGTAATGCCAGGGTTTCCAAAAGATCAACAAGATTATAGGCCTGAACAGCACCGTGTGCTGTTTTAAAAGCAACTTTCCTCTATTTCCTCTGGAAGTGCTGGGTCTTCTCTTGCTGTAATTACTGCCCCCACCCCTCAAAATCATCCTGTCACTCTGTAATCTGGGGCGGGTGGTTCCCGGGCCTGTTCTTGGCATCTGATTCTGAACGCTACGTGGAAGAGTGTTCCGAGTTTGTTTCTGCCACAGGTATTAGTTGAGCACCTACTACGTGCCAGGCTCAGCTGTAGGCACTGGTGACGTAGCCAAGAGCAAGGTAGACTGGGCCACTGTTCTCAGGAAGCTGTCCTTCCAGAGGGGGAGTCTGGAAGCAAACCAGCGAGCAGTTTCCAATAGTGATAAGAGCCGGAAAGAAGAGCAGCCAGGTCATGCCACTGGGGCTCCATATGTGTACGCATGCTCGGTCACTTTGGTCACGTCCTACTCTTTGTGACTCTATAAACTCCAGGATCCTCTGACAATGGGATTCTCCAGGCAAGAATACTGAAGTGCATTGCCATGCTCTCCTCCAGGGGATCTTCCCGACCCAGGAATCAAACCCCTGCCTCCTGTGTCTCCTGCATTGCAGGGATTCTCTACCGCTGAGCCACAGGGGAAGCCCTGCACCTGAGCTTACGTGATCCAAAAAGGCTGCTTTACAGAGGTGACACCTGAACTGAGCCAGACGTGGGCAGATCAGGGCCCCGGGTGCCAGGCTGAGGGGCCAGCAGGCTAAGTGTGACTGAGTGTGGATGTTTAAGAACAGCAGGAAGTGTGTAAAGCAGGTGGCAAGTGTCAGGGTGGAATGGCCACAGTGAACCAGGCAGACAGGAGTTGTGGAACCAAGGATTCCACAGCGTGTCTCCGTGGCAGAGCTGCTCAGGAATGAGAGGGCTCCACATGCGTGTGTCAGCATGGAAGGTCTGCCACGTGGCCCAGTCACAGGCCTCCCAGATCGGTTTCCTCATCTGTCAAATGGGTTAATCACGGTTTGGGACAGTGGTGCAAGCATGTGGTACCTAGAACTCATGGTGTGAACTGCCGAGGGAGAGACTCCAGGGCTCCCAGCCTGCCTCTCCTTCGGGCAGCTCGGCTGCAGGACACGTGGGTTTCCTGTGCGCCACCCTCTGCCCACCCTCTGTGTGCTGAGTCAGCGCCACAGAGCAGCCCCAGCTGCGCTTCCTGCTGCTCCCGCCCTCCCTGTGGTCACTTGCAAAGCTGCAGAGAGCTCCTTTCTGAAGAGCTGAAGATCCAGACGGTTGATCTGGGCAGAAAGGTGGAAGGAGACTGAGCATCTCTGGACCTGACGCTGTGATAACAGAGCAGGGTCTCGAGCTTCGCGGCAGCCAGGTCTCCCTGGAGGTAATGAGCTTTGGGGAAGGCAGTCACTCAAGGGCCCCTTTTACTTTTAAATGTCAGTGTGGCTCAGGCCCCCTCGTCCTTCCCCCATGCCATTCCCTCATTTCCAGACCAAGGCAGGAGTCAGGGCACTTTGTTACCATGTGCCATGTATCTTCTTGTCCAGAGATAATTCTAGAAGAGAATCAGCCTCTTGAACGTCCACCCCAAACCCTCAGCCCCCAATGGAGTGTGTCCTGGGGTATCTTCCACAAGAAGCCTCTGATCTAAGCAGAAATGCATTCTTCACATGGTCTCAGTCAGCTTGCCTAATGCAATGTGCAGGGAAATGTGCCCTGGGCAGGAGCCAGAGTCCTGGATTCTAGTGTAACTCTTGCTCATCACTGTGGCACATTGCACACAGAAAACTAGAAGTTTGGTAGAGCAACCGGGGTCATCTTGCATGTTGGCAAAGTCACCAGAGAGATGTGACTTCCAGTCTCCGTGACATTCCTGATGTCCCCACCTCCTCCTCTCTAGAAATAAATGGTGTGCTTACCCCATGCCCAAACATCCTTTTTCGAGGGTCACATCCTTTCACTCCTGCTTAGAGGGCATTCAGGTGTGCCCTGGGAGTGGCACTATCAGGAAATACACACTATCAGGAAATGCCAGGTCAGTTACCTGAGCTCAGGTGTGATACAGGTGACATAGCAAGAGGGCAGCTGAAGTCGGAGAAGAAAGCAGGTGCTGGGCCCCTGGATGGGTGGGGGAGGGGCACCATGAGAAGCCTGGTCAGTGGGCTTTCAGCGTGGCTGCCACACCCAGCCAGGCTGTGCCACGGTGCTGGGCCAGACTGAGGGGTGAGGATTTGTCCTCAGTGTGGTGAGAGATCTCTGAAGTTCTTAGGCTGAGGACCCATAATCTGATTTTTGTTTTGAAAGGATTCTCAGCTGAGCATCTGGGATAGACTAGAAGGGAAAAGGAGCGAGCGTGGGGTGGGGAGACCCATGGAGGCTGGATGGGGCCAGCAAGAGAGGAGGCTGGCTTGGCCCCGGGCTGGGCAATGGCGTGGAGGGAAGAAGGCCTGAGGTGTATTTCAGAGCAACAGCCAGGAGGCCTCGCTGATGGACTAGAGCTGGGGGTAAGGGAGGGATTGAGAACGGCTGATGACATGCAGGTTGTATTGGGGGCAGCCCAGCCCGAGATGCAGACCCAGTTTTCCCAGGACCTTTCCCCACCGTGGGCCTTGGACTTCACCCTGGGGTGAAAGGAAGCTTCCCCCACTCTCTGAGCTAGCTGAAGCCTCTGGCACGTATGAAAGATGCTTTGTGCTGGGGAGTCCCACCACCAGCCTCTCTCCCCAGGAGCCTCCAGGCATTAGGCGCTCTGGCTTCTGGGCCCAGGGGTTAGGAGGGGTGGCGGGGTAGTGATGGTGCAGGAAGAACACTGAGGCCCATTGAGAGGGAGCTCAGGGCCCCCCTTCTTAGGAGGTAAGGGTGCTGGTGGCAGATCTCCATGGTGTCCCTGGGCTAACCCCTCCACTGCTTGCTCAAGGTCACCCCAACTGGACCCAGCCCAAGGACAGAACCCTGAGCCAGAGCTCTTCCCTGGTGAGAACTGAGCTAGCTCTTGGAGACGCCCCAGGCCCATAGGAACTGATGCCCCATTCATCCAGGGGCCGCCTGGCTCCGAGCTGTGGGCCCTGAGAGCACCCCTCCCCCTTCACCTCCAAGGCTGCAAGGACTGGTGTCCACCGTGGAGGCCCCAGGATGCCAGACAGCCCAGCCTCCAGACCACAGTGGGCCTGAGGGACTGGCATGGCCTGAAGGTGGAGTCTGTTCACTTGAATGCACCTTCAGAAAGCTTAGGAGGAAGCGAGGGCACTGCAAGGGGTGGGCACGGGGCTGGCAGCACTAGCCTCTGTCTACACTTCAGGGGAAGGGAGGGAGGGAGAAGGGCCACGCTTCTATTTCTCCCCAGGCTGGAGCCCAGGGGCTGGATTTCCCCTTAATGAGGACGAAGGGGCAGATCTCAGGGAGAATTTCCAAAGCTGCATTGCTAAAGGATATACTGTGTGACTCCTCAGCTCTGCCAGCCCCAGAGCGTGGTGGTTCCAAACACCAGCTTTGGGCTCAAACGCCTCTGGGTTCACACCTGGGTGCTTGTTGTCCAAAACTGTGCTTTTTCCATGACGGAGCTGGTGCGTGTTGCATGTCAGTCAGCACTGGAGGCCTCACTTCAACCTCTCCACAGCCTAGCCTGTGATCCAGGGCTAGCCTTATGCTGCATCTCTGCACCTCCCTGGTGACCTTCATCTGTTAAAATCCCCCAGGGCTGTTGAGAGTATCAGATGAAATGTTATCCATGAAGCACACAGCCAGCACTCAATACTTGATGGTGACTTGGTGAGTCCTAGTTCGGGGGGCTCAACACAAAAGGCTGAGCTGTCTCTCTCAGCTCCTTTCCAAGAGTGAGGTCTTACAGGCGGTCTGTGCATTTCAAGGTTTGCTGTTCAAAATGTAGCTGGCAGATCAGCAGCGAGGCTTCATCGGAGAGCTCATTAGATATGCAGAGTCTTGGCTCCATGCCAGACCCACGAAGTTACAGTCTGCATTCTAATGAGATGCACAGGGTATTTGTATGTGTAGGAAAGCTGGAGAAGCACTGTTTTAAGGTCCAGTGGAGCCCTTCCTTAGACTGGCTGATTGTCTTCAGCACTTCCTGGGTGTTTGGTTACATTCAGGCCATTCACATAATATAAACCACTGGCCCTGTGTTGGTAAGTCAATTTCTGATCTAAAGTAGAGGTGCATGAGAGACAAGGCATCACACCTGTGAGGGCTGGTTCATCGATCTCAAATCCCTATACATACCTGAATTGCCTGCCTGTTTTCTGGGTCCCTGTTGGTTGGGGGTGTATGTCACGGCACAGCCCTCTTCCCCACCCATCACCAGCCTAACCAGAAGGGTGCTCAAGCCCCAGCCACACTTCGTCGTCAGTAAGTCGGAACACTCTCCCCTCCCTTCAAAGATGGGGTGAACTTTGTGGCCAAGGTGATTGCTAAGGTTTTTGTTTCAAAAGTCTCTCTGGAGATGGGAGATGGGAGAGACTAGCCTAGGAACCGTTCACTGGTGGTTTTGATGATAACATGGTATCTAGAGTCTACATGTACTGTCGTGTTATACTGTTAGGAGGGGAAAAGGCTTGAGTCTCTTTTAAGGAGTCTCCAGCAAAAAGGTAAAGACAAAAAAAAATAATAAAATACAATAAACTGAGATTCTAAAGGAGTATCTTATGCTCTTCTTTATAAAGCATTTATTGCAGACCTAAATTTCAAAACAAGCCAGAAGAGTGACTGGTAATTTGGTGCCTTCTCTGAATGGCAAGTTTTTTTTACTCTCAGCTTCTTGTTTCTGATCTGAAAGATGAATTTACAACTTTAATAGTTGGTAATTGATGAAGATGGCTTAAGTAAGATCTCTGTAGTGGGCAGAGCTCTTCTCTCTAAATAGTAAGGCATGTTGCAGAAGGAGTTCACATGTGAGCCCAGTAGCCCAGGGATACTAATTGGCTACAGGAGAAAAGTTGCAGACAGCTTTCTGAGGAAATATGTGTAGGCTTAGAACTTTTAACAAAATTAACAGTTGTAGCTGAGAGATTTCTATTTAAGGATTATAGCTACTCTTTATTAAGTACATATTTTTGTCAGACTGTGCAAAGGGTTTCATGTGCTTATATTCATCTCTTTCAATGACAACAACCACACTTTGCAGATGAAGGCTCATTGGCTAGAAAAGGTATGCCACCCACACCAGAGTGTTTGCATTTCTTTAGATTTTGTTTCAAGTTTCATATTATGGGCTTTTTAAATTATGTCAGTTAGAGGTTGATCAGTGTTGTCCTTTTGATAAAGTGTTCCGACAGTAAAGGTCTTCTCTAGATAACACTTTGTCCCTTTTCACTTAACCTACCCAACTTCAACAAGCCACCTAGTGTTCGATGCTGGAATTGCATGCATAGTACCCAGAAGGAATGACTTCTGCCAGCTGGCTTTGTAAACATCAATGTATAAAGGAACCATGTAGTGACAATCGTCACAGATAACTATTTTCCAAACCATGGTTCAACAGGGGACTAAAAATAAGAAAGAAATCCCACTTTATCTTTATTTTTCTATGTAACCCTGAAACCAGGAAGTTTTCATTTGGAGCACCAAATAGAACCTTAGGAAATGTCACTTGGTTTGACTTGTTCATTCATAAAACTGGGTTAGAGAGAAATTCTGAGCCTGCTTTGCTGTCCACAGTTTCTTGTGCTGTGCCTAACGGCTCTTCCAACATTGAGATGGTTTCCTGTGTATGGTAATGGATGTCCCTTTATTCAGAAAGGAATCAGACCTGGCTTTAGTCCCAGCAGTGTGTGACTTAGGGCAAGTCGGAAAATACCTCTGAACTTCAGTTCCTTCTTCCTTGGTCATGGGGATTTTGAAAACTGAAGTTTTTGAAGAGCAGAAACCACGTCTTATTCATTCAGATCCCCCCCCCCCGCCACGAGGACAGGTCGTAGCCCCTCTGTAAGCCCGAATTTCTCCACCTGTGAAATTACTGGACTTGATACTGTCTAGGTTTTCTCACACACAGTCTCAACATTTTGTCATCTAATAGCCATTAAGACCAAAAGAACAAGTGCCTAACGGTGAAATATCATGCAAAGGGAAAAAACATTTTAGAGGAATAGAGGTCTTCTAGGCCCACCTCAAATCCTACTGTGTTGGCAGAATGCGGCTGTCTCTGTATAAGGCCAGCTTTGTGTCCTCCCCCCAACCCCCATTTCCTCTAGAAAGCGTAGAAAGCCCCCTTGTCTTGAATGCTTCCCCATGAAGAGCTCCTGCTGAAAGGCTGCACACACAGCTAAGGCTTTGACCTTCACCTTTGCCCTGACACAACTGGTAAAAGAGTTCTTATCCTCTCCTTTCTGGGGGTGGGGGAGCGGAATCTAGCTAGGGTGAGCAGAAATTCAATGAAACTATAAATAGAAACATGGCCTATAAATAATGCTGCCCCCAAATATCTGGAGGCACAAACGCTGCCCAGCAGTAGACAGTCACAAATCACGATGGCCTGGAAGTGAGCAAGCCCTGTTCGTCTGCTTGATGTCTCTTGGGATACTTCAGACTTGTTGCTGGGGCCTCGTTTCTCTTTCTGGGCTCTAGAAATGCCCTCGTTGTTTGCTGCCCTGGTACCCGTCTTCTGCTAAATCTTTTTTTGTGACCAGGCGCATTCACTGAAGCAAAGTAACAGTGCCTGGAGTCAGACCTGGCTTTAGCTCCAGGACTGTGTGACTTGGGGAAAGTCAGAAGATACCTCTGAGCTTCAGTTTCTTCAGATCTTCCCTGGGTTGGAAAGATCCCCAGAAGGGAACAGCTGCCCACTCCAGTATTCTGGCCTGGAGAATTCCATGGACTATATAGAATTCTGTAGAATGTATAGAACTGCATAGAATGTCACAAAGAATCGGACTCCACTGAGTGGCTTTCAATTTTGCTTTGTGAGTGTTTTTAACATAGATAAAAGAAAAAGAAACAAAGCCTACACTTCTCAAAAAAAGCAAAATGGAATGGACAAAGGAGGAAATAAGTAGAAAAAACACTAGACCAGAAATCCAGTGTTAATTCTCAACACAAGCCTGCCTCAACTTACTTATGTGACAAAGATTAAGTGGCCAGCTCTTTGAGCCTCTTTAGATCTGTAAAGTAAGTTAGATTAGCTCAGTGCGTCTAAGCCTAAAAGGTACATGAGATTCACTTGTGTGTGTGGTGGGTCGGGAGGGGGCGGACGGGGAGGGTGTTTATTTAAAATGCAGACTTTTACCCCTCTCTCTAATTCAGAGGGTCTGGCTAAACCCCAGGAATCTGCATTTATAGTCAATACCCCTAATATCTCTGATTCAGGTAACCCAGGGACTCTCATTCTCTCAAAAGTAGTGCCAGGCCCTGTATCAGTAACCTACTGCTGCATAACAAATATAACTCCCCCAAATTTAGCAGCATAAAACAATAAACATTTATTATCTCACACAGTTTCTAAGGCCAGGGATTCAGAAATGGCTTAGGTGTATGGTTTTGACCTGGGCTCTCTCATGACGTTTTTAGTCAAGATGTCATCTGAAGGCTTGACTGGGGCCGGAGGATCCACTGGCAAGGTGGCTCACTTCAGACCGCAGACTGGTGGCCTGCAGACTGGTGCTGGCTGTTGGCAGGAGGCCTCAGTCCCTTCCCAGGCGCACCTCTGCTTGAGTGTCCTTACGACTCAACGGCTGTCTTTTCACAGTGTGAGTGACCCCAGAGCAAGATCAAGAAGGAAGCCACAGTGCCTTTTCTAACCTAGTCTTGGGAGTCACACCATCATTTCCAAAGTGTCCTGTTGGCCCCACAGCTTGGCCCTATTCACTGTGGGAGGGGGCGATACAAGGCGTGAGGACCAGGAGGCGAGAGCCACCAGGGACCACCTTGAAGGCAGACTGCCACACGCTCCTTTGAGTCCTCAGTTCTGTGAGATGGTGTCAATGGTGGCAGCTCTTGTTGTTGGGTTAGGATTGGGGTAAAAATTGGAAGTAAGAAAAACGGCTGAGCTGGGGACTCTGGGGAATGTAAATTTTAAGTGCAGACGCTACAAATTCCACCCTGGAACCAGGCTGCCAGCCCAAGTCCTGCCGAGTCCCAGCCTGGCTGCTAACTTGCTCTGCGAAGTCAAGCAAGACATGGCCCTCTTTGTGCTCAGCCTAGACCTCAGAAAGTGAGGGAGCTGGGCACAGTGACCTCCAGGATCTCCTGGTTTTACCCCCCAGGATCCATTTGGATTGTGGTAGGTGCAGATACTGGTGAGAACACAGGTTTGAGCTTGTGCTATGCGTGCCAGACAAGTGTGTCCCTCTCAGGGTTCAAACTTTAGGGAGAAGGGCTTCGGAAGGGTCTAAGGGGACTGTGTCTTCCCAGGAGTAATCTGTGGTCTGTGGCCATAAGAGTCCAGGAACGTGTGTTTCTGCAATGTATAATGTCAGTGGCTCTCCTCTGCTGTGTGGTCCATGTGATTGAGCCCCTGTTACCATTGTCTGTTCAAGTACCACATCTCATAACCTCCCAACACACTTATACACACACACACACACACACACACACACACACATTCACACATACACTCTTTTTCTCTCACTCTGCCAGCCACATTGAACTCACCCTAGCTGGTTTCTTTTATCTCTGGCCCTTTGCTCACATTCTCCCATCCTCCTGGAACATTCTTTTCCCTACCCTTAACCTGGTGCATTCCTATCGCCTTTCAGGCCTGTCTCCCTCTTGTATGTCCCCATCATAACTGATTGCTCTGCGGCACAGTACCCACCCAGACCCTGTTCTCTGGGAGGGGAGGGGCCCCGTGCTGTGCATACTGTTCCCCATCACGTCCCAGCCCACAGTCAACACACACATCGGGGAAAGCTGAATGATTAGGGAGTGAGTGAATGATACATCCTGACCATGTTTATGGGGTGGAGTAGGGTTGGGATGTACCACCTGGGGAAACATGCACAGAAAAGAAGGAACACAGCTAAAGAATTAAGAGGCCAGGAACTTTCAGACTGCCAAAGAGAGACCATGACACATCCAGTTCCAGCTCTGCCGTTTACTGGCTGTGTGACCTTGGGCAGGTCACTCAACTTTGCTGACCTTCAGTTTACCTACCTGTAAGATGGGACCCAGTTACCTAGATCATAGGTTGATGTGAAGATCAAATAAGAGAATAAATATAAAGTACCCAGCACAGTGCTTTGTACACACCAACTACTCAGCGAATGTGAGCTATTGTTTATATCATCCTCACCTCCATTGCAGGAGGTGATAGAATCCAGGAAGATATTGGTAGGAGGTTGCTGAAGAGAGTTGATTGTCTGGGCTCAGTTCTACCAACAGAGCCAGAGCTCAAGAAAAGCCGGCTTTGGGAACAGTGTCCACTCCAGAATGCCAGACAAGAACCCCTCTGGCTGGCACAGCCAGGCTTGTGGTTATGCGGCAATTATCCAATGGACCTCCACATCCTGGGGATTTTCCTCTACTTCAGAGCATCGACAGTGAACCAGGCCTTTCAGCACTGCCCGCTGAACCAGGACTGCCCTGGCCTGCCCCACAGCCTCCTCATCTGGCTGGGCCTTTCTGCTCTGTCTCTTCAAGCCCCAGAGGCCCTGGATCCCTGACTGCCTGCTCCCCCCTAAACCCTCCGTCCCTGCTGTGGGCCATGCCACAGGGAGAGCTTGCCGGGAAGCACTGCCCAGCGTCCCACCGTCCCCTTTCCTGAGGGCAGCCTCCCCTGGCAGGGAGGAGCTGCGACTGCCAGGGCTGAATAGGGCCCTTTATTCCTGGGCTCCCAGAGGGAGGGTGCTGAGCCATGCCCACCACGCCCGCCGCACCCACACCCACACGGAGTGGGGGACCGCCTGGCCCTGATGCTGGGCTCTGAGCTAACCACACTCTCTGGCCCCACTCTGTCTGCATCCTGGAGGGTGAGTCTGTCCCTGCTGTGGCCCCGGTCTGGTCCAGCAGGCCCCAGTGTGTGTGGGGTGAGCTATGTATACTAGTGTGTGTGTGTGGGGGGGGGGGGGTAAAAATAAGAGACAGTCTGGAGCAAAGGTGTGTCAACACACACACTCACACTTATGCAGCAGCAAATGTCAACCAAGGGCCACTGCCTGCCTGTCCTTCTGCTGGGCCTTAAGGAGACCCCATATAGGATCTCACTAAGAGAGGCAAGTAGAGAGGCAAGATCACTACAAATCTCAGTGAAATCTAGGAGAGAATCAATCAAGCCCTGGGAGAGGGAGGCAGAGTGGTCTGCCAAGGCCTCGAAATGAGGTGACCCAAAGGATAGAAGGCGTTCGCCATGCAAAGGGCAGCGGGAATTGTCCCAGGAGAGGGAATGGCAGGCATTCAGGCCCGAGGTGAGAAGGCTCTGGATGTGTTTGTGGTACTAATTAAATCCCCACATGCCTGGTGCTGGCCTGGGGAGGTGAGATGGAGAGAGAGGCATGAGTCAGATCCTGCCCGTTGCAGTGAGGAGTTTAGATTTTATTTTCAGTGTGCTGGGAAGCCACATGCAGGGTCTTAGTTCCCCGACCAGGGATTGAGCCCCTGCTTTTGGCAGTGTTAAGGGTGGTGTCCTAACCACTGGAGCACCAGGGAAGTCCCAGGAAAGATTTCATTTAAAAAAATATTTGGGCTTCTGGGTGGAAAAAAGGACTAGGAGCAGGGGTGGAATGGGGGTGGAATTGGAAATCAGGCAGACTTAAGATTAGGGACTATTGGCCAAGCGTCATGCCTCATCCTCATCCTTCTCTGTAACAGCAGGTGTCTCATATCGCTCCTCGCGTATGCCCAGCACCATGCACTGTGTTTGCCCCAAGTGCTGTTTCCAATCCACATCCCAGCCCTGTGATACCACTTGCCAAATGAGAACCCCGATGTTCAGGCAGCTGAAGGTGCCTGGGACACAGACATTTTAAAGACCTTGGGCCTCTCAGCTCTACAACCCACACCCTGATCCTGCTGCTGGCAGTTCAACAGTCCTAGATTTTTAGTTTCTCTTAATGTTTCCACTAGACCAAGAATAGAAAAATACAGCTGAAAGGTGAAACCAGACTAGTGTGACCGTGCGTGGCTGGGAAGGCCAGTGCCCTCGGCCTTTGCCACCTGTCCCACCATTGGAGTAAGTATTACATGGTTTACCGAGTACCTGCCAGGGTGCGTTCAGCCCTGTCCAAGCTCAGCTCTGAATGAGGCCATAGCCTGCGCTCTGAGGAACCTCAGTGGTACCCAAGTGACATTTGTCCTCAGTGTGGCCACTTTAAATGCTATTATATTTAGTACAAAACCTCTTCCTTCCCTGAGGCTCAGGGCCACCTTGCAATGTTCCCTCTCCTCCCAGAGTCAAGCTGGGGCAGCCCACATTCTCTGCCAATCCATGGCGCCATTGGGACAAACATCCTTCTCTGAGCTGATATCTGTCGGAAATCCTGAGATGCTGGCTACCTTACAGGCAATTCATAAGACCTGGGCTTCTCTAAACTAAGTTCTTACAGGGACTTCCCTGGCAGTCCAGTGGTTAAAACTCCGAGCTCCCAATGCAGGGAGCCTGAACCCGCATGCCACCAGCTAAAGATCCCATATGCCACAATTAAGACCTGGCGCTGTCAAATAAATAAATAAAATAAGACCTTATAGCTCATGAAATATCTCCAGCCTATGTCAGGGCTAAAGACTACCCTGGGTATTCTCCAACTCAAGGGAGAACAAGTCAGCAAATTCAAAGGCTTTGTTTCTATCTCCACTGTTCTTCCCATAGCTAAGCTTGTAGGTAATTTATTCCTTGTCTAATTAACGCCAATTAACAAATCAAACATGTTCACATTTCACACTTCCCTCATATCAGAGATCTACATTCACTGTGCATTTAAATTTGTTGCAGCTTGAATTAAATGATAAAGCATGTATTTTAAAATAAAATTAAATATCACTAAAATCAATAAATGTGTTAGTGTCCCCTCTCTGCAACAGATATGACCCACCCTGTTAGTCCAGAGGTCTAACATCCATGCCAGCCCCGAAGTACCAAAAAACCCCCACTTGAAATCTGTTCCTGTGCCATGAAGTTCTTCTCCATTTCTTGGCCTAGGTTCTGGTTACATTGAGGGGCTCAGTTTGTGAAATTCATTGAGTTTTATACATGCATATGCACTTTGCTGTATGTATATTATGTGTGCCTACTAAGTCGCTTCAGTCGTGTCCAACTCCTTGCAACCCTTATATTTCCCTTCCCAAAAAGCGCTTTCTTATAGAAAATAAAGAAGAAAGTTGTTCTGGTCCCATAACTCTATAAAACTATTCAAAAAACCTTCAATTCCATTTGGTTCAGTGAAGTCAGGTTAAAACCTCTGATCCTCCAGGACTTGGGGCTTGCTTTCTGACAGACACCCAGAAACCAACTCCCGCCCCCAGCCCCACTGAGGGTGGAGGAGTGATTTTGTTCCCTTCAGCCTGGACTGCACTGGGAGTGGGCGCCTCCAAGCCAGAACTTGGGAGATGGCTGTTCCCTCCTCGGCGTGCCGGTTCTTACTGTAAGTGTGCTGCGGCTGCAGGAGGGTTAAGGTTTTTCTTGGTGACAAAACCCCAGTGGAGTTTGTAACTCTGTTTCCCTGAGTGTGTGGAAGCGGAGGCGGAGAGTGCTGAGGGGCAGCCGCACCTGTGTGAGTCATCCCAGAGTGCCCAAGGCGGGCGGATGGAGTGAGTAATCCTGCCTCGATTGTGTCACGCTCTCTGCTCTTTGAATCGGGTGGATGGAGGAAGAGGAGAAACGGGAGCCATGGGGGAAACACAGTGTGTTTAGGGGGCAGGGTTTGAATCAGGAAAGGTTCTACAGGCTGAAGGGAGTTAGCGTTCGGCCTTGGGTGGGGAAACCAGGTGGAAGGGTGCACAAGGAACGCTGCAGCGCCGGACCCCACGTGCCCAGTGAGGAGGTGGGCGGACCAGGTGGTGCCCCCAGCCCCGCCCCGCCCCACCCCACACCTACTTGACCTGGACTTGTCGGCTCCTAAGAGATCCCATTCGTTCAACATTTATTATGGGCTGGGCTCCACATTAAATGCTTTAATACACTTGCTCATTGGCTCCTCATGATAATCCTTTGAGTTAGACATTACTGTGCCCTTTTGCAGTTTGAGGAGACGGAGATTCAATTAGGTTATGACTTGTCTCATACCACACAGTGTGAGCTAGATGTATTGAAATGATGTAAAGAACTAGATGTATTGGGTTGGCCAAAAATTCATGGAGGTTTTTTCATAAGATGTTACAGAAAAACTGACATGAACTTTTTGACCCACCTAAAGAAGGAGCCTCCTGGTGACAAGGACTAGACCCATCTCCATCTGGTTTAAGAAAAAAGTGGAAATTTATTGACTCACCCAACTGAAAACCTCAGGGGTAATGGCTTCAGGCATGGCTGGGTCTCTAGCTCTCAGCTTTGCTTTCTTCTCTGGTGACTTCATTCTCAGGCTTTCCCCAAATGGTGATGGGGAAGTGCAAAGATGCTTCCTAGCGATTTGGGACTTACAGTTGATGAGTTAGCAGCCCCTGTAGAAGGAGCACTTCTCTTTCTGGTGGTTCTACCAAAGTCCCATTCTGATTCTCACTCGACCAACTTGGGTCACATGCCCATCCGTGGCTGGACTATACTAATTGGTAACTCCAGGAGTTTAGGGTAGGATGAGCCTTCCTAAAATCACACAGACTGAGAATGAAGGAGAAGTTATTCCTCCAAAGAAAACAGGCACAAATTCTGACAGCCAAAATCCACAAATGCTTACCATGCTAGACTTTAAGCCAAGGTGGGATCTTGGCATGGATTTAGAAGAAAAAGATTCGTGGGAGCCAGAACTCAGGGCATGGAGTCAGGATTCCCTGGGCTGTGGACCTTCCTCAGTGGGACCAGGTCCTTGCAGAACTTGTGTGTGCTTACTGCTTCCGGCCTCAGCATCTGGGCTTCCCCCCAGCCTTCCCCCAGCCCACAGGGCCTTTTGTCTCTACTGGTCTGGGTCAAGGGCAAGCAAGGCCAGGTGTAGCATGTAAGAAGCAGGCTTGAGGGCAGAGTGCAGACTGAGCCAGGCAGAAGGCCGCAGAGAGTGGGGCTGTCGTCTCGGCCACATCAGAGGCTGAGAGCAGGTGTGAGCCGGTGGCCAGCTGTCCCCAGACTGCAGCAGGTCAGAGACAGCATACAGGCTTCAGGGGCAGCTCTGGAGAGACAAGCAGGGGCCTGCCTTTCCACTGCAGTCAGCAAACAGCTGAGCATCGAGGGCAGGATCAGCTTGCAGAAACCTGGGGAGCCGGCAAAGGCTGACCTTGTTTCTCCATTCTCTTCCCCTCCACGTGTTGTGTTCCCTTCCTTCAGAGCCTCTGTGTTCTCTCCCCTAACCAGACCCTGTTGTCCAGTGAAAAGCTGATGCCTCTTTGTACTCAGGTCTGAATGATTAATGAAGTCCCAGGCTGATTCTCCCTGGAGCAGTCTGGGTCCCTGCCCGCTGGGGTTACTCCTGGAGTTGGGGGTTAGTAGTATTAGCCCCTTTGAAATTGAAGGCATGAAAATGAAGGAAGGGTGTTTTTTGTTGTTTTTCGTGGTGAAGGAAGAGCCCTGAGCAGGTTCAGGCATTAGGTTCTCTTGGTCCTCCTCCGCCCAAGGCTTTTTATTTAAGAGCGTCTGTCTTCATCAGTCTGTCAGCACCACAGCCGTGCAAGGCACCCAAGCTGGGCTGTCGGACACAGGGTTCGTTTTCTGGCCTGACCCACTTCACCCAAGGACCCACACCAGGTCGTGAGCCTGCGGAGAGCTGGGGGAGTAGAAGATTAATTATTCCCTTTTCCTCTCCATAGGCATTGCCTGTGCCTCGTCACCCTGTCTTATCTGTTCAGGCTGTTATCACAAAATACCACAGCCTGGGTGGCTTGTAAACAACAGAAATTGATTTCTCATAGTTCTAGAGGCCGGAAGTCTGAGATCAGGGTTCCAGCATGGTCAGGTGAGGGCCCTCTTCCAGGCTGCAGACTTCTCTCTGCATCTCACATGTCAGAAGGGCTAGCTCTGCAGGGCCCTCTTTGTAAGGGCACTAATCCTGTTCATGAACGCTCCACCCTCATGACCTCGTCACCTCCCACAGGCCCTACCTCCTAATTACCATCACGGTGGGCATTAGGGTTTCAACATGAATTTTGAGGGGCACAAACGTTCATACATGGCATTTTGGTTAGGGTGGGGAGTCCCTCTAGTAACCCTCACATCTTCTTTCCTCTAATTGCTTTGGGAAATTTGTCGCTTCTCCCCAGGGTACCACACCAGCCCACAGAGCCAGAGAGGACCCCTGTCCCCCATTCACTTAGCTTGCAGATAATAGCAGTTTGTCTCTCCCATTTTAGGTTCCAGAGACCCTTGACCCCCTCTCTCCAGACACTGCCCCATCCCTCCTAAGGGTATCAGGCAACACCCACATTCATTACACCCAGCTCCATGCCAAGTATTGCCAGGGCTAAAGGGAGTAGAGAAAGTCATGCCTGACCTCAGGATGATTACAATCCACGTAGGGATCAAGACTCTCTAAAGTGTCTGGTCAGCCCTGTGGACTCTCCCATAAGCCTTGTAAGTGGGTTGAAGAGTAGCTCTCAAAAGATATGTCCACTTCCTAACCCCTGGAACCTGTGAACATGACCTTAGTTGGGAAATGGGTCTTTGCAGACCCATTAATTAAATAGAGGATCCTGACATGAGGTCATCCTGAATTTACGATGGGCACTAAATCCTAAAGGAGATAAGTCCTGGGTGTTCATTGGAAGGACTGATGTTGAAGCTGAAACTCCAATACTTTGGCCACCCCATGCGAAGAGTTGACTCATTGGAAAAGACCCTAATGCTGGGAAGGATTGGGGGCAGGAGGAGAAGGGGACGACAGAGAATGAGATGGCTGCATGGCATCACCGACTCGATGGACATGGGTTTGGGTAGACTCCAGGAGTTGGTGATGGACAGGGAGGTCTGGCGTGCTGCGATTCATGGGGTCGCAAAGAGTCGGGCACAACTGAGCGACTGAACTGAACTGAACTGAAACCAAAAGACAGGTGTCCTTACAAGAGAAAGGCAGAGGGAGGTTTGAGACATAGGCTGAGGCACAGACTGGAGTGATGCTGCTGCAAACCAAGGAACACCTAGGGCCCCAGAAGCTGGGAGAGTCGAAGAAGGATTGTTCTCTAGAGCCTTCAAGGGGAGCGCAGCCCTGCTGACACTTTGATTTCAGACTTCTGGCCTCAGAACTGGGATAGAACACATTTCTGTTGTTTGTGGTCATTTGCTTTGGCAGCCCTGGGAGCCTGAGTCACTCTCCTTTCCTTTTTGTCCTCAGATCCAATTAGACAGGCAGGAGTGAGGTTCATGGAAAACGAGGACTCTGTGTCCTGTGGTCTGTGAACCTTGGGGCCTCCTGTGGTCTCCCTCTAATTTAAGCAAGTCCCTCTGATGCCCCAGTTCTCTGGGTTACACTGAAGAGAGAGGGTTGGGAGCACCTGTGTCCTCGGAGGGCAGGGTGGCTGCGGGGAGCTGGCCTGTGCATCAGGGACCCCTGGGAAGGTGAGGGGGTCCCCTGAGGATGGTAGTTCCCTCGCAAATTCCCCATGACAGCAGGAGGGGAGGGCAAGAGTGGGGTGACTGCCAGTGGTCCAGGAGGCTGGTAAAGGAGGGCGAGGCAGGCATTCAAGGAAGGCTTCCTGGAGAAGGCCTTAGATGATAGAAATTGAGCCTTATATAGGGAGGGATTTGGGTCAGCAGGCCCAATGGCACTTAGAGGAAAACCGGACTCCTTTCTGTGGCTTGTAAGACTCCTCATGGCCTCTTTTCCATCTTCCATCTTTGCTCTGTGTCTGCCTCTGTCTGAGCCCTCTTGCCCTGGAGCTTTGTGTGGCTGGCTCTTCTCCTCCTCAGTCTCCATGGAAATCAGAGACTATATCCCTTCCATACACATCCCCTCCCCTCCTAGAAGCTAAACACCTTGAGAGCAGGGCCTCCCCCATCTGTTATCAGTGGAGCAGGCCCTCCATCAAGACAGTGATGGATGGATGGATGATTGGAAGGAGGGATGGGTAGATGGATGGCATTTCAGATGACAAAAATAGCAAGGAAGAGGGAGTTATATGAGGATATATTCGTGCATGCATATATGCTGTGGATTTTGAAGAGGAGAGGCTGCCAAGAATAGATCAGCCTGGACAGACCACACGAGGCCAGCCCTCTCCTATTTCCCCTGTAGCCAGTACCCTCTCATTACCCCCGTGCAGTGGGTACTTGCCCATTTGTCAGAACACGTGCCTGGTTCATGGAGTTTTCCCGCAGGCTCCGCATGGCTGGGGTGGGGGATCCCCCACAATGGGTACCATGTCTGGTGTTTCTGCTCTTCCTATGTGCCTGAACCCCCAACTCCTGCTCAAGGAATCCCTGTAGTTACCACACTTCACAAGGAGGAACTTGGGGTTATCAGCTCTCAGAAGTTTCAGTCCTTTCTTTAACCACTTCTCCCGACCAGTGAGAAAGAGCCATGTCCTCATCTCTCTCCTTGAAATAATTAATTCTTTAAAAGCAAATGCCAACTACCAAGACCCCTCACGTGCCACTAAGATGCTTCATTAAGTGCCTGGTATCCTGTGTGGGAGGGAGAAACACTCTGCCACCTAAATGCAGGGACCTCCTGAGTCAATGCCCACCTGTGTGTCCCTGCCCAGAGTGGACACTCATGGTGAGAAGGTCAGGCCAGATTGCAGGGGGGTGGGGGGTCAGGCAGAGCCAGCCTCCCCCATGTGATGCCCTCCTGCTTATGAGGGTGAGCATCCCCCTGTTCCCACTGGGCTGGCACCTGCTCAGCCAGGCTGGGGATGGGGGTGGGGCATTAAGGGCTCTTTAAAGGACAGGGAGGTTTGCCATTTCGGGGAGCTCTTCCTCCCCAAGTCCACTAGGGTCACCTCTCCTTCCCTGCCTCATTGGTCTGTTGGTCCTTTTGCTCATTCCCTTGCTCACTCTTACCCACTCACTCATTCACTTGTGTCTGGTCAGCAGAGACTCCTGTAGCGCAGGGCATCCTCCACAATCGGTGCTTGTTTCATTGCTTGCTTCATTCCCACTCAGCCCCCAAGGCAGCTGCTCCCCAGATCGCCAGCCCAGCACCTGGCGTGGAGGAGATGTGAATCACATTCCCATCACACACGCAAGAACATCCTCAGTGGCTCTCACCGCCTTACATGATCTGAGCCCAAGGAATTCTTTGGAGATTTGTTGCCTTCTCTCTCGTTCTCACTATCTTAGCTCCAAAACCCCAGGTTGAAATCCCAACTCAGCCACTTAATAGCTGTGTGACTTAGGACACGTTCTTCAACCTCTCTGAGCCACCATTGCCTCCTGGGCAGAGTGGGGATAGAAAAAGCAGTTGCTTTAATAAAGTCGTGGTACAGGGACTCCCCTGGTGGTCCAGTGGTTCAGACTTCATCTTTCAATGCAGCAGGTATGGGTTCGATCCCTGGTCAGGCAGCTAAGATCCCATATTCCTCACAGTCAAAAAACAAACAAACAAACAAAAAACCCAACATAAAACAGAAACAATATTGTAACAGATTCAATAAAGACTTAAAAAAAAAAACTTACAAGAAAAATTTAAAAATAAATTAAAGTGGTGAGGATTAGCTCAAAGAACCCAATGGGAAACTCTTAGCCTGTGCCTGGCAGGAGTAACCACCTAGCTCTTATTATCCCTCACTCCTCCTCTGACCCCTCAACGACCCCACCCCAACATGCATCTTAGGACTGTGAAGGGAGCAGCCACCAAGACCCGGCCCTTCAGTCTCCAGATGAGAATGCACAGGCCCTGGTGTGGAGGGGCCTGTGCACACAGCCAGCCTGCCGCTCGGGCACGACTTGAGCCCAGGACTCCAGCTGAGTGCCCCTCAACCTCTCAGCCCAGCCCAGAGTGGCAGGAAGAGGGGCCTCCGCTCACAGGCTCAGGCCCTATTGGGCTCAACAGGTCTCTTCTCTGCTTTCAGGAATGAGTTAATCCTGAGGTCTGTCTCAGGTCCTGAGTGTAATCTTCCTTACGATGCTTATCATATTTCTGGGGCTGCATCTGCCTGGCTTTGAAGGCTCTGGCAGGGGCCTCTCCTGGCCTTGCCGTAAACGGGCTGAATTACATTTACAAGAGGCCTTTAATGCCCCGTGAACCCGACTTCCTTAATGGGGATGTTCCTCCTCCTCCTTTCTCTTTCTCTCCCTTTTAATATGGTCACCGGTTTGGCCTTCCAAGTGTGGTTTGGATTCCTAACAGAGAAGTCAAGACCGTAGAGTCCCTTCCAGATCTGCCCTCCCTCCCCCTCCCCTCCCCGACTCCCGGCAGCCTGTGCCAAGGCCCCAAGAAAAGAAGACAGTGCTCCAGTCAGGATTTCAGTGAGAAGGAGGGAAGCCCTGTTGGGAGTCCAAAAACTCAACTGGGAAATAGCTTGTACAGAAATTCTCCTCTGACTTTATACCTGAGCAACAGACCCACAAGCTTTGGGAGGGAGATGGGAGGTGTCCAGCCTGGAGGCATGACTGCAGAGGGTGGGCTTGAGGGGCAAGGTAGGGTGAGGAGCCCTCCCAGCCCCCTCCCTGTTTCGGCTACCCCAGCCCTCTCTTCTAAATTTCTGCATGTCTGGAGGCCTTAACTGTCCCTTAACTATTAATTTTTTTTTGCTAGTTCTGTCTCAGCAACTGGATCAGGTCCTGTCTGATGTATCTATGTCTATATCTGTATCTGTATATCTCAGGAATACCAAACCCAGTCATAGGCTTGGCCAGCCCTGAGATGGAGGTCCAGAAGAGGGACCTAGTTTGTCTCCCCATCTCTCTGCTCTTTTTTGTCCTGCGATAGGATGAGAAAGAGCAGGAGTGCTAGTTTTGGAGGGTGGATCAGTTACTTTTTCCCCCTTTGAAAGAAGCACAGGACAGAGCCAGGTCTGGGGGCCAGCCCGCCCCCAACTCCGGTCCCCGCCCCTCCAGGTGCTCTACCTCCCCGCAAGTGCTCCAGGTTCTTGTGGGATACCGTTGGGCTGCTGGTGTCACTGAGCCTGGGTGGCCTCCAGCTCCTGACAGCTAACCGGCTCGGGTAGAAGGCCCAGAACCCTGCTCAGGGCCGCCTGTCATTTCATAGGTCTGGAGAGCGGGTCTCCTCCCACCGCACGTTTATCTCACACGCCATCCCCTCTGGCTGTACACGTGTACTTCCTATGGCCCTCAGGCAACAGATCGACAGGCAGCTAAAAAAAGGGGAGGAGACAAAGAGGCCAGGAATACCAACTCTGTGACATCTTCTCCCGAGGAAAGATGGTCGCCTCTCATGTCTTGATAAATCACATTTTATCTCCTTTCAAAAGGAGCACATGGAGGAGCCCATTCATCTTGATGACACCGTCGTCTGCACAGTGTCACCTCTCTGCCTGGGACGCGGCCCCTCTACCAGGCTTCCATGAGAAAGGGAAGAAGGGGAGCTTGAGGGAGCATCTGAGAGAGAGAGGGAGGTGCTTGGATCAACAAGGGCCTATTGGACGCCTGCTGTATGCAGAGGCTTGTGCTCAGTGCAGGTGTGGTGAAAGAGGAGGAAGCAGCCGCTGCAGGGCCTCCGGTTGACGCTGAGCGTGGAGGGGTGAGGGACACAAATGAGCAAGAAGTCACACGCGATTTAATGAGTTAGGTACTCGGCAGTCTGGCTGGAAAAGGGCTGGTGACCAGTACCTGTGGTGACAGGGAAGTCAGGGAGCACTGTAGCAGCTGCTTCCAGGGCCCCCAGGGCCCCTTTCCATCCCACTCTGCCTGCCAGAGTCTGCTCACGCGGACAACTGGGAGCTTTGTCCTAGCCATGGGAACATCCTCAGCCAGGAGCGCCTGTGAAGCAGTGCTCTCAGAAGCTCAGACAAGCAGGGCGTTGGCGGTGAACACCCCAGTCTCCTCGCCCTCGTCGAGGATACCTCTGTAGTGCGTTCTACACGCGCCTCGAGTTCCTCAACAGACCTGAGCTGCCGCCATCGGGTGATTAACTCGCAGGGTGACACTTCCTTGCCTGACCTGCCTTAATTCCCAAGATCAATTCCCAAACAACTTGCACTCACTTCCTCATCTCTGGGTCCACTTCTGGGGAGACAACCTAGACCAACACAAGGCTCATGCTTGGTGACTCAGTGGTAAAGAATCTGCCTACCAAGCAGGAGGTGTGGGTTCGATCCCTGGGTTGAGAAGATTCCCCTGGAGGAGGAAATGACAACTACTGCAGTGTTCTTGCTTGGGAAGTCCCATGGACAGAGGAGCCTGGTGGGCTGTAGTCCATGAGGTCGCACAAGAGTCAGACCCAACTTAGTGACCAAAGGATAACAGTAGAGGAAGCTTAAGTATCTTAACCTGCAGTCTATTTATTTGTTCACTCAATGGGAATCATCTCATTTAGGACTCCTAAATGAGATGCAAGTGATTAAAACGCATCTCCAACAAGTTTCAATGTTAAAAAATTGTATTATTTTATATAAGGGAAAAGTCCCAGGTAGACCCTGGGTTCAGGAACAGCTATATCCAGCGGCTTAAATGATGTCAAATGGGTCTGCCCTTCACCATCTCTTGGCTCTGCTTTTCAGTCATTCAGGAAACATTTGCTGAAGGAATTCTCTGGTAGTCCAGTGGCTGGGACTCCACGCTTTCACTGCTGAGGGCACAGGTTCAATCCTTGGTTGGAGAACAAAGACCCCATAAGACACATGGTACAGCCGAGAAAAAGAGGAAAGAAAAGGAAAAATTATTGAGCACCAGCTCTGTCCCAGGCTCAGATCCTTTCTCTTGGTTTGTTTCCATCTCTGGCAAGGATAGAGATGGTCACTAGGAGCTCCAGGCCTTCATCCTGCCAGCTTAGCAAGCATGGGAGCAAACACTGGGAGGAAGAGGGCACCAGCAGAGGTCTCAGGGCCGACCCTCGTTGGTCCAGATCCTGTCCTCTTGCCTGTCTCTGAGCCAATCACTGTGACTCTGGGTAGCTAGACTGGGTCACATGCCTACCATTGCTGACGGGGGTGTTGTCAGCTCCACTTGAACCACACGGTTAGAAATGGAGGAAGGAGGCTCTCCAGAGGGGAACTGGGTGGTCTTGGGACAACAGATGCCTGTTAAAGCCATGAGGTGAGCCCCTCACCACATGCTGGGCTCTTCGGGCCCTAAGATGAGTCAGACAGGCCCCTGGTAGAGGGGCTCACGAATGTCAGCAGTACACGGCAGAATGTGGTGTGTGTTTTAGGACTAGACAAAATGTGTAGGTGTTCTGGAAAAAGGGTAATTACTCTCAGCTCAGCAATCAAGGAAGTCTTCTAAAAAGGAGGCACTGACCTGGACATTGATGGCCACTACGCATCAGACCCAGGAGTTCAGATTCTAAGTGTAACCAATAGAGAAGGTTTGCTAGCTGGCATTTCCCAGAAGCCTTGCCCATACTTGTAGAGGGATCTACCAGCCCAGCTGAGGGGTCCATTGGGCTGGGGTAGCCGCTCTTCCTTGTACTGGCCTGTGCCTGCCCTGGAAATAGCCACCCACCTAAGCTAAGAATAGGAATTCCTGCCCAGCTGGCAGGAACGAAGGCAGATTTCTCAAGGAGGGATGGGCCTGAAAACAAAGCATAGCGTGTGGGTTGGGCCACCCTTTGTATTTATTCGTGAGGTCACTGGAGAGCCGCACCCACGTTGGGGCATGGATCCTGCCATTAGACCCAGACAAGGTGATTTGGTCAAGATGGCAGCCTCTGGGGCTCCTCACCTGCCCCAGAGGTCCTGGACCCTCAGCCTGGGGCGTCTCCTGCCCCCAGGGAGAGGTGACCACTCCTCTCTTGTTTCCTTGGCAGCGGGCGGAGGTGGGGGCGTTTGGTGGCCAGCTAAGATGCTGAGAAGCTGAGGGAGAGGGAACGTGGGGTCCCAGGTTCCTATGGCAGCTTCACCCAGAATCACCCCGCTTATGAGCTTCTCTTCTTCCAGGCAAAATCCTCTTCCGGAGGAGCCACATCCGGGATGTAGCTGTGAAGAGGCTGAAACCCATCGATGAGTACTGCCGGGTAAGAGGGCGTCTGAGGCTGGGGAGGGGTGGTCCACCTGCCAGAGATTCTGTGCATCTAAAAAAGAGGGTTGTCCATTCAAAACTCTCTGCTGCAGTTTAGCAAGTGCACCCTGAGGCCCGGTGTTTCCTGGCCAGAGGGGTGGGTGTGGGTGTCCCTCAGGGAGGGGTCACCCCAGGACTAGACTGCCTCTGGGGCGCAAGGGCTGTGGGCTCTACTCCTTTCAGGATACGTCTGTGTTTACAAAACACTCCTTTAAATCACTTCCACCAGCTTGGGGGCTCTGTGCAGGGACCTCCGCTGAAAGGATTTCGTGTGTGGCATCTTGCTGGATACAGGAGAACTCTTTCTTTGAATTCTCTTTGGGACATTTTGGAATCAGTCTCGGGTTCAGTATCATCTGAAATGCATATTTGTTTATACACAGAAGTCTTGGTAAATACAGACGCTCATGTACACATGTTTATAGATGAAAAAACTCACCACACAGACACACACACACGTACGTACGTACATTAGAACAGCCAAAGCCCCAAAACAGACAGGCAGTGACCGCAGGGTCATGAAGCAGAACCCGTTTGTCTTTCTACTTTGTCCAGAGCCTGGGACCCCTGCAGTGAGGACGCGAGGCTGCCACTTCGGTGGCCTTGGAACATGGCCTCTAGATGGCCAGACCACCTGGGTTTGAATGCCTGCTGGCTGTGTGAACTCGGGCAACTTACTGAACTTCCCGGAGCCTCAGTTTCCACACTTGTCCAATGGCAAGGAGACTGGTACCTCGCAGAGTGTAGCCGTGAGGATGCAGTGACCAGACAGGCGCAAGGCAGCCGTGCAGAGTGTCCGCACAGAGGAAGCATTTGATGGATGCTGGCTTTTTGTTATTATTATTACAACACCCAAACAATTCAGTGTTATCACGGGGCACTACTGGCTTTTAATGGAGATGGAATTTCCTAGTTAAGTGAAAACTATTGTGGAGTCTGACTCAAGAATCTTGAGGAGAAGCAAGTGGAGGATAATGTTTTGTTGTGAGTGCTGGTATTAGAGTGAGAAGAGCTGGGGTTGAATCCCAGTGCCCCACTGACTAGCTGTGTGACCCTGGCAAGTTGCTATACCTCTCTGAGCTCGTTTCCTGATCTGTAAGATGGGGGGTAAAAATAACTGTCTCACGGGGTTCATGAAGGGGTTGAGCAGGAGAATGTATCTCACAGTGTTTGTAACTTCTGAAATGTTCTGTCCCTACATGGAGTTGTTACCATAAGGCTCCTTTCTGCATAAATATTTTGTAATTTGGAGTACTTGTCAATAATAAAATATTTAAATAAGAACCTAGTTGCTCAATTATGTAACTGTGTTCCCAAGAGGACGGAGAAGCAAGCACTCCCAAATATTCTTCCTTATCCTAAGTTTGAATTTTGTGACTGTGCAAATTATGCTCAGTCACTTTTTCTGCCTTTAAGGTAAAAGGATGCCCTGTTGATGAATTTCCTTAAGCTAGAAGTTTCTCTTCTTCAGATCAATATCCATTTTTCTCTTTTGAGGGCAATCGCCAATTCCAGTTAAATTGATGGCTGCAGCCTGCGTGTTTATTTCTCTTTATTCCTGTCTCAAGCAGTTAAACAAATGGGCAGAGCTATTTGAGGAAGGGCACAGGGCAGGAGGAAGCCTTTTGCCACTGGGACCTATGGTTTACATCAGCCTCGGCCTCCCTGAGCCGGTGGAGCCCGGGGCATTTGCAGTTGGGCTCCATGGAAATGCCATCTCCTGGGTTGTCTGGAGCAAGAAAGTGATAACATCTTATCTCCTGGGATCAGGCTTTGAACAGGACTCCTAAGTCAGGATGAGGACTCTGGGGCCCCAGTGGTGCTACTGCTGGCTAGGAAACCATTAAGTGGGGTCTGCAAGAGGAGAGGGGGCCCCCTAACCTAATTAGCATAGATGTGAACTGCTCAGAGCCAGGCAACAAGAGCAATGTCACGGGTTCACCAGGCCGCCAGGCGGCTTGGAGACGGTCATTTACTCTGAGAATGGCAGAGGGGGGTGGGGCAGTGCAGAAGTGACCTTTAATTCTGCTGAACTTGAAAGCTGGGATCTGTGGTCCGATTGTCTGAGACCTTGGAATGACCTTGGAATGATCATTAGTGATAAGTCCAGCTGCAGTCCGTGGTCACTGCCTTCCAGCTTCACAGGTCACAGCCCTGCCACGCAGTCGTCTGGTCTGTGCCACTCAGGGTCCAGCCTTTCACTTGGCATCACTGCGCCCCCCAAGCCGGCCGCACAGTCAGGGCCATGTGCGGTCCTCTCCACGGCCAGCCCTGTCTTGCTTCCACCTGTCCTTGGACATGCTACTCAGAACCTCTAGAGTTTGATTTCCACTACCTGCCTAGGCAGCTCTGCTTGGCTGGCCAGAATCTTCCTTGGACCTGCTAGAGAGCATGGGCTCCGAGTCTGGGATTTGCTGGGGATTCAAATGCGCCCAAGATTGTGAAGCTGGCTTTGTGCACGGCATAGCCAGCTCCTCTGCCAGGACTCAGATATGGAAAGTCTGACCATCTCCCCTAGACTTAGGGCTCCCTGCCTTCGCTGGCCAGCCAGCACCTCCACCTGATGGCAGTTTCACAGCCCAGATCTCAGTGTTAATTTTAAACATATATGAAGCAGATTGGATGAACGTCACGGAAAATTTACCAAGCGCCAGTCGGCTGATTGTTTTATGTGGCTCTTGAGGGCCGCTGTCTATCAAGAGGGGTTCCAAAGGCTTTTCTGTTACCCCATAAATTAATTTAATGGGCAGAATGGTTATGCGGTTAATATTTAATGGTTCTGTGGCCTCAACAATTTGAAGACTTTCATCTCACTAACAAGCGTGAGCTATACTTTGGGGGCTCAGATGAACAATCTAGCCCATAAATGACTCCATGTACCCCATTCCTGTGTGTGAAATACATGTTTGCAGTGTTTGTCTATGGGATAAAATAAATATCCCAAGGGGTGGACAGTGAGAAAGGGTGTTTGAGAATAGTCAGCCCACCCTCTGCCATGTATCACTGTTTATACAAGCCTCCATTTCCTGGTGGATGCAACTAGAATTTTTTGTTACCCCAAAAGTTGAGTTCCCTTCTATTATCCTGCGGTCCACCATCAACTTGGTTTTAGAATCAAGGACTTCCTTGGTTGGAGGGATGAGAGCTTGGCTGGAATTTGACTGAGGGAAGGACTCCAAGCCCAACAAGGCAATCAGCCCTCTTGGGGTAAAGAAAACGCCCCCCTCCCAACCCTCTGCATTTCCCAGACACATTCATTTTCAGCCCCACTTCCCAGATTCAAAAACTGAGGCTATTACTTGGAGGTTCTTAGCTCCAGCCATTCCCCTTCCCACTGTGAGAGTTTCCCACCATGGCCCATCATTATCTCTGGTGTTAATAAAGAAAAAGATTCATGTTGCAACAGAAACAGTCTTCTCAAAAGCAGCACCTGGCGAGCTCAGTCCTAGACACCGGGAGAGTTACTTTGTTCCTGTGTCCCTTATGCTAAGGCAGGCCTGGGCTAGCAGTGTTGCTGATGGGGGAGACTGAGGCAGAGCCAGGACTGACGCATTCATGCCTCCTGAGAGGTCTGGTGCTCGGAGGAAACCCAGCTGGCAGCATCTCTTCATCTCCTCTGGTCCAGACAGACTCAGGGAAAAAAAAAAAACACAAACATTTCCAGCCTGGGATCAAGCTGATAGTGTCCATTTTCCACTGAGAGGTCTTCTGAGGAGCCTCATTGCCCAGAAGAACCGCTGAATGGCTCAGCCAGGTCCTCTGTGGTTGGTTCCATGGGCCCCCTGCCTTGCAGCCCAGTCCGCAGAAGCGCGGCCATCCGTAGCTAGCCAGACTCCCCTAGGTCTCCTCCACCCCTTGGTCTGTGCTGGCCTCTTTCCTAGGCATGCTTTCAGCTCCCAGGCCCCCCTCCCAGAAGCCTCCCACTCCCCAGGGAAAGCTGACCACCCTGAGTACTCCGTGCAGGCTCTGCACTGCACACCCACCCTCTGTAGCGGGTAATTTCTGTGTGTCCATCTTCTTCAGAGCAAGAGCCCCTCGAAGGCCCCATCTGCTGTCTTTGTGTCTTCACTAACCAGCATGAGGGAGTCCAGCCAGTATCTGACAACAAGATGCAGAGATCACACACAGGCAGAGGAAGCCTCCAAGGAGGGTGACATGTTCCCGAGGCCCCAATTTAATAGGATCACTTGTGAAATGGCTTAAACAGCAATTGCGAATTAAGCACTATTTCCATTTCAAAAGAATTTGCTGCTTAGATCCTTCAAAAAGAGAACTCATGCGTTTGAAATACTCTGATTTATGCAAGTTCGGTGAACTCCCAGCTTCCGAGATGCTGATCTAAGAGGAATAATCTGAGCAGGTTAGAAGCAGCCCCAGGGGTGGGAGTGGGGGCAAAATGGGTGGGACCCCAGCCCCCTCCCCGGCCCCAATCAAGAGTTCCTGGGTTTTTACCTATAAGATTTCCATTGATTAGAAGCCAAAACGATGCTGCTAGGAGAGTGTTTGATCCTGTGGAAAGAGCAGGGCTCCCCCAGTTGCTTTGACAAATGCGGAACTTTGCTTTTTTTTCGTTGCTTTGTTCTAGGGTAGACAGACGTTACCCAGAATGGTGGGCTTCTTGGAGGGGGGTCATTTGGAAGCACAGGGTCTGAGCCGAGTCTGCCTGGGGCCTCCCTCCTGTGCCACTGCTGTACTTGCAAAGACCAGGTTTGTGGTAGGTTAGACACTGAGTTCACTGATCATGGTGCCGTTTAAAGCCCTAGAGTCAATGACTGTTAAAGCTGGAAGAAACTTCAGAAAGTCTGTAGCCTGGATTTGCCTAGCTGTGTTCCACCGGCTGTTAATAGGGATTGTTTGGAAAACCAGCTCCACCATCAGCAACCTGTGGGCGATGCTGAAGGCGGTACAGAGTTGCAGATGAGACAGAGCATAGGCTCTGGACTCAGAGCACCTAATTCAAAATCTTGCTACTTGGTAGCTGTGTGGCCTTGAGAAATGTTTTAACCTCTCTGTGCTTTAGTTTCTTTTTCTGTAAAATTGGAGTCATAGTCATACCCATCTCTTAATGTGATGATTACATGAGTCTGTCTCCCAGGACGTCATTATTATTCATAACTTCTGGCCTGAACACAGCTCTGCAGGTCTCTTGCCTTTGCTGTGCTGATAAACATGTTGCCCACCAAGACCTAGAGAGGGATCTACAAGGCACCATTTCACATGTGCCCACAGAACTCATTTTATCTCATCCAACATGTGTTCCGTGAGCTAAGTTTGAAATTGTAAAGCTAGTCTATTTTATCCTAAAAGGAGCAACAACCAGAGAGGTGAGGTGAGCTGCTCAAGGTCATGTAGCAGTACATAATAGCGGAATTGGACCTAGAACTGAAGTCTCCTGACTCTTGTTCTTTCCAGTATGCCTCACTGCTCTCACCTAATGGATAATGATAATGAAGACAATAGTATAACTAAAGTGCACTATTTTGAATTTTTTATTTATTTATTTGGTGTGTCAGGTCTTAGTTGCAGCATGCAGAATCCTCGTTGTATCATTCAGAACCTTTTGTTGTCATACACAGACTCTCTAATTGTGGCACACGGGCTTAGTTGTTCTGAGGCAAGTGGGATCTTAGTTCCAGGACCAGGGATCGAACCTCTGTCCCTTGCCTTACAAGTCAGATTGTTAACCACTGGACCACCAGCGAAAGTAAAACTGTGGTCGCTCAGTCGTGTCCGACTCTTTGCGACCCCATGGGCTATTGCCCACCAGGCTCCTCTGTTGATGAAATTCTCCAGGCGAGAATACTGGAGTGGGTTGCTGTTCCCTTCTCCAGGGGATCTTCCCAACCCAGGGATTGAACCCAAAAGAAAGCTGAGTGCCGAAGAATTGCTGCTTTTGAACTGTGGTGTTGGAGAAGACTCTTGAGAGTCCCTTGGACTGCAAGGAGATCCAAGCAGTCCATCCTAAAGGAAATCAGTCCTGAATATTCAA
>NW_011495018.1:26851044-26859874 GCF_000754665.1 Bison bison bison
CAATGGAAGGACTGATGCTGAAGCTGAAACTCCAATACTTTGGCCACCTGATGCGAAGAACTGACTCATTGGAAAAGCCCTTGATGCTGGGAAAGATTGAAGGTGGGAGGAGAAGGGGATGACAGAGGATGAGATGGTTGGATGGCATCACTGACTCAACGGACATGAATTTGAGTAAGCTCCAGGAGTTAGTGATGGACAGGGAAGCCTGGAGTGCTGCATGCAGTCCATGGGGTTGCAAAGAGTTGGACATGACTAAGCGACTGAACTGAGCTGAACTCCTGCATTGCAGGCAGATTCTTTACTGTCTGAGCCACCAGGGAAGCCAGGACCACCAGGGAAGTCCCTAAATTTTACTGTTAATTCAGTGCCAAGCACTGTGCTAGGCTCCTCATATCCACGATCTCATTTAACCTCCTAATAGGCAGGTACCCTGTGAGATCCATCGTACTGAGCCCAGAGAGGGCAAGCAAGGCATTCAGTATCACATAGTCTGTGAACAGAAGAGCTAGGACTCAAACTCACGTCTGCCTAGCCCTGAGTCCCTGACTTAACCACCTCATCATGGTGTGCATGCTGAATGCCCAATGACAGCATTTTAGGTCTGAGCCACGGGTGATGCCCCTGAGGTGCTCACAGATCGGCCCCTACCAGCTCCTGCAAGAAGAGCTAGGTTTGGGGGTTCCCCGCTCTGGTTGTCATCACCAGCCCAGGCCTTGGGGACTGACTGCTCAGCACCCAGCGCTCCTGCCAAATGATCTTGGCCGGAGCTGGGCTTGGCGGCGTCTCTGATGGAAGCTGCTCTGAGCCAAGAGCCTCTTGTCAGCCTGAAATCAGGACGAGCCCTCAATGTGGCTCCCCTCAGGGCTCTCTGTTAAATAAAGATGCCGCAGTGGTTTGCCCGAAAGGCCTCTTTGTCTGAGGCCCTTCCAGCCCACGCGTCCTCTGCCCTGAGAATGCCGGTCTCTGTCGGTATGAAGAGCCCCTGTGTTCACCGCTGCCGCTGGGGGAGCCAGGCGGCCGCTCCGCGCCCGAGTGGGAGGGCGCCTGCCCTGGCCCCCTCCCTCTGCTGTCAGGGAGGTCACACTGGCAGCAGCTCTGCACACAGCCTGGGTCGCTGGGAACGCTTCCCTCCTGCCCATCCCGCCCATTAGTGCTCCCTCCTGACCCCTCCTGCCTCCATATGCCACCAGGGGCCCTTGCTCTCTGCACATGCCTGCGTTCCATTTCTCTGTCTCTGCTGCTCAGTTTCCCTGTCCCTCTCCATCTCTCTGTCTGTCTGCTTCTTTGTCTCTGCCTTTCTCTCTCCTCTCTCTCTTCCCATCTCTGTATCTCTTTGTCTCCGCCTCTCCCTCCATCTCTGTCTCTGTCTGCATCTTTCTCTCCTCGCCCCCATCTCTCTGTCCCTCTCTCTCTTCTTCCTCAGTTTTTCTTTCCTTCTACCCTTCTCTCCTGGGGAACAAAGCAGCACATACCATGTGTGTTAAATGAAAACTTGAACACAATAGGGATAAATCCGCCCAGGCTGTGTCTGAGCACAGACCTTTATTCTGCCACTTACTTCAGTTGTGGCTTCACCCCCGGGAGCCTCAGTGTCCCCACCATAAATGGAAGCAGTGATGGGCACCTCCAGGACAGTACGGGGTCTGCCTCACTAGATGTATACTTGTGAGGGCAGGCGCTGTGTCTGGCTCATGCCTGTACCACCCAGGCATACACCAAAAGGCTCCCTGCTTGTTGGATGATTGGAGAGTCCTACAACAGTGCCTGACACGTGGTAGTTGCTCTTTGAATGTGAATTTTCTTTCTTTTGTTTTTCCCTGCCTGGTCTTGGGGGTGTGATCTGTTAGAGACTCTTGGAAAACTGCAGGCTCTGGAAGGAACAGCTGGGAGTTGCGCAGTGTGTCTTACCTGCTAAGATCAGGTCTTGTCCCCTCTTGCCCGGCTGTGGGTTTGGCATCCGGAAAGGCCGCTGTGCTCCATGCCACACTTGAATCACTACCTGAGCAGCTCAGCAAAGAAGTAAACGATCACGTCCCTCTTCCTGAACACTATACCTCTGTCAACGCAACCTAAGGCCACATGTGCTTTTCTTGCCCCTCTATTATGTCCTATTAGGGCCACACACCAGAGCCTTATTCATCTATTCATTTGAACAAATATTCACTGAGTGCCAGGCCCTCTTCTAGAATCTGGGCAGTCAACAAAACAGACTAAAATCTCCGCCTGCATGGAACTTCCTTTCTAGCAAGGTCTTTCCCACATGCGGGCAGGCCACGTGGCCTCCCTGACTCTCGGTCTCCTCCTCAGGAACACGGGAATGAGATCTGCCCTCGTGAGGACCATCATGAGGTTCCCAGGGGCCACACTCATGGAGGCCCAGCAGGGTTGGCACAGGGGAGCTGCTGGGTCAGGTCACTGCACCTGAAGCAGCGCCAGTGCAGGGAGGCTGGGGAGGCACAGGCCCCCCTCTGGCTGGCCGCTGCTCCGGAGCCTGCTTATCAGCAGTTCCTCACACTCCTGTCACCCAGGGTTTCCGTCTTTCTTCCCTTGGCTCTAGCCCAAGTTCCAGGACTGACCCTGTCCCCCAGCCCTACTTTGACCTCATCTGTCTGTCTGTATTAAAGGATCACCCCAGTGTCTTCTCTCCATGCTGAATGAGGGGCCCAAAAGCAGGGCTTTGCCTGGCCTTACCCTACATCCCCCCACCACTCCACTGGACTGGGCCGGGTCAGCGGCGGTCCAGGTACCCAGGCTGAAAGGTGTGGCATCTGTGCTGGCAGGAAACTGATCACCCCTGACCCTCGTCCCTCACTGTCCAGCAGCGGGCTCTCACCCCTCCTGAACGACCAGCTCACAGCTCCCCTCACCCCTGCCTGCACAGTCATGCTCCTGGGGATGCCCACCTCCTCCCGCCTGCCCGAATCCTGTACACCCCTCAGGCCAAACTCCTGCCCACTCTTCTAAGAAGCCTTTCCACACCCTTCAGCTTATTCTGCTCCTTCCAGGCTCAATTCAGGGTATGGCCCTGTTAGACCATACCACACCCAGCCTCTGGCAGGGTCCCCCGACCCTCACCTTGACCAGTCAATTCTTTTTTTTTTTTTAATTCATCATTTTATTTTTTAAATATTTATGTATTTTTATTATTTATTTTGCTGCACCGGGTCTTAGTTGCGACATGCAACTAGTTCCCTGACCAGGGATCGAACCTCGGTCCCAGCATTGGGAGTGTGGAGTCTTAGGCACTGCACCATGAGGGAAGTCCCTTGACCAGTCAGTTCTTAGCTGTCTCTCAGAAATCAGCTTCAAAGAGACTCTCCTAAAACCACCTCCTTTCCTAATCTTCCCAGGTCTGATCAGACTCTGTCATAGCACCCTACTGTCCTTGGTAGAATGACCAGCTGACTTGTTATTAAATAATAATGGTGCAGTGAGTACTTATAGGCTGTGCGTATCTGATGAGGCTGGGGTGTGGCTAATGTGGGGGATGAGGGTGGAGGGAAAAGGCCTTGGATTGTGGAGTTAAGGATTTTGGACTTATTCTGTGGGCAAGAGAGAACCCTTTCAGGGTTCATGCAGAATAATATGTTCCTAAGGACCCTGAGACCTAGGATTTACTGGCCTCCTCCCCCCCACTTTTTTTTTTTTTAATTTGGTTGGCTAGTTGTTTAGTTGGTTACTGGCTAATTAGATGGTTGGTTGGTTGAATTGTTGGCTGGATGGTTGACAGGTTGATTGCTTTGACTGTCTTCTCTCCATCCTAAATGAGGGGCCAAGAAGCAGGGCTTTGCCTGACCTCACCCTGCACCCCCAGCACTCCACACTGGACTGGGCCGGGTTTATTAGTTGACTGTGTGCTTAGTTCATTAATGGAATGGTTGGTTAGTCGATGGGAGGGACGGATGGATAGATGGAGGGAGAGTTGTTTCATTAGTCAGCTGATTAGTTCATTTCTTGGCTAGTTGTCTGGCTGGGTGGTGGGTGGGTAGCTGGTGGCACCTGTTCACTATGTCTTCCCCAGCACAGTCCTCAAGCCTCCCCCCGTCACTGTTGGCCAAGCTGACCTAGCTTTTGGTTCTCCTGCTCCCAGTGTCATCAGGCCTAACGCCCTTTCTTCCCATCTTTCCACAGGCCCTTGTCCGGCTACCGCCCCATATTTCACAGTGTGATGAAGTCTTTCGGTTCTTTGAGGCCCGACCAGAGGACGTCAACCCCCCAAAAGAGTAAGTGCTCGCCCAAGCCTCTCCCATGAGGCCAATGCTGAGGCCGGCCTGGAGAGGCCCCAGACGTGGGGGTGCAGTGGAGGGAGTGCTGGCCAGGCCAGCGGGCTAAGCGTGGACCAGAGGAAGGAAGAGCAGCCTCCCCAGACGCCTGTGACCAGGGCTTGTTCCTCACTTCTCTGACCCCGGACCTGGCAAGGGCGGGTGTCTCTGCATCTGGGGAGCAGGTTTTCATGCAAACTCTTTCTGGTTCACAGCTTATTGTCAGGAGCAGACGAGATAACAGAAAATACAAGGTCATGCCGTTCAGACATGGGATTAGCAGTCGTTGCTCTTATTTGTTGACACTACCAACTGACATGTAGTACCAGGAGGGCATGTGCTGCCCAGGCGAACCTCACCCACTGAGTAACCCAGCGGTCCTATATTATAGGATGTGGCAACAGATCCTATAATTATTATCAAAAACAATGAGTGCACGCAGAGTGTTCACCAAATGGCTTTTACCTGTAGCATCTTACAATAGACTTAGGGAGCCCAGGGGGCTTCCCTAGTGGCTCAGCAGTAAAGAATTGCCTGCAATGCAGGAGACCTGGGTTCAATCCCTGGAACCGGGAAGATCCCCTGGAGCAGGGCAGGGCAACGCACTTCAGTATTCTTGCCTGGAGAATCCCATGGACAGAGGAGCTTGGCGGGCTACAGTCCACAGAGTTGAAAAGAGGCGGATGTGAGTGAGCAACTTAGCTTGCACACAAGGTAGCCCAGTTTGCAGAGGAGGAAACTGAGGCTCATGAGGTTAGGAGGATTTTCCGGAAGCCATACAGCTAGTTGGGTATGGGACAGGCACGAGACTTGAACCATAATCTTTTGATTCCTCATGGTTCCGAGATGGTCGATGTTCCATGCTGGGGAGAAATAGGGAACCAAGCGGGTCTTTTTTCTTCTCTGGAAGCAGGATACCCTGGGCCAGGTGGTCAAAATGACCCACTAGGTCATGCTGGAATCTCACACATGTGCCCAGACTCCATCCTAGGCCACAGAGTCCCCGGGTCCACCTGGCCCCACCACTCCCCAGTTGTGCTGGCCTCTCAGAACCTCTTGTTCTCCTTCCTTCCACGGGGAGAGGAGATGTCCCTCCCCAGGTGGGTTGATCCTTGGAGTCACACATGATCGTGTGCCCAGAGGGATTGTCACTGGTTGGGTGAAGGAGCAGGTGCATTGCCATAAAATCAGCTGACCCTGCCTCTGACTGGTGACCCTACACCCACTCTCTGGCAGTCAGCTAAATAAGTTGGTCTCATTTCACCTGTACACTAATGGAATGTGTGCGTGTGTGCTCAGTCGCTTCAGTCGTGTCCGACTCTTTGCAACCCCATGGACTGTAGCCCTCTAGGCTCCTCTGTCCATGGGATTCTCCAGGCAAGAATAATGGAGTGGGTTGACACGCCCTCCTCCAGGGGATCTTCCCAACCCAGGGATCGAACATGCATCTCCTGTAACTCCTGCATTACAGGTGGATTCTTTACCACTGAGCCACCAGGGAAATGGACTAAAGGCAACAGGTTAGCCTTTTACCCATCCCTGGAAGGCCCTCAAGGAACGGTGGAAACCAGGCTTGGGGAGACAGTTATGTGTTCGTGAGGCTGCAGGCATGGCTTTGCAGGGCAGGCTCTGGAGTCCATACCCACCACTCAAGTCTCTGTGATCTCAGATCATTTGCCCAGCCTCTCTGTGTTTCTATCCCTGAAAAGCAGGAATGCCGGACTCCTGGACAGTCCAGGGGCTTACTAAGATGACACGTGTACTGAGATAACCCGGCCAGTGCTACTGGCCCATTGGATGGGAGGTTGTGGAACAGAATGGAACGTGGCTCCTTGCACACTCCACCTCTGCAGATCACAGCCTGGCTTTTGCAGGGAGGAGTCATAAGGAATTTAGTCTCCAGGTTTCCATGGCAACAGGGGTTATCTGCCTCTTCTTGAGGTGGTACCGGCCACCTGGGCCAATTCACATCTCTTCTGGCAAGAGAGGGCCTGAGAACAGAACCACTCCAGCACGAGACAGGTCTGAGGGTCAGGAGGTGGGTTTGGCTGTGGCCCCAGAGTTACAGTTTTCTCAACCCTGGCCCCTCTCGGCCTCCAGGACCTGCAAAGAGAGACCTGTGTTCCGTGCAGAGCGTAGCTCAGACCCAAGGGTGACCCGCGCTGATAATCTGTCAGCCAAGCGTTTGCATCACTCCCTCTCAGGACTGCGTGCACCATCCCTCCCTCTCAGGACTGCGTGCACCATCCCAGACCACCATACACCTCCCCCCTCCATCCTGAAACATAAACACGGGATCGAGTAACAGCGTATTTTGACTCTGGGGCGACTGTGGAGTGGCTTATCAAATTATCAAAGCCTGTGGATTTAATTGGAATTTTGCAGATAACCCCGGCCTCTTTCAAGTGCGCTGCTGCGGGACCTCTGAGCGCTCAAGGGGCTGGGGTGGGGGACTGTGGCCCTTTACATCTTGCAAGGAAGACAAGGTTGCAAAACAGCCCAGCTCGGTGGGGGAGGTGGGCAACAGGCCCCAGCCCCTCAGCTTTGATCCCAGGCCACTCGCTGGCTTCCGTGGGTCGACAGCGGGGCCCACCTCTGGGCTGCCAGCCTTTGCTTAGACCATGGGCCCCACACAGAAAGGGTGTTCTTTATAGAGACGTTTGGTAAGCCTGGCACTGGCGGCCATGGTGGTTCTGCCTTCTTATGTGGCTGCTTAAGAATGCAAAGGTTGCTCCAGTGCCCTGCCCTCCTCTGCTCGAACTACTGGCTAGAGGGTCCTTCAGCAGCACTGAACTCTTCCCGGGGGGCTCTGGCTTAGGCCCCAGATCCTGGCATTATTCTAGATTCACACCCCTGCATCCAACCCGTCACCACATCCTTCAGGCACCACCTTCGGCATACACCCAAACGCTGACCACATCTCACGTCAGGCACCACCTTCGGCATACACCCAAACGCTGACCACATCTCATGTCAGGCACCACCTTCGGCATACACCCAAACCCTGACCGCATCTCACGGTCTCCCCGGCTGCTACCCAGGGGGCAGGGGGGGCAAGCCTTACCTCCTCTGGATTCTGGCCTCACTGGTCTCCTGTTTCTGCCCTTGCCCTCCACGGTCCATTTTCAACACAGAGGATGGAACGACCACTTAAAAATGTACATCAGATCGTGTCCCTCTTCTGTCACATTCCTGCATGCCCCTGGTGTTGCTCAGAGTCAAGGCCCTTCCGCCTGCTCCCCCCTTGCCCCTGGTGGCACCTGCTGCTTCTGCCAGCCGGCTCTGCTCCAGCCACACCTCCTGCCCCTTCTCGCACCCTCCAGCCGTGTTCTGCCATGGGGCTTCACACTGGCTCTCCCCTCCACCTGGAACACTCAGCCCCTCCCCAGGAGAGCCCCCAGCCTGGTCCCACACCTCCTTGCAATCTTGACTCAAACAGCTGCCCAGCAAGGCTGCCCCTGGCTTTCCTACTTAAAATCCCCAGCACTGGCTTCCCTGTCCTGACTTCATCTTCCTGCAGGGAACGTATCACTGCCTCCCACATGCCCTGCTCCCTCCCCGCGTTATTGTCAGGCTGGTAGAGCAGGACCGTTCTGATCAGGGTATCGCCAGTGCCCAGAGCAGGTGTGCAGGAGACGTGCAGGACAGGTGAGTGTTATCACTCAGGCTCCGTGTTAGTCCCCCACGGGCGGTAGGCTGTGACGTGACTGCACAGAGAGCTGCCGTGGCTCCCTGGAGGTCACCCAGCTGGCAGGGGGTCTGGCAAGAGAAGCTGGGGGTGCCATGACCCCCACCTCCTGTGTGGATTCTGGGGCAGCCGCATAGCTGGCTTGGGGTGGGGAGAGGCCCTGGTCATCAGATCCTGAAGGAGGGAGATAAGGACACACCCCTGGAACGCATGGGGATTCAGCTCAGGGCGAGTCCTGGGTGAACTCTGACAACCAGGTGAGCCTGGCCCCATACAGGCCACACCCCAGAACCTAAGATGACCTGCTGGGCTGTGCACGTGGCCACCTGGTCCTGGGGCCACATCTGCTGGCTCAGCTGTCCCTGGCTTAGCCGTGTTTGAGCACCCAAGACCCCTGTGCTGAGCCAGTGAGCCAGGGAGGCAGGCGTCCCCTAGCCTGGCTTCCCTGGGGAGCCTCCGGGCAGCCAGTCCCTCAGCTCTGATTCCCGTGGTGTCAGTGATGGAAACGGGAGTCCAGGCTGCCAGGCTGGACTCCCAACTCAGTCAACCATGTGACCTTGCAAAAGCCTCTTTTTGTTCAAGTTTCGATTCCCATTACTGAAACAGTGAACCTAAGGTTCTCAAAGGGCCGTCTAGTGGCCGTGTCCTCAGACCCCAGCATGTAGCATATCCCTCAGAGAACGGGAGTGGGAGGGAGGCAACCCCATGAGGCCGGAGGGCCTGAGACCCGCCTTCCCATCTCTCCCACCTCCTGGCCCACAGGCCCTGCCCTCTTCCTTAGGTGCCCACACAGGGGTGCAGCCTGCGGTCCCCAGCCCCCGAGCCCAGGCCCAACCTCCCCCTCCACGTACAGCACTCCTGACCCCTCTCCCCACCC
>NW_011495018.1:26859995-26864512 GCF_000754665.1 Bison bison bison
CCCACCCCTACCCCCCGCACCCCAGCAAAAGCCCTTGGCTGTGGCACTAGCCACACCACATTGTTTATGGTCTCTCCCCACCACGGGTACCCACATTCTCTGACTGCCCACCCCCACCCTCCGCAGGGCCTGGCCCCTGGTAAATGTTGACTGAACCCAGGTCAGGACTGATTAACAAGGTTAAAACTTGCACGGCCCACTGTCCAGGTTGCAGAGTGAACAGCACTCCCCAACCCCCAACCCACCAGAGCTGGGTGGTCTGGGTTCCCTGGCCCCTCTGTGCCTCAGTTTCCTTATCTGTCCAGTGTGAATGACGACAGTGCCTGCCTCCAGGGGCCATGGGGAGGATGGTGCATGGAAAGTGCAAGAACAGGCCTGACACGTGGTCAGTACCACCCAAGGCCAGGCTCATCGTTGTCATGGCAGTCCTGGGTTGGGGGGAACTGCAGCAAGGGAATTGCCCTCCACCCTCAGAACAGGTCTGCCACGAGTCGGGGTACAGCCTCCTCTTGCTCTGACAGTGGTAGCCCTCTGCGCTCAGCCGGAGCCTGTGGGCAGGTGGCATGCACATGTTTGGCCCCCGTGTCACAGAGAGAACAGAGGCCAGGTCTGGGGCCCCCTCTCATCACCTCCCACTCATGGGCCTGCTGCCAGCCCATCGGCCCGGGAGCCCGCAGGAACCCCCACACCCCAGCAGCACACAGTGGGCTCACACAGTGACTGAAGGTCTCCTGGTCCCTGCCACCCATCTCAGCTCTAGGCTTGGTCCTGTCCCCTCAGCCCATTTTCTCCCACTGAAGCCAGCCAGACCCTGGTTAAATTCTTGAAATTGCATGGGAGGAACAGGGCCTTGCTAAACAGGTTTTTGTTCTCAGCCCCAGGGCCACAGAGCCACCCTCTGTTGTGGCCTGAAACAATGGCCCAATGTTCGGAGGGACCTTCCGTCCCTGCCCCAGCCTGTCCCAATGGCCAGCCTCCATCTGGCCCGGGGTCCACCCCCCTGCCACCACGGTGTGTCCCTGGCCCGGCAGACTAGCACGGGAGGGAGCCGGTCCTACCAGATCTGAGCCACATGCTAGGTTGGGATCCGGGCCCCTCGTGAAGGTGGCCCAGGTGCTGAAGTGGAGGGCGCTGAGCGAGGCTTCCAGAGTTGGAGGCCCTGGGCAGAGGACAGGGCCGCTCCGGGGCTGCGGTGGTGTGAGTAAAGACCCCAATAAAGGCCTCGCAGCCTCCCTCTCCATTCTGAAGGGGGCTGCCTCCTCAGGGGAAAGCAGTGTCCAGGGCTTAGGGGCTTTGCCACCTGCCTCAGGACCCAGCAGGAAGATGGAGCATGTGGGTGGCCGTGCAGCCAGGATGGCCCTGTGAATGAGGGGAGCCTCTTCCAGGAGCCCCCACTACCTCAATCCTGGTCAAACTCTAGATCAGCCTTACTTGGGAGCCTGACTCCCAATCTCAGGATCCAGGCTTCCGGTGACAGCTCTGTGACCTTCTCCGTAGTCATACCTACCTGCTCCGTGCTAGGAGAAGAAAATAGAAGACAAACTCAGGGCTCAAGGCTACTACCACTAGGTGAAAATTTTGAATTCAGTTAAACTAACTCAGAGACAACAGCCAGAACACCCAGCTCTGCTGTGGCCTTGAATAAGTCCCTTCACCTCTCAGATCTCTGTAAACGAGGCCAGGACCCTCTTGGGACAATAGTCGTGAGGTTCACGGGCTCTGATGCCTTAGGGGTGCCTGGCATCACAGATGCTCTGTCCACAGGAACTTTTGCTTCTTCTCCCCCTTCCCTCTTCACCCCTCCTGGGTGTGCAGTGGCTGCTCAGAAAAGACTAGAGGACTCCTGCTGAAGGCAGGAGCTGGGCTGACTTCTCCTGAGCACCTTTTAGCTCCGGGAATTCTCTCCAGGGTTTGTGCCGACCGTGAAGTGAAGCTGCCCCTCCACCACCAGGCCCCCCATGGCCACCAGGACCTCTGAGGCACCCATGCTCTTGACGCTCCCTAAGGGACGAGTGGCTTGGGAGTTAGAGTGGGTAGTCCACCCACCACTGCCCAGCTCTGCTGAGTCCTGGTCAGGCCCCCAGCAGTGGGACAGCTCCCGTCTGGCCGGGGACACGGGCCACACTGTCCTCCCAGCCTCTCTGCCTCTGGCAGCTGCACAGACAGCCTGTTTATGCCGATGGGCGAGAGGGCCAGCTGGAACAGGGGACTGTGGGTCCCCAGGAGGCCAGGGGCTGGAACAGCACAGAACTTTGTGTGAGGAGCCCCTGCCCACGCCCACCTTTAACCTGGGTGGGCAGGTGGGAGGAAGGGGCCCACAGGAAGTTGTGTCCAACCCACTTGAAAGAGGCATCGGCTCTGGGAAACGAGGACTTCTGAGGGTGTGTCTGTCATGCTGGGTGGGCGAGCGAGTGGGAGGCCGACTCTAAACCAGCCAGCTCAGCAAGGGCGTGTGAGGTCCATGGCCAGGAGGGGAGGGTGGCTCGGTGGTCAGTCCTGGCACAGGACTTTCAGTTCTCAAAGCAAGATGGACAGGAGGCGCCGGCTGGGGAAGGGTATCCTGGTATGGGGAAGGGGCGGGGTCCCCGTTATTTTCTCAGGCTTGTGCTTGCTTTGTTTCCCTGAAACTTCAGCCCCGGGAGGAGGGGTCTTGTGTGCAGATGCCCAGGCCCCATGTGCCCACTCCTTCTCAGGGTGACGGCACCCTTGGAGGCTCCAGCTGGAGGGGTGCACCCCCCACCAAGCCCCTGAGGTCTGCTTTGCTGTTATGTCCTGTGCAGGGGACTCTTGGTGCCCCTGCCTTGCAATTGCTGTCCCTGCATTATAGCCAGCTCCCTGGCCAGCTAGCTGCCCCTCCACAGGGAGTCCGTGGCAGAGCAGAGCCTCGGACCCAGGTCTTCAGCCCTGGAGGCCAGGCAGGAAGCACTGGTTCATTCGAGCATTTTTCATCATCTTCTTGGTGTGAGGCACAAAGCCACGGAAGTGGGCGAGGCCAGGCCCTGCCCCTGGGGAGCCTCATGGTCTGAGGGGAGAGGCCTGGCTCGCTGCTGTGGGAGGCGGCAGACTGAGCCCAGGAGCCAGGACTGGGGCCATTTCAAGGAACTGAAAGAAAGTCTGTCTGCCTGGACATGAGAGTGTTGGCTTGAGCTGGGCCAGAGGAGATGGGCCTGGGGCACGCAGTGTCCAGCTGGTGATTTGGGGCAATCGTTAACCCCTTCTACGCTTCGGCATCAGATGAGGGGGCAGAATGTGGGGGTCTCTGGGATCCCTCCTGGCTCTGACATTGTGTGATCTTATGAAAACCGGTTGGCTCTTGTAATAGTCCGAGCATGTAACCACTAGTGTCTGGAGTGGGCGCTAAGGGCTGTGAGAAGGGAAGACAATCACAGCAAGTCAGATGTGAAAGAGGCAGGCATTCTGGAGATCACGTGACCCGTCCCCCGTCACAGGCCGTGTATTTGGGTCTATGGTAGGTTGGAGTTTAGGCACCTCCGTAACTGGGTCACTTACAGTGCCTTCAGTTCAGTTCAGTCGCTCAAGTGCCTTAGTTCACGGGATCTGTGTGTGTCTGGCTCCCTCTTGTGGCAGCACTGGATATTACACCAACCCCCATCCAGGCAGGCGTTTGCAGACCCCTGAAGCTGTTCTGGATGTTTAAGCTTGGTCTACCTTGTTTAACCATCTATGACGCTAGTGGTAAAGAAGCCACTTGCCAAAGCAGGAGACGAAAGACAAGTGGGTTCGATCCCTGCGTTGGGAAGATCCCCTGGAGTAGGAAATGTCTACCCACTCCAGTATTCTTGCTTGGAGAATCCCATGGACAGAGGAGCCTCGCAGGTACAGTCCATAGGGTTGCAAAGAGTTGGAAATGACTAAAGCGAAGCAAGAAAGCAATAATCCTGTGAGGTTCATGCCTCCTTTTTGCAGATGAGAAACCTTAGGCTTAGGTTGGTTATCTCTCAGCTGGTAAGCATCAGAGGCCGAATCCAAATCCTTCCCCACTCCAGGTCTGCACCCCACAACCACACAGGAGCTGAGACCATGCAACAGTTTCCAAATTGCAAGATGGGACCTTTCATCCAACCATAGGAATGAATAATTGAGTCAGCACTCATGGTTGCTGTGGTCACAGGGTGGGGAGCCCCTGAAGGTACAGTTGAGGGCACTTTCCCCACCTGGGGACTCTTTAAGGGGACTCCAGGCTTCTCCCCAGGTGAGAAGCTGCAAGGCTTAGGAGTGCCAGGGCCAGTCCAGCCCGTGTCCACTGAGGGCCTCCTGCTTTGGGGTCAGACCTCAGAGGAGGGGTGCTGCCCAGCTCCCCTTTCAGGATGGTCACAGTGAGGCTGGCTCTGGGAGCATCAAAAAAGCAGGTCTCCTTTCCCCCAACCAAACTGAGGCTTGACTTTGACCTTGAGGGCAGTAGCTGTGACCCCAGTCCCTGACTAAGCCTCTCCAGCCAGGCACCTGGTTGTCAGTCGTGTCCGACTCTTTGTGACCCCATGGACTGCAACACGCCT
>NW_011495018.1:26864751-26865629 GCF_000754665.1 Bison bison bison
ACACATGGCCAGAGGCTCTCTCTATACGGGCTGTTGGGTGAGGCCCCTCCTGCCTCTCCATGCATGCAGCCAGGATGGGAGAGACTGCTTGGACATCCCTGGCTGCATCCACAGAGGCAGGAGGGGAAGGTTGCCCGCAGTTCCAGCCTTCAGAGCCCAGTGTTACACCGACACCCTCTGGCCCAGCCCCCACGCACTTTGCACTGAGGTTCTGCAGCCCAGAGCGGGGCGTGGCTTCCCTGAGGTCACCCAGAGAAACTGGATTGGCACCAGGGTTTCTGACCCAGAGCCCAGTGTTTTTTCCATCACTCAGAAACTCCCCCAGCTGATTTCCAGAGCTTCCTGAGTGCTGGTGCAGAAGGACACCTGGAGGTCCTTGTGCAGACTTAAATCAGGGCCTGGCTGAGGAACAGGGAGGAGGGACCAGCTGCTGGCCTGCTTGGAATAGCTGGAGAAGTGGGATCTGGGCTGTAGTCAGGTCTGATTTAATTAGGCAGAGGCGGGCTCCTGATTAGAGAAGGCTGCGCCTGCCAAGCCAAAGAATTCAAGCTTAAGAGCCAGGAGTGCCCCGGCCCCCGCCACAAGCAGGAGCGGGCACCTGGGAAGCCCAAAGGGCCCCGCGATGCCAAGGGCGGGCGCCTCGGGGTCCGGGGGCACGGGTCACCCCCTGCTGGCTCATGGCACATGCCACCGCTGTGTGTCCACGCAGGGCAGGGTTGTGGCCACAGGAATCGTGTGGGCAGGTGGGGAGAGGAGCAGAGGGAGATGGAAGTCTTGGTTCCGAATCCTCCAGCAGTAGATCTGAGGAGAGGACTGAGCCCAGGCAGCTTATTTGGGAGAAGAGACCAGCGAAGGAGTCAGGAGAGGCGGGAGAGGCC
>NW_011495018.1:26865729-26865962 GCF_000754665.1 Bison bison bison
GCTACCCTAGGTGCTGGGACCCACTGCCGGGCCTTCCTCAGGTGCTCCCTTCTCCTGTGTGCCCTCCCGCAACCCACCTCCAAACAGCAGGGGACACAGCTTCCCTGAAGGCCTGTGTGCCAACACCCACATGGTCTTCCCTGTGCTTAGGAGTACTTCCGGGAGTGTCCCTGTGGCCTGTCACTGGGAAGGCTTGGTCTCTGTTCCAGCCACAGCTCCCTCCCCTGCCCCAA
>NW_011495018.1:26866383-26868597 GCF_000754665.1 Bison bison bison
CCTCCTACCCCTCCCCCAGCCCCCTCCCTCTCCCCAGCCCCTTCCCCTGCCCCAGCCTTTGCATCTGCCCTCAGGTTCTCCTTTAATCCTCTCTTCCTCAAGAGCCCTCCCTTTCTTTCTTTCTCCACTTTAGCATCCTTATCCCTTTCTTCAGAGCTCTTAACCCAGTTTATCACTTGGCTTTATCCAGTTGTTCATTGTCCTCCCTGGGGCGGGGGATGAGTCCTGTCTTACTCAATGCTGCAAGCCCCAGGGCCTGGCACATAATTGTCGTTCAGTCGCCAAGTCCAAGTCGTATCCAGCTCTTGGCGACCCCATGGACTGCAGCACGCCAAGGCTTCCCTGTCCTCCACCGTCTCCGGGACTTAGCTCAAGTCCTGGCACCAAAGAGGCGCTGGCACATTCTTGCTTTGGACGGTGGAGCTGCTGCAGGGAATCAATCACAGGAAAGAGCAGCTGCAGGGAAGGTGGGCGAGCACCACCCCACCCCGGCTGTGGGCTCCAGGACTAGGCCCTGTGTCGCTAAGCACTGAGGTTCTGGAAGCAGAGTGGAGATGACTATGACTGTAAGTCTGCTTCATGCCTGAGGGCCACCCTGGCTAAACACTCAGGAGGGCCTGCGAGGAGGGGCCAGTCCCCTGCAGCCCTCTTCCTAGCAGGGCGGGCCTGGCCAGTACACCTGGGACAGTCATTGAGTATGAGATGGCCAAGCAGGCTGGGTGTAGATGCTCACACCAGGAGGGCAAGGGGAACTTGGAGAGGGAGCTAGCTAGCCCCCCTGCAGGGAGGGGGCGTGGAGGTGGGCAGGGAAGGCCACCGGAGTGAGCCAGGCCTCCGCCTGGACTTGGATGCTGGGGGAGGGTTCAGAGACAGATTGGGAGGGAGACATCTGGGCTGAGGGAGGCTTCCAAGCAGGGGCGTTAGGCAGGGGTGGGGGTTTGGGGGGTGGGTGTGGCATGAGAAGACCAAAAGAGACTGAAAAGATGGTGATGGAAAAGACGGAAAAGGCTTAGGAGTGAGCCGACACCCAGTTCAGATCTGAGCTCTTTGTGCCTCAATTTCCCCATCTTGACAATGGGGCTAATGATAGAAGCTTCTTCTTAGAATGGTCCTTGAAATAATGTGTCTGAAGCACATCAAGAGGAAAGCAGTGAAGGTGTTAGTCGCTCAGTCGTGTCCGACTCTTTGAGACGCCATGGACTATAGTCCGCCAGGCTCCTCTGTCCGTGGGATCCTCCAGGCAAGAGTACTGGAGTGGGTTGCTGTTCCCTTCTCCAGGGGATCTTCCCAACCCAGGGATTGAACCCAGGTCTCCCGCATTGCAGGCAGTTTCTGTGCCATCTGAGCCACTAGGGAAGCCCAGAGCACATCAAACCGTGCCCAGATGGTAGTTCTGAGCTCACACGTGACCTTGTTCTCAGGGTTGGGCCCACAGGGGACACGGCAAAGGAGGTGGTGAGATGCTGTGGCCAGGTGGGGGAGGAGAGAGACCACTTGGCGGGATGATGGCCCAGACAGAGGACGGAGCACGGGAGGCCCAGGCCATCCTCGTCAGCGGACAGAAAACGCACTGAGGCATGGGTGGGCTCTGCCCATCGAGACTGCTCTAGCCCTCTTGTATTTTACACAAACTAACACCCGCACTTGCTCTGTGTGTGTGTGTGTGGGGGTGGTAGTCACTCAGTTGTGTCCAACTCTTTGTGACCCCATGGACTGTAGCCTGCCAGACTCCTCTGTCCACACGATTCTAACCCATCTATAATTATCGGGGAAGACCTCCTGAAGGAAGTGGCATTTTCCACTGGGCTTTACTGGAGGGGAAGGGAAGGAGGGGAGGGCAGAGACCCACGATCTGCCTTAGGGACAACTCAGGATCACAGCACAGCTCGGGCCAGTCCCTCAGAACCAGCCAGCAGCCCTTAGCCCGGTTGCCAGTCGTCAGGGCTCTGTGCCCACTCACTTAGCAAACGCCAACGGTGCCCAGCCCTGTGCGAGGCCTGGAGCGACATCACAGTTCCTGCCTCAAGGAGCCTACAGTGGGGGGGACAAGCAGCGCAGGTATTAATAGTAAGAGCTACAAAGGAGAAGAGAGGGTGCCGTGGTAGGCTGGGTTTGGGGGTGTCGGGAATCAGCACTGGGCTGGGCGCTGGAGGAGGGAAAGGAGAGAAAAGTCAGAGAGGGAGTCAGAGCCCAGGACAGTGTCAGCTCAGTGTC
>NW_011495018.1:26868834-26879155 GCF_000754665.1 Bison bison bison
GCTCACACCGAGCTGAGGCTGTGATAACAGAGTGTCTAGAACTTGGTGGCCTTTTGGTATTTCTGGCTCTGTAGCTTCGTTTTGCTTTGCTCTTCCCACCTACTCCTAACTAGCTTATCTGGCTGAATTTTATAGGTGTCCTTATCGACCACAAGATGCTGAATGATCTGAATGCTAGACTAAGGCCACTTGGGCTCGCATGCTGTGTTACCTTGGGCAAGTGACATGCCCTCTCTGATCCTCCATTTCTCTTCTGTAAAGTGGGAGAAATAAGAGAACCTACCACACATGAGGGTCAAATGAGCTGATGTGTGTCACGAGCTTAGTTTGGTACCTGGCATAATGTGAATGCTTGGAAAAACATGACATTCTTGTCAGCCGTGGTGAAAGTGAAGTCGCGTCCAACTCTTTGCGACCCTATGGACTGTAGCCCACCAGGTTCCTCCGTCCATGGGATTCTCCAGGCAAGAATACTGGAGTGTGTTGCCATTTCCTTCTCCAGGGGATCTTCCCGACCCAGGGATCGAACCCAGGTCTCCTGCATTGCAGGCAGCCGCTTTAACCTCCGAGCCACCAGGGAAGCCCAATAACAATAATAATAACAATATAACAGATAACAGATAATACCAATAGCAGTAGCAATAATAGTACGCCTCTCCCTCCCGCCTTGGAGAGGAAGGCCTCACTCGGGGTGGGGTGGCCTGACCCCCTCCCTCCATTCCCCCTCCCATTTCCCACCATGCCCTGGGGTCCAAGGGCTCCCGCCTGCTCCAGGGCCTCCGGGGACTTGTTGGTGACGTCAGTGTACGCAGAGGCTGGAGGAGGTGGCCCAGGGCTGGCCCACTGGGAGCTGCCTTGGCTGTCCTGCTGAATGGCGACTTTGCTGTAGTGGAGCCAGGCTGACCCAGAGGAGAGAAAGCAGGTTCGGTGCTGACAGGAAGGCTGGTTGGGGGAGGGCTGGAGCGGGAAGCCGGTACTCAGGGCTCCCAGGCTGCCCCTCCAGCAGCTAGGAGGACCCTGGCCTGGCCGGGGCCAGGAGCTGGAAGCCTCTGGGCAGAAGTCATGTGGGGCCCAGTCTAGCACCCTGATGATTTCAGTCAACGAAACTGAGGCACAGACAGGGCTGCTGTCCCCCAGATCTCGTGAACCCCACGCTGGGTGGTCCAGCTTGGTGTCTTTAATTTTAATTAGGTTGCTCAAATGGTAAAGAATCTGCCTGCAATCTGGGAGACCCAGCTTCAATCCCTGGGTTGGGAAGATCCCCTGGAAAAGGACATGGCAACCGACTCCAGCATTCTTGCCTGGAGAATCCCACAGAGAGAGGAGCCTGGCGGGCTACAGTCCATGGGGTCGCGAAGATCTGGACACGACTGAGTGACTAACACTTTCACTTTTTCAAGGTTAGAAATTTAGTTCTTGGGGAGTCCCCTGGTGGTTAGGCTAATGGGCTTTCAATATCAGGGCCTGGGTTCAGTTCCGGGTCAGGGAATCCCATAAACTATCAAATCCCATAAAATCCCATAAACTATATGGCGTGGTCAAAAAAGTAATAATAATTAGTTCTTGGATCACATTAGGCAGCTCCTAAGTGCTCGACAGCTACGGTGGCCACCGTACTGGGCACTGCGGGTGCCCTTTCCATCAGTGATCACAGGGAATTCCATCAGGCAGCTCCAGGTAGGGCAGTACTAGGTGTCGGGGGCCAAACTGGGACACTCGGGGCCATCGGAGGTCAAAAATCAGTGGGCTTTCTGAACAAGCTGGCCCTCCCCAGGCCGTGGAAGTTTGTGAGAAACTAGAGACGGCTGGAGGTGCAAGTGATTCCCGTGGGCCCAGACAACCATGAGTTTGTGGCTGTGCTTCCTCGTTGCTAGCCGTGTGGCACCAGGTGAGTTACTTAAGCGGTCTGAGCTTCATCTGTAAAAGGGGCCTAAGGCACCTGCCCCAGGAACAACATCAAGCAGCTGTCACGGGGCCGGGCACGGCTGAGTGCGCGGTGTTCACACATTTGTGATACGGAGTTCTGGAAAACCTGGGAGATGGTTCTCTCGCTGTCTCAGGTGACCATGCAGGCTCCGAGACCCCCTGCCCTCCTAGGCTGTGCAGGTGGGCCAGGCGCCTGCGAGAGGCTCGGGGCCCTCCTCTGAGCATTCTTTCCCACAGCGGCCAAGGTAGGAACAGGCACAGCTGGGCCTTGGACGGGCTCCTGGGCCTCCGTGGGAAGCAGGAAGCCATTGGCCCAAGCTCCCAACTTTCCAACCTCGGCTCCAAATTAGACCAGGGCTGGGGAGTGCAGGGCCCACAGCCAAGGAGCAAGCCGGAGGTGTACTCAGCAGTGGGCCCCCGGTGTCTGTCACACACGCACATACACACAAAAACAATGCACCTCTGCAGTCAGGGCCATGGCAGCTTGGGAGCTGTCTCTGTCTCCTGAAGAAGTCCCCATCCTGCTCCCTGAACAGGGAGAACCAGAACCAGGTGGGAACCCAGTTCTCAGTCTCAGAGCTGGTGTCGCCGCTGTCCAGGGGAAAGTCTTTTGTTACAAACATCGCCTCTGGGTTCCTTCTTCTAAAGTCTGAGCCACTTTCCTTGGCTTGCGGTCCAGCCCCAGCTGCATGTCCTGTCCCCCCAGGCATTCAGCCTCCCAGAGGCCACATGCTCACACACATACACACACACACATGCAGGATCCCACATCCGTTCCTATCCCTGCATCTCTGCTCACATCATCCCTTCCACTCCAGCTTTCCTTCCTGCCTCTGCTCTTTCTAAATATCCATCTTTCACAGGTAGCTGTAGGCTTTCCCCTTCCGGGTAGACCTCCCCACCCACCTCAACCCACTCTGACCTCCCTTTTCCAGGGAAGATCCCCACAACATGTCCTTTTGACCAGGTCTTGTAGCACCTAATCACAGGGTGACTTGCATGTTTTCTTTTGCTGGGTTTTTGTCTTGTGTCTCCAACTAGATGGTATGGCCTGTGAGGGCAGAACTGTGCTTCCCACCACTTCTGCTCAGATGCAAGGCTATGTCCCTAGTAACTGCTCAGTTAAGACACTGACGGATGAGTGGGTGGATGGATGGATAGATGGATGGATGGATGGATAGACAAATGCACTTGGAGAGAGACAGGGAAGGCCTCTAAACATGGAAGACCCTCCTTGCCCTTCTCTCCGGGGATGTCATGGTGGAACCCCATCACAGACTCTGCCCCTTCACCGTTCCCCACTCTCCCTCTCCTCCACAGACTGCAAGCAGTCACATCTGGGTGGGATACCCGGGAGTACACACACTCTTTGTTTTCCCGATCCTGAGCTGGCACCATGGACGACAGAGCCAGGCTCCTCCAAAGCCCGTGCTGGTGAGGGGCCAGGCAACACTTCCTCCACCCTAGCTGCTGCCCACACTCCAAACCCAGCCCCTCTCGTGAACCCAGGCTGTTGGCCAGGTCCCACATGCCCGATGCCACTCTAAGAGCTTTGAGCATGATCCCAGGTAATCCCCACAACAATGGCAGATGTAGGCTCTAATTTCATGCCTTTTGACAAATGACGATACAGAGAGGTTAAGAAACTTGCCTCTGTCACAAAGTGCCATCTGGACCAGGCTCGAGCCCGCTCACACTCCCAACCCTCTGCTGGAGGCCTGGAGTCGTCCCTGGGCTGGAGACATGCTCAGGGCCTTTGCCAGAGTGGTGAGTCCAGTCTTCCTGAGGAGACAGACAGACAGATGGGGCTTTGTCCTTCTGCTGTGGACAGAGCAGCAGCAGAGACCCTCGGTGGGGGTTGGAGTGACTAGCACAAGACCTTGGAGGTTTCTGGGTCTGCGATTGCCTGGCATGGGCCGCTCTGGGACACAGCCTGGGGCTGGGTGGGGACCTCTTCCCTCCCCAGGAATTCAGCTTTTTCGCCTGGGGCAGGAATTCCGGCCTCTCTGGACTGTCCACATGGCACAATGGGGCCCATTCTCAGAACCCTGGAGCAAACAGGCCCTGCGGAGAAAGGATGGATTCTTGTTGGACACAAGGGCCCTCAGTGCCATGATTTAGACCAGGGCACACATGGGGGCAAAGAACAGCTTCATGCCCCCCGCCAACCCCCGTCTGTCTTCCCTAGAGGTCGCTGCCCCTCAACACCATTCCGTGCAAGGGCTCTCAAAAGCCAGCACAGAAGCCCAGCTGGGGCTCCGCGGGGTGGAAAGCTGCAGCTCTCCAGATCCTCCTCGTTTGGCCTCTGGAGCCACATTTGCTGTCTCAGTGTCCTGGCTTTACGAAGAAGAGTTAACAGCTCCTGAGGACAGTCAGAGAGGCCCCCTTACATGGATGGGGAAACTGAGGGCTTGAGAATTGGTTGGTGTTTCTAAACCTTTTTCTGCCATGATCAGAAATTTCACATCACCATCCAATACAGACAGACAAGGGGATGAGTAGACAGACATCTGAAGCCAAGGTTCACCGAATCATATTTCATCTTAGCTCTGGGTGACAAGATCATTTTGCCTCTTCCACCTCAGGGGTCTCCAACCCACCCACCACCCACACCCACCCCCAGGCTGCGCAACAGGAGGTGAGTGGCAGACACCCCCTGTCCCCCACTGCCTGTCGATGGAAACACTGTCTTCCACAAAACCAGTCCCTGGGGTCCAAAAGTTTGGAGATGGCTGTTTTACCTTTTAAACATGCTGGTGGGGACCCACCGAGTTGGTTTCAGAACTCGCTCGTGGGTCGCAACCTGGCATTCAAAAAGCGCTAGCTGGAAGTGTCTTGCCCAAGTCTACCAGCCACGGAAGGGCAGAGCCAGGCCCAGAATCAGCAGGGGTGGGGGTGCACGGTGGGGAAGGGGTGTGGACATCCAGGCTCAGAGTCGTCGCAGCCTCTCCTGCCCGCCCCCTAGCTGTCCACCTCAGCCTCTTAAAAAGCCTTCCCCCAGCCAGGCCCTGACCCTATCACTCCTCCATTCTGAAACCTTCCAGATTTGGGAGCAGGACTTCAAAGCCCTATCCTTCCCCGCTCCGGTCTCCCGCTCCCCCCAGCCCTAGCCTGGCCTTTCCCTGCCTGTCCCTCTGCTCACCAACCCTCCCCAGTAGTTCAGCTCCTCCTCTTCAGAGCTCCTTGTTCCTGCTTCTTGAACTTTCCCCCTCTCTACCCTCTCCATGGATCCAAACTCCTCTGCTCCTCCAAGGCCCAGCTCACAGCTTCCTCCTCCAGGAAGCCACCTTGGATGTCCTACAGCCCTGGGATCTCTATCTCCTCTGCGCCTGGTGGGTAACCTCTCCTGTGACTCTCAGCATGGGCTGTCTCAGAAGGTTACCTTTCTTACTGTGCTAGCTACTTTTGTTCCCTTAATTTCACCCCAGACTCGCAGGCCAGAAGCACAAGTCGCGTATTTCTCCCACACCTGCTCAGGCCTTCACAAGGCTGCCTCCTGCAGGAGCCACAAAGTGCTTACTGGTTAGTAACAGCAGTCAGAACCATCGCTGCACACCTCAAGAGCTCCACGTCACTCCCCTAGCCAGGGCTGCATACCATCACCCCGCCCCCACCACCGTCCCCATGATCCAATGATCCAGGTCCCACCCACGACCCCAAGACCGCTTGGCTCTCAAGGTCACCAACAGCCATCTGGCAACCTGCAGTTCCCAGCAGCTGCAGCCCTGCAGACAGGCATCCTGGGCCAAACAGCCAATGTCAGCCAGCAGACAGGGGGTAAGAACATCAGGCTGGCAGTGCGTGCATGTCCTCCTTTGCCAGGGCACTCGCTGACAGGAGCAACGGTGCAGGGGAGGGCAGGGGGAAGGGGCAGTAGGCAGGGAAGGGCGCAGCCCTGCAGCACTCAGAATGCCACGGGTGGGGACTCAGCATCCTTCCACACAGCCGGTCCGCCTGACTGGGCTTTCTCTCCTAGTCTCTCCCGTCTCGGGGGCTCTTCCTGGCTTTGCCTCTCACTCCAGGAACCCTCACTGGCAGGATGGCTGCCTCCTTTCCCCATTGAGAGCCCGCTTCTCCTGCCCGTGCGTCCTCTCCTTGCACCCCAGTCCCCGGTGGACCTCGACGTGGGGAGCCCTCTGGGTCAGGATGTCAGTGGAGCTTCATGAGCCCTGGCCAGCCACTTAAGCCCTTAGGACCTCAATCTCGTCATACATAAAACGGATTAACACCACCTCTGCCCACTTCAGAGCACTGCAGGGCAAATATCTGTTCAAGAAAGGGAGGGGAAGCATGTGCAAAAACAGGTGGCCCAGACACAGGACCTGCTAAATGCCTTTCCCACCCCCTCACTGCAGCCTCTCCCTCTTTTCTGTATCCAGCACCAGCCCCTTCCCTGGAATGTCCGGGGAAGGAGCACAGCATGTCTCACCAAGAGAAATGAAAGAACAAAAAGGAAAGCTGGGCTTTCTGAGTGCCCTGAGCATGATCATCGCTTGGTTCGGGGCTCTGAGCATTTGCCACTCCTTGGAGGTTAGATGCTTTCCAATACATGAGTCCAGAGTTTGCCAATTCCTGTGGATCAGTGTCACCTTGAAAATGTGGCTGTTTCTAGACAAGCCCTATTCAAACATTGTACAAACAGGCTTTCCCTTTGTGGACAGCACTTGACAGACACCATTGCCGGTTTGGTGTCTGAAAGCCTGAAACTGCAGAGTAGTCTGGACTCGCCTCTGCATGGTACTGTGCCGCCAGCATCGTGGTGGGGTCCTTAAAAAGAAGTCCCTGCCTTTGGTTTTAGGGGTTCTGCAGGGTCCAAGTTCAAACAGGACTTTGCCATTTGGGTAGCAACAGAGGTGGGGTCAGGGCCAGGGGTGAGAAAATAAGCATTTCCGTAGCATTTTCTGTGCCGGGCTCCATGTGGACCTCTTTAAGAACACTGTCTCCTGCTCCCCAAATCCTAACGGGTTGCTACAGTTACTCTCCTCCTTCTGTACACAGAGAAATAGGGGTTCTCGAGGTAAAGGAAGTAAGTAGCTCAAGATGACCACCCAGCTAGCAAGTAGCAGAAAGTTGAACTGGAATCTGCTTCCAGCACTTTCCCTCATGCTGCAGACAGCAACATCCTAAGTGAACTGTTTATATCACAGAGGCTGCAGAGGGGGAGTCCCCTGTTTAAATGAGGGAAGGGTGTGATGCTGGGTTGGAGGAACCCCACCCTTTTTCTCCAGCCAGGCCTGACCTGTACACCATCTGGTGATCAACCATCCTGGTTTGTCTGTGACCTTCCCAGTTTGGGCTCTGAAAGTCCTGTGTCCCAGTTTTGCCCAGAATGGTTGGTCACTGTGGCCTTGGTCACCCCCAGACCAGTTGCAGAGAAGGCCGAGTGGCCTGACGGAGCCGTGTCAGGACAGCCTGGGAGGCCTTTTCAATTACATTAGCTTCTGGCGGCGCTAGAGGGAGACGCCAGCCTCGCCTCCCCTCCCTTTCTCCCTTCCTGTGACTCCGCGGGAGATGGTGATTCAGCAGCAAGTCGGAAGCAGGCTAGACTGTGACCTACCAGGAGTGGAATTGCCAGGGGCGTGGGGGCTGTCAGCACCAGCTCTGGGCAAGGACTGAGCAAGAGGGGAGGTGGGGAGGGGGTCTCGAGTTGGTGAGAAACTGGACTCTGACGGAGGGTCTGCTGTCCTGCCCAGGCCAGGACTGATTGCAGGGCAGCAGGAGGTGGGAGATCCCTGCCTCTCCCCACCCCGCCCCATGCCCTGGTATGTGAGGGATGGGGGAGTCCCAGCCACTGGATATCTAAGCTGCTTCTCAGCACATTCAACGGCTAAAAATATGAAATGGCTTTGCTAAAAGGTGCCCAACCGGAAACCTCCAAGAGGTTTCCTATTAGGGCCGCCCCTGCTCGGGCTGGAGGCCAGACCCTGTGGAAGGAGTCCTAGGCCTGCCAGTCCCACCATCCAGCCCCAGCCTGGGCCCCCCATGCCAGGGCCTCAGCCTCCACCCCATTAACCCATGTGCTTCTCAGGCCCCCAGGGCTGGCATTGCCCTCCTCCCCTGCACCCACTGGTGGCAGCATCTGGTCTTGTCCCAGAGAAGGCCAGGTTCCCAGCCTCCATTCCCAGCCTCACCTACTCACTGTGTGACCTTGAACATGTTCAGCTTCTCTAAGCTTTGCTGTCCTCACCTGCCCAAAAAAGGAGACCACAGGACCCAGGAGTCCTTGAAGGGAAGGGCTCATCCTCTATTTGAAGGACAGGCTGGCTGGGGTGGGTTGAGGGGAGCGGGCAGGGGCTGTCTGGAAGCTTCTTTGGCACCGCAAGCTCATTGTTCTTACTAAGCAAGATTTTCTTGGGGGTGGCTAGAGTCCCAGTGGAGGTTGTGGTACAGGGACTGGAGTGCCCCCTGGCACCACTGCTGCCTACAGGGATTTCAGTGATTGAGCGGAGCCTGTGCTGGACCTGGGGTTCTCAACCAACACTGGGGCAGCCTTGGGGGCTCGTCCAGGATGCAGACACTAGGTTCGTCAGCTCAGGGGTGGGGGCCACGTCTGAACTTGTAACTCCGGCTCCCCAGGTGACCCTGTTGAATGCTCAGGTTGAGAATCGCTGATGGGGCCTGGCACAGAGCGGCCTCAGCAGCCGTGAACTATGTCCGTCTCCCACTCCTGAGCCTCGACATGCTCCCGTCACACGGTGATGACCTGCCTGTCTCCCCCTGGGGGCTGTTGACAAGCTCAAAGAGAATCATGGGCAGCGCAGCTGCACAAACAGAGTGGGGACAATGCAATGGCCATCACTGCAAGGAAGCCACGCCCCCCATCTGGTCTGCTGGCCGCCAGGGGATGGGCAGTGGGCCACTGTGGTCCCCGGGCCAGAGGCTTCTCCTGCAGGACCAGCTGGGAGGTGGTGGGGCAGGGGAGGGGAGCTGATCCTGGCCTTCCACTCTCTGCCCTTCCTCAGGCCCTACCCGGCAATAAGGCCTGAGAAACAAAGTTTCTCTTTGGGAGATGCAAGTCTGCTGGGCTGGAGGTAGCCACCATATAACACTCTCCTCCTCCTCACTGGGAATTCTCCCCACGGCAGAGCTTCAGTGGTCACAGCCAGGCACTTCTACACAGAGTCTTCCCCATTCCATTCTGCCCCAGAGAGCTGACCCTGGCTCTGCCCTTCCTGGACTGATGGGCCGGGGACAGGGGCAAATGGGAACTCTCCCACCTGCCTTTTGAAGGCAACAGATTCAGCAGGTTCCCCGTTATCCCCCATCCGTGATGCAGTTTCATGGGGGCAGGGGAGCTCATAAACCACAGCCCTTTCCCAGCTCGGATGACCCTGGGCAGTAGCTGAACCTCATCTGTAAGGTGTGGATGATAGAACCTCCTTAGTGTGGACGTGAGGATTGAAAGAGGCTTGGGATACTGAGGAGGTTCTCAAACAAGAGGGCTGGTGGGGAGGGGGAAGGGGATGGTATCAGAAATGGAGGTTCCTGGGCCTCAGCCCCAGCATTCCTACTCACAGGCCTCTGTGGGAAACCTACGAACCTAGGAAACAGGGGCTTATCCTAGGCTGTGGAGGCAAAGCTCCTTGAAGCTTAACAAATGGCCTCAAAGCCCAGGTCACCCCCTAGACTCCCAGGATTGGAGTCTTGGGGAGTCTATGAAGGTGATTCCCTTCCCAGTGAACCTGCTGTCCTTTCTTCCAGTAGACTCCCTCTTTCCAGCCAGCAGACCTAGCTACCAGTTCGCTTCGACTGAAGCTGGGCAATTGGCATTTTCTTTGATCCCCAGGGAAACGAGCATTTCCCCTGGTCTCCACATAGATCACTATCCAGCCCTACCTGAGCATTTAATAGACCTGTCTTAGAGGCTCCCCTGAGGACCAGTGGATGCAAGGGTGCAGTTCAATTCAGTTCAGTCGCTCAGTCATGTCCGACTCTTTGCAACCCTAAGGACTGCAGCATGCCAGGCCTCCCTGTCCATCACCAACTCCCAGAGTTTACCCAATCTCATGTCCATTGAGTTGGTGATGCCATCCAACCATCTCATCCTCTGTCGTCCCCTTCTCCTCCTGCCTTCAATCTTTCCCAGCATCAGGGTCTTTTCCAATGAGTCAGTTCCTCACATCAGGTGGCCAAAGTATTGGAGTTTCAGCTTCAACATTGGTCCTTCCAGTGAACACTTAGGACTGATCTACCCTTAGGATCGACTGGTTGGATCTCCTTGCAGTCCAAGGGACTCTCAAAAGTCTTCTCCAACACCACAGTTCAAAAACATCAGTTCTTTGGCGCTCAGCTTTCTTTATAGTCCAACTCTCACATCCATACATGACTACTGGAAAAACCATAGCCTTGACTAGATGGACCTTTGTTGGCAAAGTAATATCTCTGCTTTTTAATA
>NW_011495018.1:26879360-26880396 GCF_000754665.1 Bison bison bison
AACTGACCTTTTCCAGTCCTGTGGCCACTGCTGAGTTTTCCAAATTTGCTGGCATATTGAGTGCAGCACTTTCACAGCATCATCTTTCAGGATTTGAAATAGCTCAACTGGAATTCCATCACTTCCACTAGCTTTGTTTGTGGTGATGATTCCTAAGGCCCACTTGACTTCGAATTCCAGTATGTCTGGCTCTAGGTGAGTGATCGCACCATCATGATCATCTGTGTTGTGAAGATCTTTTGTGTACAGTTCTTCTGTGTATTCTTGCCACCTCTTCTTAATATCTTCTGCTTCTGTTAGGTCCATACCATTTCTGTCCTTTATTGTGCCCATCTTTGCAAGAAAAGTTCCCTTGGTATCTCTAATTTTCTTGAAGAGATCTCTAGTCTTTCCCATTCTATTGTTTTCCTCTATTTCTTTGCACTGAACACTGAGGAAGGCTTTCTTATCTCTCCTTGCTATTCTTTGGAACTCTGCATTCAAATGAGTATATCTTTCCTTTTCTCCTTTGTTTTTCTCTTCTTTTCACAGCAATTTGTAAGGCCTCCTCAGAGAGCCATTTTACTTTTTTGCAAGGGTGTAGGGAGGGGCCAAAGGCAGGAGCAGGGGCCGGAAGGCAGTGGGGGCAGGACTGGGAGGGAGCCTGTGGCTGAGTCTGGGTTAACTCCTTGCTCACGGGCAGAGCAGGCTCCAGGCTGGAGCAGACCAGGGCAGGTAAAGCTGTTAACAGACTTCCCAGGTGACACATGGTAAGAATCTGCCTGCCTATGCAGGAGACTCAGGTTCGATCCCTGGGTCAGGAAGATCAGCTGGAGTAGGAAATGGCAACCTGCTCCAGTATTCTTGCCTGGTAAATTCCATGAACAGAGGAGCCTGGCAGGTTACAATCTGTTACATACTTCTGGTCCTCCAGCAGTTATTTCTAGCAACAGGATTTGAACCCAGTGCTCACTGGAAGTTTAGCCACCATACCTGGCAGTATGCTCTGCTGCTGCTGCTGCTGCTGCTGCTAGGTCACTTCAGTCGTGTCCAACTC
>NW_011495018.1:26880496-26880998 GCF_000754665.1 Bison bison bison
GGACCTTTGTTGGCAAAGTAATATCTCTGCTTTTTAATATGCTGTCTAGGTTGGTCATAACTTTCCTTCCAAGGAGTAAGCATCTTTTAATTTCATGGCTGCAATCACCATCTGCAGTGATTTTCGAGCCCCCCAAAAATAAAATCTGCCACTGTTTCCGCTGTTTCCCCATCTATTTCCCATGAAATGATGGGACTGGATGCCATGATCTTAGTTTTCTGAATGTTGAGCTTTAAGCCAACTTTTTCACTCTCCTCTTTCACTTTCATCAAGAGGCTCTTTAGTTCTTCGCTTTCTGCCATAAGGGTGGTGTCATCTGCATATCTGAGGTTATTGATATTTCTCCTGGCAATCTTGATTCCAGCTTGTGCTTCTTCCAGCCCAGCATTTCTCATGATGTACTCTGCATATAAGTTAAATAAGCAGGGTGACAGTATACAGCCTGACATACTCCTTTTTCCTATTTGAAACCTAGTCTGTTGTTCCATGTCCAGTTCTAACT
>NW_011495018.1:26881098-26882317 GCF_000754665.1 Bison bison bison
GGCAGTATGCTCTGCTGCTGCTGCTGCTGCTGCTGCTAGGTCACTTCAGTCGTGTCCAACTCTGTGCGTCCAACACCAGGCTCCCCCGTCCCTGGGATTCTCCAGGCAAGAACACTGGAGTGGGTTGCCATTTCCTTCTCCAATGCATGAAAGTGAAAAGTGAAAGTGAAGTCGCTCAGTCATGTCCGACCCTCAGCGACCCCATGGACCGCAGCCTTCCAGGCTCCTCCATCCATGGGATTTTCCAGGCAGGAGTACTGGAGTGAGTGCCATTGCCTTCTCCTGCAGTATGCTCTGCCTACCCCCTATTGAATCCTCCGGTTCCCAGCCTGAGCCTTTCTGAAGGTCAGCATTAAGCCTACAGTCCCTATTCGTCCATCACCACTGCCTGGCCAAGGGGTGCAGTTGGAGGGAACAAGGCACATTGTGACCTCAGGGACCCATGGGTGGGGGCGGACTTCCTTCAAAGGGTCACACAAATCTATAATTACTGCAGGGCCTGCAAGGGGAGGATGTCAGGCAAGACAGGTGAAGGAGGTAACATTTCGATCGTGACTTTAAAGGCTGAGTGGTCAAAGCACTGGGAGGGAAAGTTTGGCAGGAGTGGGGAGCAGGCTTCCGGTGCGCTGCAGGGCCTGGGCTCTAGCGACCACTCCCTGGGGCCTCAGTTTCCCTGTTAATGAAGTGCTTGGAAACCTGCCTCGTCCTCCCCAATCCGAGCTTGGGGGAAGGTGCCTGGTAAAGGCGCGAGTGGCCCACGAGCCGCGGCGGGGCGGGCGGGGTGCGGGACGGCCGGGCGGGGCGGGGCGGGCCGAGTCGCGGCCGGAGGGGAGGCAGGAGCAGGCGGGGGCCCCGCGGGCTGGCGCGGCGCGCAGTGCGTGCGGCTGCGGAGCGCGCGGCTCGCCGGCAGCGGGAATCACATGAGCAGCGGCCCGCGAGTGCCCTGCAGCCGCAGCGCAGCAGCCTCGCGCCCCCGCACGACCCTAACCATGTCTGTGTGTTGTTGCTTCTTTTTCAGAGACTACGGCAGTTCCAAGAGAAAATCAGGTAAGGGAGCCTCCGGTCGTTCTTCCCTCCAACCTTCCCTCCCGCTTCGTGCACGCGCCGCTCTGACCCTGCGGGGGACTTTCTGGGGGCTTGTCCTCGCCTGCCTGCCCCGTGGTCCTGCTCCCTTTCTGTTGCCCCCATCCCCAGCTCCTGCCCCCTAAGACCTCTGGTA
>NW_011495018.1:26882417-26882768 GCF_000754665.1 Bison bison bison
CGCACCCCCTCCTCCTTCCGCGTCCCTCGGGTTCTCCCCGGTGCTGATGGGAGTGGGTGCATGGAGAGTGGGGGGCCTAAGCCCCCTAGATCCGCGCTACGTGTGCAGCCGGATCCTCCTCCTGGGGCTGCGCGGCCGACTGCTGGGCACTGCTGGGATTTCTCCCTGGGTCCTTACCGCGGTGCGGCAGCCACGGAAGGGTTAATAGAGATGCTGCGTTTCCCCCGTGAGAAGGTGAGATCCAGGAGCAGGGCGTTGCGGGGTTGGGGGGGCGGGGATCGTGCCCGAGTGACTGTGAGTTTCTAACGCCTGAGGAGCAGCCTTGCCTCTCCTCCCCGGACTGTGAGCGCC
>NW_011495018.1:26883077-26886627 GCF_000754665.1 Bison bison bison
GGTAGGGTAGGGATAGGGAAGGGATTGGAACGATCTGTGTTATTCCTACTTATGGGGGTGGTGAGTTGTGGGGGTGGACAGCCGAGGGGGGCGGTTCTGGCCCTTGGGGTGTGGGAAGTGTGGAAGAATCCATGGCTCACATTAGCGGCTCACCTTGTGGGCAGGTACTTGTGTCTAGGTGCTTTGACCCCTGGATCAGTAGAGGAACATGCCTGTGTGTGAAAGATGGGCTGTGAATCGGGGTAGCTGTGATTGCATGGTGTGTTTCTGAGTGTGGTTTGTGTGTATCCGTGTTTGCTTATATGTTAATTGGGATGAGGAAAGATGTGTCCTGTATAGGGGGCATGTGTTGGGGGGAGTCGTGTGTGTTCACGTGGGGTTTCATAGTTGTGTGCTCTTGAGGATGTTTACTTGTTTAGGTGTGTGTGCCAGTGTTGGCATGTATCCATTTGTGGGTTGGCATGTGTGCTTGTGTCCAGCTGTGGGATGAGACACATGCGCACACATGCCTGTCACCTGGGCAGGGGTGTTTCAGGTGTGCACACCGCTGTACGGCAGGGCATTTCCTCCGTGAACAGGAGGCTGAGGCTGCCTCATGAACTGCAGCGTCTTCTCACCGGTCCCTTGTAGCCAGAGCCCCAGGTTGGGGAACTGGGAAGGAGGGGCAAGCCTGGGAGTAGTGCTAGGGGTGAAGAACCCGCCTCCCAATGCAGGAGACTTAAGAGACGCTGGTTCGATCCCTAAGTTAGGAAGATCCTCTGGAGGAGGGCATGGCAACCCATTCCAGTATTCATGCCTGGAGAATCCCATGGACAGAGAAGGCTGGAGGGCTAATGGTCCATAGGGTCTCAAAGAGTTGGACATGACCAAAGTGACTTAGCACACAGGTACATCCCCTCCTCCCCAAGAAACCGGCCCCGAACCTCAGAGATGCAGTGATTGGTTGAGCCTGGGCTGAGATTCTGGCACCAGTTTCATGACTTCTCTGCCTCAGTTTCCTCGTTCCTTAAAAAAACAGGGATAATGATGCTCTCTGTCTCACATGTAGAAGATTCAAGAAGTTAATGCAGAAAAGTCCCTAGGAGACAGTAACTGCTGGAGAAGCATGATTTATTGTTGTCATCATCACTTTTTGAAGCCCTGGGACCCCCTGGTGAGTCCCTTCTCTACTCTCAGCCTCAGTTTCCTCCTCCGTAGAGTTGTGGACTGGCCCAGATAACCTACCAGCCCTCAATCTCTGAGCCTCAGAGTCTGTGCTGCTTCCTAAGCAAGGCAGGGCCCCACCCAGGGAAAGCTTCCCCGGTTTCTCTGCCTTCCACTCTCAGGCCAGGAAAAGGATGGATGGAGAAATTTAATTTATGCTGCTGTGCTTATAATAATGGCCACTTACTGTCATGGTTAAAAGAGTCAGCTCTGGAGCCAGACGGCAGGAGTTTAGAGTCTGGCTCTTCAGACCTTGGGCGTTCCTCCTACCCTCTGTGCCTGCCTTACCTTCTGCAAACTAGGGGATACTATTCTTACCACCTTGTAGAGTTAATTTTCTGTGTCAACCTGACTAGGCTGCGGTGCCCAGATATTTTCTCAAGCATTATTCTGGATGTTTCTGTGAAGATGTTTTTTAAATTAGATTAACTTTTAAATCAGTGGACCTTGAGTAAAGCAGATTACCCTCCCTAATGTGGGTTGGTCTCATCCGATCAGTTGAAGGCCTTAAGGGAAAGACCTCCCCCAAGCAAGAAGGAATTCTGCCAGCACCTTTGGACTTGAACTGCAGCTCTTCCTTGAGTCTCCAGCCTATATGTATACCCCCAGCAGATTGTGGGCTCATCAAGGCCCCACAGTCACAAGAGCCAATTCCTCCCTCTCTTCTTTCTCTCTCTGTCAATATTCTGTTTTATTTATCTGGAGAATCCTGACTAATACACAGCTCATGGTTATAATGAAAATTACATAAACTTCTATATATATATATATAAGTCTTCCTGGAACACTGCCTGCACCCTGGACAGTTCTCCTGAAGTGCTAGCTACTATTATAATTTAGTGAGCATCTAGTGTGTAGTGGAGGACTTCCCTGGTGGCTCAGACGGTAAAGCGTCTGCTTACAATGCGGGAGACCCAGGTTCGATCCCTGGGTCAGGAAGATCCTCTGGCGAAGGAAATGGCACCCTGCTCCAGTACTCTTGCCTGGAAAATCCCATGGACGGAGAAGTGTGGTAGGCTATAGTCCATGGGGTTGCAAAGAGTCAGACACGACTGAGCAATTTCACTTTCACTTTCACTATGTACTGGCTACTTTATATATCTATTTCTTCGTTTCCTACTCAGAGCCACGTTGCATGGTGGCTCATGGGATTCCCATTTCACAAATGAGAAGCTACGTCTCCAAGGGTGGCTGCCTGGAGTCTGTGGCCAAGTTGGGGTCTGTGTTCACGTTTGGGGTTTCACTCTGTGATGAAGCTCACGAAGCTTCCCAGGGTGACTCCAGTCAGGGATGTTTGCGTAAAGAACACAAATGCTTGTTTCCTGGCCACCTCTCATCACACTGTAGTCCCCAAAGCCCCGGCTCACCCTTGGAGGATCTCCTGGAGGGATCTTCTGTGGAGCACAGAGCCAGGACTACCAGGCAGACCTGGGGAGGGTGGAGTGAACAGGAAGAAAGTGCTCAGACAGAGGGCAGCCTCACAGAGGAGGCAGGACTGGAGACTCTGATACCCAGAAGACAGTGTAGCCTCAAATTTATCTCTGCTCCTTCCCTCCATGGAACCTGCTCCTTCTCGCATCTTCCTCCTCCCACCACCCACCCTGTTGCTCAAGCCCAGCATCAAGAAGTCATCCCTGACTCCTCCCTTCCTCTCACCTGCCCTCCACACCCATTCCCTTCTCCCACCTCCACCATCACATCTGTTAGAAGCCCCCTTCATCCCTCAGAGGACCTCAGCTTCCTCCTCAGCCTGTCTGCTCCCACCGTTGCCCCTCCACACTTTTCTCCATGCCACAGAGTGAACTCCTCCAAATATGGGACATATAATGTGCCTTTCTTGGCAAAACTCTATTAGCTTTTGCCCTGCTTCATTCCATATTCCAAGGCCAAATTTGCCTGTTACCCCAGGTGTGTCTTGACTTCCTACTTTTGCATTCCAGTCCCCTGTAATGAAAAGGACATCTTTTTTGGGTGTTAGTTCTAAAAGGTCTTGTAGGTCTTCATAGAACCGTTCAACTTCAGCTTCTTCAGCATTATTGGTTGGGGCATAGATTTGGATTACTGTGATATTGAATGGTTTGCCTTGGAAATGAACAGAGATCATTCTGTCGTTTTTGAGAATGCATCCAAGTACTGCATTTTGGACTCTTGTTGACCATGATGGCTACTCCATTTCTTCTTAAGGATTCCTGCCCGCACTAGTAGATATAATGGTCATCTGAATTAAATTCACCCATTCCAGTCCATTTTAGTGTGGCTCAGATCATGCATTCCTTATTGCCAAATTCAGACTTAAATTGAAGAAAGTAGGGAAAACCACTAGACCATTCAGGTATGACCTAAATCA
>NW_011495018.1:26887992-26888268 GCF_000754665.1 Bison bison bison
GCTGTGAAAGTGCTGCACTCAATATGCCAGCAAATTTGGAAAACTCAGCAGTGGCCACAGGACTGGAAAAGGTCACTTTTCATTCCAATCCCAAAGAAAGGCAATACCAAAAAATGCTCAAACTACCACACAATTGTAGTCATCTCACACGCTAGTAAAGTAATGCTCAAAATTCTCCAAGCCAGGCTTCAGCAATACGTGAACTGTGAACTTCCTGATGTTCAAGCTGGTTTTAGAAAAGGCAGAGGAATCAGAGATCAAATTGCCAACATCCGC
>NW_011495018.1:26888642-26890550 GCF_000754665.1 Bison bison bison
GGATAGGGAGGCCTGGCGTGCTGCAGTTCATGGGGTTGCAAAGAGTCGGGCACGACCAAGCAACTAAACTGAACTGAATGTGCCTTTCTGCTTAAATTCCAAGGATTTTCTACCCACCCAGAAAAACCCCTGATCCCAGAGAGCTGTGTGTGCTATGGCCCCTGCCTACCATCCCATCCTGGGCTCTACCCTCACCCCTGCCCCCTCTTTGCCACCCCAGCACTGTCATGCCCGTCACCTTCCATTCATGAAACACAGCAGGCTCATTCTCTTCACATGGTAATTGCATTTGCTGTTCCCCCTGGCCTTAATGCTGTTCCCTGTTCTTCTACGTGGCTGGCCCCTTAAGATTTCTGCTCAGTCAAGCTGCCCCATCATCCACTATCTAGCTGCCCCCCTCAGGTCACCCTGCTTCTTCCCTGCATGTCACTGACCACACTCTCATTACCTTGTGGGTTTTCTTGTGTTATCTGTGTCCCACCACCTTGAAAGCAGAGACCTAGCTGCAGGGCCCGCACAGGTAGCAGGAACCTCTGGTGCTGGTTGAATGGCAGCACCATTCAAGAAGAAGGCCTGGGCGCGTAACTGACCCTGCAGGTCAGGAAGGAGAGTTGCTGTGGCCTCAAGTCAGGGATGTTGTCTGGAAAGAGGAGGAGTTTTGGTGATTAGGGGCAGAGAGCTGGGGCTTTGCCAAGTCAAGACATAGCACTTGCACACAGGTGGGGGAGCAGGACCCAGCACAGCTTGTTTGTAGACCAGCTATTGCAATTGCTCTTATTGAGCACCAGCTGTATGCCAGTAAAGTGTTGAGGTGACTGGAATGTGCCTTTCTGCCCTTGAGGGGTTTGCAGTCCACTCTAGTGATGAACTGTGCAGACAACAATATACTGTTGGACAGGGAAGCAAGGAAGTGGCATGGTTACCCAAGGAAGAGCCATCCAGGCCAAGGGCACAACCAGTGCAAAGGCCCAGAGTAGGAGCATGCTGGTCTGCCTGCTCAAGGCATGGCCAGGAGGCCTGTGACTGGGGGGGAGTGGAGGGGAGGTCAAGGTGTTGGGGGGAGAGCAGAGATGTGGGAGTGGGGCAGCAGCTCAGACAGCGTCAGACCTTCTAAGGGTTTCGGCCTTCACGGTGAGAGAGATGAAGAGCCACTGAGGCGTTCTGAGGAAAGGGGACATGATCTGCCTTAGCTCTCAGAACGGTTTTTTGTGACCAGTGAGTAGAGATGGTCAAGGAGGGGAGACCGGCAACGAGGGGGCAAGGACAGCAGCAGAGGACGGCATGGGCCATGGGGGGTAGCTTATGCCAGATTGTCTGGGTCCCGTTCACAGCCCCGTGACCTTGGGCAGATCTCCACCAGAGCGCCATGCCCTCACCTCTTCTGTTGTATTGGCCGGATTCAACTGGAGAAGCCAGACCCATAGGAGCCACTGTATATTACATTTCACGCAAAGAACTGGCTTATGCAATTGTGGGCCAGTCAGGCAAGTCCGAAACCCAAGAGCAGGCTGGGGTTGCAGTCCACAGGTGAAATTTCTTTCTGCAGTAACACCTCAGCTCTGCCCATTAAAGCATTTCAGCTGAGGGACCCAGGGCCCCTCAGAGTATCAAGTGTAACATCCGTGAAAGCCAGCTAATGTTGAACCTGATCACCCCTGCATAATACCTCCTGAGCCATTCCTGCATGAGTGTGTGGTTGGATAACTGGGGATCGTAGCCTAGCCCAAGTGATGGGCACGCCCTTGAAAATGGAGTAGCGGCCACCTGCAGGAACGTGCAGAAGGTTCGAGGGCGTGATGCAGTTAGAGGGCTTTGTGCCGTGCCCAGCAGTAGGCTGGGCCAGTCGGTGATTGGCCTCCCCCAGGTGAGCACTGCTGCAGGAGACCCCCATCCCCCAACCCCCCCACC
>NW_011495018.1:26890685-26893624 GCF_000754665.1 Bison bison bison
AAGATGGGCTGGGGCCCCCACCCTTCTAGTAGGTTGCCTGGCTCCAGTTCTGGTGGCTAGGAAGTTCCACCAGGGGGCGCAGGCGTCCATGGATCCTCTGGGATCATCCTGGCCCTGGGATTGTGTCTGAGGCGGCATCCCACCCAGGAGTCCTGTGATGAGCTGCTGCTCATCTAAATGCAAATGAGGTTGCTCAAGTGTGTTGCAAGTTTGTTCTTTTAGGTCAGTGTTGATGCTCCTCGCGAAATCCTGTTTACTTTATGCTTTTCCTTGGAACCTTGGCAAGCTCACCCAGCTTCCATTTTAGTACCACACAGGTTGCATCACTGGATGGAGTTCACGAGATCAATATTACTGTAGTCTGATGACAGAGAAGCATGTCACCTGGACTTCAGAATTTCTGTTTTGGTGTCGGTCGGGGTCTGAGCTCCTGTCCTGCCACGTGTTGGCTCTGTGACTGGCAATCTGCTTGACCTCTGACCTCATGCCTCCATATGGAAAACGGGGTAAAAATAATGCCTGCCTCTATGAATGGTAAGGATTGAACTAGCAGGGGGTGGCGCATAGCATGCTCCCAATGATAGCAGCCGCCATTGTTGTTCTTTTAATTATTGATAGGTTCAGAAAGCAAGGGGATTTCAGAGTTAAAAAGGACTGGCTTGAAGCATAATTTTCATTCTGTGAGCCAAGGGCCTGGCCTCATAGGAGACAGAATCTAGTCTCAGAATATTCTGTAGAGTTAAGACAGGCTCTGGAGCTGGAACACCTAGTTTTGTGTCCCAGCTCTGCCAGCCACGTGGTCTTGGGCAAGTCCTAACTTCCCTGTGCCTCAGTTTGCTCATCTATGAAATGAGTATAATGATAGCACTTCAACAGGTCGTCTGAGGCTTGGATAGGAGTTAATACATGGGAAGTGTCAGGTGCAAGAGACACCAAGGGTTAAGCCATTTCTGAGTAGGAGCAGCTCTTAAACAGGAGGGACTACTGACTTTGGCATTTACCTCCTGCAGGAGACTCCTTTCAGAGTGGGAAGGCTGTGTGTGCACCATCTCGTGGCTGCCAGCGAGCCTCCTGATAGCCTGGGCAGGTGGTCTTATCCCCCTTTTATAGACCAGGGGAGGTCGGTCCAGGTCACCAAGGTCACCTAGCCGAGTGGACAGGATTCAAATCTGGTTCTTCTGATTCAAACCTCTTTCCACTGAAGTCGGTTCCTTCCTGAGACCCGAGGAATCCAGAGAGAGCAGGACTGGGCTCTGGAGACCTCTGGCAGGAGTTCCACAGACTAGGAGAGGGCCTGCCCCAAGAGAGCCCCCAACCCCACTGTGGTATCTATAGAGGGAACCCACTGGGCACAAGAGATTCTTCTTGAGGTAAAGGGTCCCTTTGCAGGCTGTGACTAGTATCCCTTCATTTCTCTTTGTATGAATTTGGTCTTTAATAAGGAGAAGGAAATGGCACCCCACTCCAGTACTCTTGCCTGAAAAATCCCATGGAGGAGCCTGGTAGGCTACAGTCCATGGGGTCGCAAAGAGTCGGACACGACTGAGCGACTTCACTTTCACGGTGTATTTGGCTTAAAGCAAAACCTGCCTGTAGGTTCTGACTACTATAAAAAGGTAGTCTGCCCTCCTTTGACAGAGGAAGTGACTAAGAGAGAGGCCGCTGCCTTCCCGAGGGGAGGGGCAGGCAGAACCTGGGTTCCTGCTCATGGCACTCCCACCAAATCCTGGAATGAGGCAGGGGTGTGAGGAGGGCCAGGGTGAAGCAGAGAAAGCAGGTCTATAAAAGCCTCTGGTGCCTCGTCTTCCCCTGGGATGAATGCACCCCCAGCCCACCCCAGGACGCAGAGTAGGGCCAGCCTCTCTCAGACCCCAGCCGGCCCTGCTTACCAGCCACAGAGGGAGAGGGGCAGAGACAAAGCAGATGACTGCAGCTTTCAGTCCTCCCCTGGAGGCTTTCATTTCTTTTAAGTGATTACTGGTTCCTGGCCTCATGGAGGTCACAGCTCAACTGAGAAAGCAGGATGTGCCGGGGATTCATTGATGAATGAGGGCCAGGATGGGTTGTGATGCATGGGAGTCAAACAGAAGGGGCTGAGGCGGGGCGGGGGCGGGGGGGGCAGCAGCCAAGAGGGGAGGGGCTGGAGATGCTTGCTGGAGGATGGAAGGGGTGGGTATGAGCAGAGAGGGGGCCAGACACTCCTGGTCGAAGAGCTCAGTCTGAGCAAGGACTCTGGGTCTGGGATGTGTTTGAAAGTTTGAGGGAAGAAGAGGTTGTCTAGCCTGACAAACATGAAGGGCTAGGAAGAGCGGGAGGGCAGGAGATGTGTCTGGAAAGGAAACCTGGGAGAGTGTATCAGCAAGCCTTTTCCAAAGCTTTCTTTTCTGCCCAAGCCATCCATCCTCAGGGAGAAAGGCCCAGGCTGCTTGGAGAACACGGCCAAGACATTCCTGGCACCCTCCGATGGCCTGTTCCAAGAGTGAACGTGTCTCGTGAAGGCATTGCCTTCTGGCGCATCTCACCCAGGCTGGTGTTTTTAAATAATTTTTATTTGTGTGGCTCTGGGTCCCCAGCCTGATGTCACCCCTGGAGTTCAAAGCCAACTAATTGGGAATGAAGGAGGCTGATTGGTTTGGCAGTTCCACTGCCAGCCTATGTGGCAGTGATGTGATGGAGAAAGTGTGTGTCTGGCCACAGGCAGTGTGGTCCCACTGCCCTACTGGCCTGGACACACGGAGCAGGGGTGGGGGAGGGGAGGGCTCCCCGAATCCTGGGAGTACGTATCTCACACTTGGGAAGTGAGGCAACTAGCGGGTGGGTAGCCTTGATCCCCTCCATCCTGCTTGCTTGGCTTCTTTCTGCCCCTCAGGCCTGTCAGCTGACCTCTCCTGCTGGGGTGATGGGAAGATGGTCTGGAAGGGGACAGCATGTGCTAAGGC
>NW_011495018.1:26893724-26905892 GCF_000754665.1 Bison bison bison
TCGTTGAAGCACAGGTACCCAGCCCCAGATCTACCCAGAAACACCAGCCAGCTTTGATGGGCTCCCCAGGTATACCCTGAGATCCAGGCTGGGTTCAATTTGGGATGGGTCATCCATATGGGTTGATGGCCATATTCAGGGTAGGCAGAGAGTGAGGGGGCAGAAGGCTTGGACCCCCAGGGTGGACTGTGACTCAATGGGGCTGCTCCTGGAGGGTGCATTTGGCCATGTCCCTGGGGTGAGGGGTGGGGGCAGTTAAGAGGACAGCTTTGTTTCCACAAGGTCTTCTTCTTCAGGAGAAGAGACGCCTACATTGTGGCCCAGCAAATCCCCGCTTGGGCTTTTTGGTTTATAAACATGTGACAAAGAGGCAACATTTCCAGTAACGACAAAGCCAGTGGAAAAACAAAGATTCGGGGGAAATGTGCATTACTTATTGTGTTAGCACCTTTTTCTGATCTGAACTTTACTTTGTTTAGAAACAGAAATGTGGCGTGTGTAACTCAGTTGGCTCGTGACATTTTTATAATTGGTCAGTCCTGAAATGTGGCGGCAAAGAAAAATTTTCCAGCGTTTCAGCGAAACTTAGACTTTTGCGAGGAAAAAAAGTGTTTTTCCCCAACTCTTTCTGCTTTGCCCCCTGGATCTTGTCATCGACACATGTGACCCAAGCAGCTGGTAAGAAGATGGATTTTGTTAACATTAGAACTGGATTCTTGTACCAGGAAAACCGAGCCATGTCAAAAATTCCCTTCACTTCCTCGTGCTCATCCTCTTCAAGATGCTTCCTCCTGATGTTGCATTTGGCTAGTGGATACAGTGGTGTAGGAAAAGCCCCCCACAGGTGTCTGCCTTTCCTGTTATCCAGGGTCTACCCCTTGGCCCTGGGCCACCTTAGGCTCCCTGAGTGTTGGATCAGTGTGTCAGGGTTGGGTACATAACTGTTCCAGGCAGCAGGGTGAAGTCCTTGCAAAGCTGTGATGACAGCTAGTGACAAGAAGCCAAATTAAGACTGTCTCTGTTGGCATCAGCTCCCCTGGGGAGACCTTGCAAACAGGGCAGATTTTAACATCCTTTGTCTCGGATCTGTGCGGGTCAGGCAGCTTCTCCTTGCCTGCCTCCTGGTCCGCATGGCCTGGCCACACACTATCCCTGCCTGGAGCCCAGTGGCTCTGAGAGCCCTCTGTCAGTTCCTCCCTGGCATTTGGTCACAGGGTTCTGAGTAAGAGGGCCCCTTCCTCAACTTCTTCAGTGACCTCAGTTGCCCTCTCTGCTCTAAGCCCAGGGCTCCGCCGACACTCATGGCGGCTCTCCCAGAGGTGGGGGTGGAGGAACCCTCAAGGGCTAGCTAGATTGATAAGAAGTGAGTTTCCCTATGGATGCTGCTATCAGACTCCCTACGATTAGGTGTTCCTGCCAGACCTAGAGCTGATTCCCTGGCACTGGCTGTGGCTGTCATGTAGATTTTGTCCAGTGAACATCTCAGGATCCCCTCTGTGCCAGGCCCTGTGGTCCAAGCCCAGGGATATTGAGGTGGGCATCCTGAGGCCTGGGTCCTGGTTGGGTCTGGGAGATGGGAAAGTAAACAGCAGTTACGGTGTGGTGTCCAAGTGCTACGATGGGAGGCGGGGTGATGGAGGGAGCCTCCCCCGGGGAGGCATAGATCTGCTTGGGGGTGGGGTGCTGAGTGAGGCCTTCCACCCCTGGTTCCCTGAGGTTTTCAATGAGTCAGCCCGGAGGAGAGGGAGAGCAGCCTGCAGAGGCATCTGGGCAGGCTCAGCATTGGCTGTGAGAGCGTGCCACGTCCTTGCCACTGGACTGGGGTGCGTCCTCCGTGTCCCCCGATACCTTCTGGGTGGTGCTATTTCAGAGATACCACTGCAGATGGTCACTCATTCACTAAAGTTGTTGAAGCTTAAAAAGTTCTGATTTATAAAATAATACACGTGCCTAAGTTGGAGAGAACCTGCCCCAAAGACCAAAGGCCCCCTCTGACATGTTCCTTATTGTTAGGAGGACTGTGGCTTCCAGTGGTCTCCTGGGGGCCACATACCCCGTTTCCATACGATTCCAGGGCCACAACCCACCCAGCCAGGGGCCCAGCACTAGGAAGGGCTCATTAAATCCCTGACTGACAGACGGGTCTCTGTTGGGGAGGGAATCTTCATCTACTGGGTCTCCCTCGCAGCTGATGGTTGACCAGGATTGACAGGGGCAAAGAAAGAGCAGCCCTTTCCAGTCACAGGTGAAGACCAGGGGGACCCTGAGAAGTGGCCCCACCTTCCCACACTTGCTCAGTGAGCCACGCCAGGGCTCTCTGAGCACTGGTCTCCTCCCTGGCTTTCCCTCAGAGTCCCAGAGCTGTGGTGCCAAAGAGTTAACTTCATGCTCCCCCAGAGAGCTTGCACACTCCTGACCCTCCCAGCTGCGGCCTCCTGGGCATAGCTCAGTCACGTGAGAGCCAGATGTGGGGATTTCCCAAACTATGTGTGTGTGTGTGTGAGAAAGAGAAAGCATGCATGCATTCTCGTGCACACACATAGCCTTCCCTGTTTACGTGGCATCTGAAAGCTCAAGGGGTTGGTCCAGACCCACGCAGAGCAGGAGCGGGATGGGGGTGAGGAGAGGCCTAAGGCTGTAGGCACACACCCTGGGAGGCTGTGCCGAGCTCTGCTGAGCCCTGCTCCCACCAGACATCATAGATAAGCCAGTTGTTTTTGCTCAGACTCCCATTTCCTGCAACATCCATCTTGCCATAGACCATATTGCTCATGGACAATTTTTTTAAATCTCTTTGAAGGGCTTTACAGCAGATGCTGGAAGCCTGCAGCTTCCAGGGATGTTCTGCCGGGCTTGGCCTGCCCGTGAGTTACCTTGTGCGGCACCAACTAGGCTTGGGGTCTTTCCCAGCCTGAGGATGCCTGTATGTGTCTTGGGCCACCCCAGCCAAAACCTAGGCTAGAGGGAGTGCAGGGCCCTGGGGATCAAAAAGGCCCTGGAGCAGTGGGGTCAGCCAGACCTCACTTTGCCCACGAAACCTTGGGGACTGAGTACACTGAGTAGACGTCCTTCCATCAGCCACTGGGACTTTCTGTGTACCGCCTACTGTGTTCAGTGTGCCGTGAGGAGGCTGAGAGGGTTAAGACCCCGAAGGAACTTCAGATCTGGTTGGAGAGACTCGTAACAAATTTTGAAGAAGCACCTGCTCTTCGGACGCTTGATAGGACTACAGTGCTATCCAGACATTCCCCTGACAGTGTCCAGCCAGATGTCACTGTGAGCCCTGCTCCAGAGGTGGGGTCCAGCAGATGCAAGGCCTCCAGGTCTCAGCCCCGCTGCATCATCCCCCTCCCCCCACCCCCAAGAATCCCCTCCTGGGGCCCTGCCTGCGGTGTCTGGCTCTAGCCTGTTCAATGGTCAGGTCCGGGCAGCCTGGGACAATAATGATTCACTTGAGTGGCAGCCTCAATGGTGCCAGGCAGGTGGCTGAGGGAGCCAAACAGGCTCCCCCAAATCTCCATGACCCCTGAAGTGGTCAGGAACACCTGGAAGAGTGTATTTGATTGTAAATATCTGTGCCCCATTGCTGAGGCTGGAGAGTCAGTGTGTCGTAGCTGGGAGCCTCCAGCTGTGGCAAATGCTCATTAGATTCATTGATTCATTGATAATCTGATGGCAGAAGTCCAGTCTGGAGAAAAGAAGGCATTGCATTTTTTGTGTGGCCCTGGGATGGCGTTGTCAGTCCTGGGTCCATTGCTGTCTATGCCATCTCTCCAGGCTCTTGTGGAGATGGAGCCAGGGGAGGGGCTGGACTACTGGGCAGGGGCTTGGAGCCCCAGCAGCCGCTCACTTCATCTCTGGGCCTCTGTTTCTGCTGTTGCTACTGCCTCATTCTCACCGGCTTTGGCTGGGGGAGCCGGTGGGTGGGAGAATTGGAGAGGGGATATCCTAGTAAGTGGGGGAGGACCACCAAGGCAGGCCACCCCAGGGAGAGGGGGCGTGGCTGGGATCCGGGAACTCTGAACAGTGTTGAGTTTGTGTCTGCCATGTACACTAGTGCCTTGGCGTGGGGAGAGGTGAGGGCCAGAAAGCTGAGGCGGAGGCCATCACCCCAAGGGGCAGCCGTGGGGTCAGGCAGCAGCTGTAGGAGACCTCCCCACACAGCACCCCTCTGTCCACCCACAGCGCAGCTGATGACCACAACACCTGTCTTGAACCTCCGGGAAGCTGAGGGTCTTCAGAGCAGGGTGGAAGGGGGAGGCAGGGCTGCCTGGCAGCCCCCCTGGGCAGCTGCCTTGGCCTCTCTGTCCACACCCACTGGGCTGGGCTCTCTCTGCTGGCCCCAACCTTGGCCTCTGTATGGGTGTCCTTGGACTTAGTCCCCAAGGGGCTCTGGAATGGCTCCAGCACTGCCCCCCCACCCCATTCCCCACCTGAGCCGGGAGACTGACCGTTCTCTGACCGCCTGGCTCGGTGGCCAGCGGTTTAGTAGTGCATTCCTGCCCCAGGCTGGGCTGCCCCCACGTGGACTCTGGATTCTGGGAAAGGCAGGTCCCAGGGAAGAAGTCAGGCCCCTTCCTACTGAGAGCAAAATGAGAGGAATATGGCTGTGTTTACCAAGGGAAGCCCAGCAAAAATAAACGAGCCTCCCTTGGCCAATGGCCGCGGTGGTGGTGGTAGGGGACCCAGAGAATGAGGTCCCCCGTTTTTCTACCCCTTTGTTCCCCATTCCCACCAGCTTGCCTGGGCTCCAGTCCGACCCACGACTTGCTGTGGGGTCTTGGGGAAAACCTTAACTTTCTTGAGCCTCACTTTCCGTGTCTGTGAAGTACAGATTGTCATCGGATTAAACTAGATAGTGCCCGTCAAACGGTCTTGCGTGTTAAAGAAGTGGGAGGTAGCATGTTTGATCCAGCCTCAGCCCTGCCACTCACTTGCTGTGTGATTTTACACACTCTTCTCTCTGGTCCTGAGTGCCTACATGCTCCTTCCAGCCTTGTTTGTTTAGTTCAGAATTCTCTGGCTCAGAACCCTCAGACCTTGGGCAGGACCAGCTACAAAATTTATGGGGCTTCTTGTTCATAAATTACTAAACATCTCAAACTGAGGACAGAAGAGTGTTAAACCAAGCACAGGGCGGGTCGCACGTCACACCGCCCTGAAGCCAGCCCGGCCTCAGAGGTTGCAGGCATCAGAGGCAGCGCCAGGCGGCTGGGCTGTCACTGTGGCAGCCCTGGTCTCTTACCCCTCCAGTCCAAGGGTATGATCTTTCCATACCGTTAAGCACTGAGGACGAGCTGGAGGCTGCCGCTCACCCTGGAGCAAGCTGCAGAGAGGGACCCCCTGTGGGCAGCAGCTCACACAGCTTACACAAACCGTCCCCAACGCGTACCTGTGTGACTTTGGACTGGAATCATGTTTGAGCTGTTACTTGTTCTCTGTCCTGGCCATCTTAATTCACGCCATGCTTTTTCCGGATGCCATTCATGCCACTTACACTGTCGTGCCTGTTTCCGCTGCTCTGAGCATGATGACCTATTTCAGGCCCCATATATCATGTAGGTCAAGCTGCTCCTTCTTTGTGAAGGCCCGTTAGCCCTGGAGGGCTCTGGTAAAGATTTGAGTTACTTCATGCCTACGACAGGACACTGCCCGCAACAGGGATATATGGTCTTCTAGTGAAAAAGTAGTTCCTTCTCCTCCTACGATTAAATTACAGGGCTAGTATGGCTCAGAGAGTAAAGAGTCTGCCTGCAGTACAGGAGATACAGGGGGCCCGGGTTCAATCCCTGGGTCAGGAAGATCCCCTGGAGGAGGAAATGGCAACCCGCTCCAGTATTCTTGCCTGGGAAATCCCATGGACAGAGGAGCCTGGTGGGCTACAGTCCTAAGGGTCACAAAGAGTCGGACGTGACTGAGCGACTAAGGACAATTAGTTGACGGCCTGAAAGCAGTGGCTGAGTTCCCTGGTGGCCTAGTCAAAAAGGGAAAAGAAGCACGTGGTGTCCGTAGGAAACTTTAGAAACCCAGCCCTGTGTATAGTTCCCTCGTACAAAAGCAGAGAAAAGACTCGAATACCACAGATATTTAGAAATCCCTTCAGGGTTACAGTGCAGTACGAACAATCAAGTTCCCGAAGAGAGAGGTCTTGAGTGTTCAAGTACGCTGAGATACTGAGGAGTGGAAAGACACAGAGAAAACAGTGGAGTGCTCACTCCTGGCAGGGGTCCAGCTCCTCCTCCCGGCTCAGGAGCTCAGGGCGGGGGCCGTGTAAGCCGATAAGGCGGGTGACCCTGCCCTGATCCCCCTGAGCCTGTGATTTGCTTTCATTCTCCAAGGAGTTTGTGCTGTTCTTCTGTCTTTCCCACCTGGGCTCACAGCCCACTCTGGATTTATTAGTTTGGATGGGTGGAACTTGCTCTACACCAGGGGAGAATTCCTGGAAGCATGGTTGGAGACTAGATTTGGTTAAACTGAACCCAAATCTCACTGCTCTGGAGTTACTCAACATTAAAAGAAACCCTATTACAAACCAATAGGAGTCCCTCTCCTAACTGAAGTCTACCCACGTGTTCATAATGTAGTCCGTGGGTGTACATGTGTTCGAGGGGAACATCCGTAAAGTCGGGGGCCCCTGTGGTATTGTTCTTGACTTCTCATAACCACCTGGACTTGACCCGAGTCAGGTTCAGCACCTAAGTGTCAGGACTTGCTGACGCCTGGTTTCCTCTGGGCCTGGATTCTTGCTGCCAGTAAGCCAGGAGGAGTGGCTGTGGCAGGGACCCCACCTCCTGTGGGGTGACCTCAGGAGGGACCCTGACACCCACTCCCCTTCTGTATCCAGAGGCCTAATTCCTCCTGCTCTGAAACCTTTCACAGGACTAGGCCACTTTGCTCTTAAAGCAACCCTGGAAAGAAAAAGACAAAGTAGATATTTTTATCACCATTTCACAGAAGGAAAGGGGGCTTGGAGATTTGCTAAATGCCCAGAATCAGTGAACTAAAGTGGCAGAGAAAGCACAAGAACCAAGATTTTTTAAAAATTCATGCTCCAATTCCTCTTTGTCTTACGTGCCCCCTGAACTGTTGGCCTGCTTCATTTGAGTTTCATATATTGAGCATGTGTTCAAGTGGTTTTCCCAGGAAAAGCAGTCTGGTTCTCTGGAAAGATTTGTTTCAGCTGTGGTGCACTTGTATTATGGAGACTAGCGGGTTTCTACTGGAAGAGCTTAGAACATGAAACCAGTGTCTTGGAGATCGGTGGGCCCCAAATGCCTGATTTTACAGATTGGCCCAGAGAAGTCAGGCCACTTGCCCAAGGTCACACAGCCAGCAAAACCAGCTGTGCAGATTCCCGGTTACATGCCCCGTGCTTTCCACCAGGCCCCGTGACTCTGCTCTTAGGGCCCTTGGTTCTGTCACCAGAGATGGGGGCATAGAGACAGCAGGGAGGACAGGAAGCAGTTGGTTTGTGTCACTCACAGCTGCTCATTTGGCTGCGCCTGCCTCTTGCTCCTTCACCCCAACCCTTCATCTCTCCATTTTCCCAGCCTTGAGCCTGCAGCCATGTCTGCCTCCTGGCTGGGGGGCCAGGGTTTGTGAGCCAGGGGCCTCTCCTCCTCTGTTCATTGTAATGAGGTGGGAGGTGGGAGCATCCTTCCCACCCTGGGAGAGGGCTTGCTCTGGTGGGCTGGAGAGAAGGCACTGCAAAGGGGGGTGGGATTTGGGGTGGGAGCTGCGGAACTGGATTAATTCTGTGGGTCTCGGGGACTGGGAAATAAATCACGTTTTTAAAAGACTTTTTTTTTTTTTTAAAGACAGGCTCGTTTCTGGTCCGCTTCCCATTTTCCTTTGGAAAGAGGAAAGGCCTGCTTATTGAGGGGGGAGGGGGTGGGCATGAGCTCGAGTTGTTCCACGTTTAGGCATGGGGTCTCCATTTCCAGAGGCTAAGGGACCTCTTCCTGTCCACTGGTCCTGGCCTGCCCAGATGCCCATGCCCCAGAGGCCTGGAAGGGCATCAGACCCTTCAAGATGACAATTTAAAAAAGATCAACCAACTGGCAAAGGCCTTGTGAGTATTTAATCCACAGCAGCACCCACTTCTGTCTCCTGGGGGTTTGGAACAGCTCCCCTTCTCTGACAACCTCATCTCCTAGCCTGCTGATGCTGCTGCTGCTAAGTCGCTTCAGTTGTGTCTCTCTGTAACCCCATAGACGGCAGCCCACCAGGCTCTGCCGTCCCTGGGATTCTCCAGGCAAGAACACTGGAGTGGGTTGCCATTTCCTTCTCCAGTGCATGCAAGTAAAAAGTGAAGTTGCTCAGTCGTGTCCGACTTCTCACAACCCCATGGACTGCAGGCTACCAGTCTCCTCCATCCATGGGATTTTCCAGGCAAGAGTACTGGAGTGGGGTGCCATTGCCTTCTCCGATCTCCTAGCCTAGGGGTTGGCAAATCACTGCCCACAGGCCAAGCCCAGCCCACCATGTGGTTTTGTAAATAAAGCTTTATTGGCACACGGCTCACTCATTCCTCTACAGGTTGTAACATCAGAGGTGAGTCGTCTCAACAGAGACCACATGGCCCACAAAGCCTCAAATACTGACTCTCTGGCCCTTTGTAGAAAGTCTGTCGACCACCTGTTTTAGCAGAACACATCTTCCTGGGTTCACCAGGCTCAGGGCAGATGATTTCCCTTGGCTCACAGACAGACATTAGCACTTCCCAAACATTTCCTCCTGAAGAACCCGAAGGAAAGTGCATAAAGTAGTGAAGCCAGCAGAGATACAGAGAGGTGTGGGCAACCTGTTAGCTGGCTCCCCCAGGGCTGAGTGGGGCTGGATGGCACTGGGAGGGGCCTGGCACTAGGCTTGCCCCAAGGGGGTGAGGGTGGCCTTACTGAGTGGCAGCCCACTGGGCCTTATCTGGGGCACAGTGGCAAGAAGTCATAGCCCAGCAAGATCTGGCTCCAGACAATGAATCCCCACGTTCTGAACTTGGACCCACTCTGCTACAGCCGTTGAATGCCTTGAGCCTTGGAGTGTATCTGTCTTGTCATGGCCCTACAAGGGTGTGAAAGCTGGGCCAGCCGGGTTCCTGCTATCCCAGGAAGCTTCTGGCTGCAGGCCCAGTAAGAGACTGGCCGCAGGATGCTTGTCTGTGGGTGTAGTTCCCGCAGCGTCCCGCTCCCCCCAGTTCCAGTTGACCCGGGCTCTTTGGTAGGCAACTCTGGGTGCCAGCGTCTTGTTGGTGCATCTAGTATCTTATTGCCATCTGGTTCTCATCCTCATAGCTCCAGGAGTCTGACTTTCCTGCTCCCCCAAAGCTGACCGAACCAAACTCATGGGATATGCCCAGGGAAGAGGTTCAGAGAGGTTTAGTGACTCTATCAAAGGGGCAGAGCCTAGATTTAAATTCAGACAGACTCCAGAGACCTCCCCAGTAGAGTCCCACTTTGTTGGTTTTGCAGTGAGCTCTGGAAGGGCCAGGCTCCCAGGTCTACATGGGGAGTCCACCCGCAATTGGAAGGTGGCTTGCTGAGCGAAGGAAAGTCAAGTGCTTTAAATGATGAATAGCTACAAACTGAAGCCTGAACCGGTTTCCCCACAAGAGGTGGACACTGTACTAGCTGTGTGACCTTGGGCCAAGTTACTTAACCTCTCTGGTTCATCTTCTTCATTTGCACAATGGAGGAAATTCCTTATTATTGTAGGTTTAGCGTGAAAAAGAGATGAGTTACTATATGTAAAGTGCTCAGCACAATGCCTGGTGTACAGTCAGTGCTGAATATGTGTCACTGCTGTGATGACTATTACGACTATCTGTGAAGGTGTTCTCCTGGCTGGCGCTGGGCAAGCAGTCCAAGGCTTTGCCTCTCAGACTTGCATCTCCACGTTTCCTTCCCACTGCAGCCACTGCGTCCAATGCTATTCTTGCTTGGAACCAGTGAGCAGTTCAGCAGAGGAAGCACCAGCTGTGGTGTCCCAGACCTGGTTCCATTTCTGCTCTACTACTGTGGCCTCGTTGGAACTTAGGCCAGTTCCTTCCCCTGTCTGAGCTCAGATTCCACCTGTGTAAAATGAGGCATACCCAGCTCAAGGATTCTCGAGTGTAAACAGGCCACTTTACCCTATAGGTAAACTGTCAGCGTTAATGCGCTGACCCTCTGATAGTCTAGAAATGTTCACACCATTGATTAGGCTAGGAGCTTTTATTCTCATAATGTTACTATTTCACATCTCATGATCTTCGGTTATTTTAGATGCTTTGATTTTGTTCCTCTTGGCAGGAGGATGACTTTTAACCTCATCTGACAGATGAGGAAACTGAGGCCCAGATCCCACATGACTGTCTGAGCCTGGACAAGAGCCATCATTTTTTCTTGTCTCTAAAGGTCCCCATTCTTCTGAATTGGAGTTAGGGTGTGGGGAAGTTGGGACTTTTTAAAATGAAGCTTCCTTCCATTCTGCCAGGGCCTGTCTTCTAAAGTGAAAGAAAGTGTGAGTTGCTCAATCGTGTCCGACTCTTTTTGGCCCCATGGACTGTAGCCCACCAGGCTCCTCTGTCCATGGAATTCTCCAGGCAAGCATACTGGAGTGGGTTGCCATTTCCTACTCCAAGGGATCTTCCTGGCCCAGAGATCGAACCCAGGTCTCCTGCATTGTGGGCAGATTCTTTACCATCTAAGCCACCAGGGCTTGGGCAAGGGCTGGACAAGACATGGAGGCCCAGTAGTGTGGTGCCCAGAGGCTGGAGGCTGGCGTTGGGCTCTCCAGCCCTGATGGCTAAAGCTCCAGGCCCAGCCTGCCGAGCCTGCTGGCCTGGTGAGGATCCTTGGAGCCACCAGGCCCTGTGGGGCCAGCCACCCACGTGGCTAGGGAGGAAGGTCCAGGCTGCCTTCTCCAGGGCAGTGATAACCCACGGGCCCTATTCCAGGCTGGGATTGTGGAGGATTCTCTGTGCTCCAGAGGATTCCTGCGTTTTGCAGACACCTCATTATCCCCGTCCTGGCCGGCAGCGTCCCAGCGCCTCTGTAATCACTCCGGCCCACGCCCAGCAGCCGTCCCAGGGCCAGGAAATCACTCCCCTCCCCTCCCCCGCCTTCCGCCGCTGGCCCAATGCGGCGCCTGCAACCACTCGCCGGTGGACCTCCTGCCTGCCTAACGGTTCTCTCTCCTCCTCTGATTCTCTCCTCTCCTGCTGCTGCTTGCTCTCGGGGGGGACTCGGAAGTGTGGCTGTCCAGCTGGGCTGAGTCTCCCAAGAAGGACGTGACAGGTACCGCCTGGTGTGCATGTGAGCGCATGCATGTGAACATGTGTGTCCCCGCGTGTGGGCGTGGGAGCCGGTGCCCGCCGGCAGCGTTCTGCCTGCTTCCCCGTGATGTGTAGCCGCTCTTTGTCAGCATGCTGGCGTCTCCTCAGCCCGCTCTTGTCCTTCCCGCTGGCCTTCCCCTCTGCCTTCCCATCGACCCTTTTTTAGGTCCCAGATCCAGCCTTGGAGCCCTTGGAGGGGTGATGACCACACAGCATAGTGTGGAAGCAGATGCTCCCTGGACCTGGAATGTGTGGGTTTACATCCCGGCTGTGCCGCGTCCTGGTCTCGGGTTACGTAACCTCTCCAGCCGCCCTAAGCGGATTCAGCAGCATCTCCCCGGAGCTGGCACACAGAAAGTATCCAGGCGGTGCTGAGACTGCCACCCCATCCACCCATGTGAGGGGGGCCAGCTGAAGGTGATGAGCCTCCTCCAGGCTGTTAACCCCAGGCAGAGAGCTGGAGTCCCCACACCCCAGCTGAGACAGTGGCCGGTGAGGTGGGTGGGGAGTCCTATAACTGTGGTGAAGTCACAGCCCCTGTGCCCCAGGGATCCAGAGTTTGGACCTGCCTCTGGTCTCGGGGACCTTCCGAACCTGGGGCTGCCTGGCCACTGATGGCCCTCAGGGACTTGGGCTTGTGCCCTGTGTCCAGGTGGGGCTGGGCCCAGGGTCAGAGGCTTGCTTTTTGCCTTTGTCTTACTGGACGATGGCAGAAAACCCTAGAGAGCTGTGTTCTCAGCTGTGAGATGGGGGTGGTTGTCAGGTGGGGACGGGGATTTCCAGAAAGGTCTTCTAGAAGCCTCTCCATTTCTGTGAGTGGCACCTGGCCCTCCCTCCCATCCCAAACCTGAGAGCAG
>NW_011495018.1:26905992-26906089 GCF_000754665.1 Bison bison bison
CAAGTGCTTTAAATGATGAATAGCTACAAACTGAAGCCTGAACCGGTTTCCCCACAAGAGGTGGACACTGTACTAGCTGTGTGACCTTGGGCAATGT
>NW_011495018.1:26906189-26911072 GCF_000754665.1 Bison bison bison
TTCTAGAAGCCTCTCCATTTCTGTGAGTGGCACCTGGCCCTCCCTCCCATCCCAAACCTGAGAGCAGAGGTGAGGCTCGGATTTGGGGCTCAAAACAGAAAGGTCAGAGGTCAAGGGGAAGGGGTTGGGCCAGCCCCATCCTCACACAGCTGTAGGCTGGAAAGGGGGAGTGAACGTACTGGTGAGGGCGGGGGGCAGAGGAGGAGGCAGCAGGCAGAGGACCCCTTGCCTGTCCCAGGCCCCTTGCAGCTATCCTTCTGGTGTTGCCTGTGACAAGGGCCTCGGCCTGAGCTAATCACTGGGCTCCCGGCCCTTTTTCCTCTCTCCTGAGCCAGTGAGCCAGAGCCCACTTGGCCCACAGCAATACATTTTATTCACCAAACGTATGGCCTGGCTGCCCGAGGGCCTATGGAGAGGCCAGCAGGCGGAGGCCGGCCTGGGAGGAATCCGTTGTGAGGGACCGAAGGGACCTTGGTGGGACGCCCAGGGTTTGGGGGGTCATGGACAGTGTGGGGAGTGGGGGGTGGGGCCGCTGTAGGGCTTGGCTTCTCAGGATGGACCCAGCTGTTCGGAGAGAGAGGCTGAGGGGAGGCCACGTGGGCCAGGAGAAACCAGCCAGACTGGGGGTCCAGGGCCGGAGTCTTGGGCGAGGCGCCAGGTCTCTCTGGGCCGGCCTTGGTTTCCCCATCTGGAATGTTGGCAAGCTCAGTGAAACAGGAAATTCAGAGGTAAGGGGCTGATGCTGGGGACCCTTGTAGATAAGGGGCTTTGAGCTGCTTAGGCAGGCACCCACCCATGAGTGGGCCCAGCTGGCAAATGCCCGCTGCCTGCCAGGAGGTGAGGTCTGAGAAAGGCATGAGAAGGGACAGAGCCATGGCCACTTCACCTGGCGCCTGTGGCCCTTGCCCTAACCTACCTGCTGGTTTTGAGGCTTCAGAGGAACCTAAGCCCTTCCTTTCCTCCCCAAATCTCCTGTTTCCTGTTTGCTTTATAAACACTGTCTACAGTTTACATAGGGTATTAACCCTGTCACTTCATACCATGATCAGAACAACCCCACAGAGTAGGTACTGTTGTTGTTCCTGTTTATAGATGAGGAAGCTAAAGCTCAGAGAGGTTAAGTATCCTCTGCAGGGTCACAGAGCTGTTAATAATAAGGACAAATCAGGACCAGACCTCAGACTCCAGCTGGATGCTTCTGCATCATGACTCTCAGGCAATTACTGTGTCCAGTGCCGTGTCCCATGGCCCCAATCCTGGGGTGCCTGTCTACCCACATCGGGGCGACTCTTGTCTAAACCACATGGTCTAGTTGGGGAGCAGTGCCCCACAAGAAAATCCAGTGCAAGCACTGTGGCTGAGTGATTGAGGGGCTGCTGGAGGGTCAGGTAGAATTGGGGGTGGTAAAGGGGAAGGCATTCCAGGCAAGGGGCCATAGCTGGAGCAGAGGCTTGGATGTAAGAACCTGCCTAGAACAGTGTGGTGTGTTGAATGTTGCCTGGGTCAGAGGAATTGTGTGTCAGGGAACTTGGGGAACTTAGGTTGTCAAGAAAGACTGAGCTTGAATGTAGCATTTCTTCTTTCATCAGCAGGGACCCACTGAAGGTGTGGGAGCATGATTTGGCAAAAGCCTCGTGTAGAAGTCTTAAAGCCGGCAGCCAGATCAGGCAGGAGCCAGGGGTCCCTCCAGGTGGCAGCGGGAGGAATGCAGGTGTGAGGCAGGCGTGGGGCAAGGCTCTGGGGAACTGCCAGAGCCTCAGCAGATCCAGCCAGGGGCTCTGAGAAAGGCACGAAAATGAGATGGAGGAGGAGACGCTGGCGAAAAGTCCCCTTCCAATCCGGGAGGGGCTCTTCTCTCTAAAAGGAGTACTCCCCTTCTCCATGCCTCCGCCAAATTTTTCCTATCTGAAGACAGGAGGCTCCCTCCACTGCATCTCTCCCTCCCTCGGACTGACTCCCTCAGCCCCCGATTTTCCAGGCCTGGGCTGGGAGGCGATCCAGAGCGGCCTCTGTAGGATGACATCACCCAGAGGCCCGCCTGCCGAGTGGTTTCTCATCCGGATACCTGCTCCCAGCTCACGCCCGCCCGGGCAGCCCTAAGAGGCAACACCCTAAGAGCAGATGCCAGAGTGAGCAGGGGGCTTGCATGTGCTGGGGGAGGGGGGGCAGCCAGGAAGACAGAGTCTGTCTGTGTGTCCATCTGTTTGTCCCCTAACCTGCGGGCCACTGTCTGTCCTCAGTGCTCTGAAATGCCTGGAGAACATTTTCTTAACTTTTCTACCTGTGTCCCAGAGTGTCAAGTCTTCAGAAAGCTCAGGCCAGTTTTCCAAGGGGTGGGGTGGAGGTGGGAGCAGCGTGTGGATTTTTCCCCTCTTTGAAACCTAGCCTCAGATTTCCTTGGCTTGGATTAAAGTGAGTCTCTCCATTCCCCGGCACCCTGCTTACCCTCTCAAACAGCTTTTGGCCTCAAACCCATCACTCCTCACTTCTCCCAGCCTCTGTTTCCCCATCTCCCCTTTTCTGCCTCCCAGAATTTGTAGTTTCCCCAAATTTTGGAGGTGAGGCCCTGCTTGGTGTATCTGTATTGGCTCAAAGCAAGCCGTTATATCACCTTGTTCAACCATCTGCTCATTCATTCATTCATTTCACCCAACAGTTACAGAGTCCCTACCCGCAGTGGGCACTGTGGGTCTGGTCAGTAGGTATCGTAGTGGAGAAGAAACCCACACTCCAGTCTCCATTGTTGTTGTTCGCTAAGTCATGTCTGACTCTTTGCGACCCCATGAACTGCAGCACACTAAGCTTCCCTGTCCTTCACTCTCTCCCATGAGTATACTCAAATTCAGTAAGCACTGACTATTTGCCAAGCGTGTTGGGGTTGGATGAGGCAGGGGCCCTCCTCGGGAGCAGTGGCACATGCAGGGCAGAAGTCAGGACATGAGCAGCGGTGTCAGGTAGGCCCAGGGGTCCAATCCCAGCTGTGTGACCTTGAGAAAATTGCCTCATGAGCCTTAGTCTGCCTGTGTGTGAAATGGGACGCTAACACGCGCCTACTCTTGGGTTCTTCTGAGGCTCCGCTGAGACAGCAATATGATTTGTGCTAGGTGGGCATCCCGAGTGGGCAGTAAGGAAGGCTTGCTGTTGATGGTCAGCATCATCTGGGTTCTTGGGGCTTTGGAGCTCTCTAACCAGCTGGAGAATTCCCATCTTCTCTTTGTACCTTGAGTTTTCCTCTCCCGCAAACTGGCAAGGGAGCCTCTGTGTCCCACAGGCTGGGGACTGGCCCTTTTTGTGTGGGGTGCCCTGCCAGCAACCCCCCTCCCCTCCGGGGACACAGTGGAAAGTGGTCTCTGCCAGCCCCGTGCCCAGCGCTGCCTCTGTCCGGCTGGCAGGGGCAGGCACAGAGGCTGGCCCCATCTGAGTGCAGAGCCAGGCCGGCCCTGCTGCCCAGCTGTTGGTTGCATTTCGGCCTGAAACCCAATCCTGGCTTTGGAGGGGCCTGGGGTAGTGCGTGTGCATAGCCATGTGGCAGGCCTCAGCTGGGACAGGGTCCCTCCTGCCTCTCCAAAGAGCTGAGCGGGGGCTGCAGGGTCCCCACCTCAGGGGAGAAAATTGGCAGGGGAGGTGGATTTCTTTCCCCGACATCGTCCCCTGCCCTCGGTTGGATAGAGCCTCTCGGAGGGAAAGACCCAAAGATCTAAGCAGTGTTTCTCACCCTGGCTCTGTGTAAGAACCACAGGTTGTAGGGCAGGGGTCTTAAAAAAACTAGCTGAGACCAATTAAATCAGCCTCTCTGGGGACTCGGGCATCCGTGTTCTTTAGAAGCTCCCCAGATCTTGTGATATCAAGTTGAGGTTCGTTGTGAGGAGAATGGGATGTCTGGAAACAAATCAGGGTCGGTTCTGTAACAGAACGAGACAGGCTTGAACTTAAAACACGGAGTGAATTTGGTTCTCTCCATGAAGGCTGTGTGGGCTGGCTCAAGCCTCTGCTCTGGGTCTCTGAGGTGTCCTTTGTGAAATGGGAAGGTAATAAGATTGTTGTGAGGATAAAAAATGCAACAGGGTACATGCCTGGTACAGAACATTTGCCAAGTTAGACTCAGGCATGTGGGGAATGTAACTGCAGGCTGAAGCACCAAGGGGGCCGTGTGGAGCCCGGGGACCCTCTCAGCCATTTCTATAGCCAGGCTGGTGGTGTGAAGCCCCCAGCTTTTCAGGAGATTGGTAGATGTGTGGGGCAGTAGACACGTAGTTTAAGACGTATACTAGGAGTTCCCTTTTCGGAGGAGATCAGAGGGGAGGGGTCTGGGAAAGCTTCCTGTAGGAGGTGACCAGGGGGTCTCTGGTTCGTGGATCCCTTCAGCTCCTAGCCGGTCATGTGTGTTCTTAGGTGCTTAGGTCCGCACTCCACCCTAGTGATGACGACAGTGAGGTGCAGAGAGGTTTTAGCTGGACATTCAATGCCATATAGCCAATAAGCTGGGATGCACGAGGTCTGTCCACCTTCCAGCCCGGTGTTTGCTTAATGCCTATTACACTGGTCCAGTGCCTTACCAGTCCAGTGAGCCGCTGCTCGCTCCAGGGCACCTCTGGCCTGCTGCCCTCCTCCCCCTGAGCCCCACCTTCTGACCCCTCAAGCTCCTGAAACTGCCAGGAGAGGGCGGCGGGAGGCTTCCGGGAGCCTGACCACAAGCCCCAGCAGAGCTTAAAAGCAGAGGGACGCTGCGTCGGTTTCCATGTGGCTGGAGGGCGGCAGCCAGGCCAGACGATGCCCCGACGGGAAGCGGGGCTGGAGGCGACAGCCTAAAGCCAGTCCCTGGGCGCCAGGCCCGCCGGGTCGGTGGCCGCGCCTTGGTGAGCCCGAGGGGCAAGAGTGGAGCC
>NW_011495018.1:26911348-26911613 GCF_000754665.1 Bison bison bison
CCTGGGCCCGGCCGTGGAGCCGTCCTCTCCCGCTCTCGGCCTCTCCCTCCCGAGGGGAGGACTGCTGACTCTCTTTCTCTGGGTTTACAGGGGTTGGGGAGAGGCCCCGAGCCCTCCTCCTCGCCTGGCCTTTCCTCTTTCCTCTACTCCAGAATCAGCCCCCATGGGCCGCCAGCCCGCCTGCCCGCGGCCCTCCCCTCGCACCCCTGTGGCCGAGGGGTCTGGAGAGACCACGTCCACCCCGGGCCTCTCCGACTCCCTCTGC
>NW_011495018.1:26911912-26936961 GCF_000754665.1 Bison bison bison
GCGGGGCCATGGCCGGCCGCTGGCTCACCGCGTGCTTTCTGCCCTCGCCAGGTGCCGACACCAACGCCGAACCCATGATCCTGGAACAGTACGTGGTGGTGTCCAACTATAAGAAGCAGGAGAACTCGGAGCTGAGCCTCCAGGCCGGGGAGGTGGTGGATGTCATCGAGAAGAACGAGAGCGGTGAGTGCCCGGCTGGCTGGCCGGCCCGGAGACCAGGAGCCCGGCTGGTTTTTGTTCCCCTCCTCCTCCCCCACCTCTGCAGCTATACGTTATTTCCATCTGGCGGGGAGAGGGCCGAGGAGGCTGAAGTTTCCCCTGTTGGTTTGGGCTGCAGGCCAGCAGTTTGCCTGGTGGTGGAAGAATGTCTCCAGCGCTCGGGGTAATTAACTGGCTTGTGTTAATGCAAGGCCAGGGTGGCGGCACAGGCATCACCGTCCAGCCTGTGTGGAGGGACCCTGTGCCCTCCAAGGCCCAGGGGCAGATAGTGCCCAGCTCGGGGGCATCCTACAGCATCTTCTCCCTTGGGACCATATTCCAGGCTGGGAACGAGGCAGGGGTGGAAGAACCTGGCTGGCTGGTGGGACAGGCAGGCCATGACGTCACTGTGGGGTCCAGGGTCCTCGGGCGGATTGTCTGAGGAAAGGCCAGGCCTGTGGAGGTTGGCTGGTGTCTGAGCTGACTGCCCCCTGCTGAGCTGGGAAGAGGGCCCAGACAGGGGGATGAAGTCAGGTCCTGGGCCCAGGGAGGGTCCCACAGCAGCCGCCCTGTCATTGGGAACTGAGGCTTTGTCCTGTCTGGGCCAGGCAGATTGGTTGTCCCGGGGGCTGCCGGTTCCTGGGTTCTCACCGAGTGGGCCTCAGTGCCTCAGCAGCAGGAGTCTCTTGGGGGAGTGAGGAGGGCCCAAGTACGGCAGTCTGAGGTGCAGGCCCGTGTGACCCCCTGCAGGGCCCGGGGTGAACTCTGGCCCAGGACCCCCATCGTCAGCTTGCTGGTGACCTGCTGGCACTTGAGTTGGTTCCTGGGGCGTTCTGTTTTGGTTTCGGTTTGCTGTGGGGGAAGGCCCCCGCGCCGTGCTTGTGTTGGAGCCTCTCTGAGTTGTGTTTGGAGGACACTCCCAGAGAGGAGGGGCCTGCTCTTCTTTCCCTGTTCCACGCTGTTCTTCCCAGTGTTTTAAGCTCCAACAGCAAGACAGGCCAAAGGACGTCTGTGCCCACTCTATAGAGAGAAAAACTGAGGCACAGAAAAACTGAGGGGAAGTGAGACACCTTAAGTCAAAAACAGAACAGGAATTTCTTGGGCCCCTGGTTCATGTGCCTAAGGGCAGCAAGTAGAGAAGTAGCAGTAAAGATACTGAGGATATCCCAGCAGACCCACTGGGGGAGGTGAGGTTAGGCTGCTGCTGCAGGCGGCTTGGGGACTGTGCTAAGAACAGGGCTGTGATGCCAACATAGACCTGACTCATGGCCCTCCCCATGTGGAGTCTTCAGAGCTTGTTCCCCTCCAAGAGGTTAGGCTCTGCCATTGTGTCTGGAGTCATCACCGCCGTGGTTGGCAGCCGTTGTCCCCACCCAACTGTCCCTAGGGTAAGGCCTGGGCCCTTCACCCCAGGTGCCCAGTCCCCTTCCTGCATGGAAGGAAGGGGGCTTTCGGCCTTTGTCACAGTACCAGCCCCACCTCCCCGCCCCCACAGAAGCTGCATGTCTGAGAGGCCTGGCTCTGGAACCCTAAGCACCTGAAGACCCAGAGAAAGGGCTCTCTACTGGTGGGGTTGGAGACATCCACTGAGGACGTAGAGACATGTTTGTTTGGGGGCGTGGCCCAAAGGAAGGCGTGTCGGCTTTTCCATATAAAGTCAGGGCTGCTCAGAAGTAGATTTCTGGCTTAGGGACCCTCTTGCCTCATGGCACCAGTGCAGCTCTATGTCTGTATGGGGAGCAGTGAGCCCCCGTGTCCCTGGGTACCAGCCGCTGGCCAGGATGGCTATAGAGGAGACCCCCCCAACTAAAGGCAGTCAGCCTGTTATCAGACTCCTTGGTTCCCTGTGCCCTGTCACCCAACATCCAGTACCCTGCCTGGGAGTGAAGGAGGGAGCACCTTGACAAAGTGGGGCTTCTGCAGCAAACCTGAAACTGCAAGGTACTCCTCTCCTGAGGAGTCCCCCATGGCTATCTGAGGGGCTCAGGCAGCCTGACTCCCCAGAGCAACCCTCTGAGGGAGCTGCCATCTCCAGAAGCGGGATTCTGCCCACCACCCACCTGCTGGGTGACTTTAGGTTCCTTCCTCCCTCTGGGCCTCTGCTGCCCCTTCTGTGAAATGGAGACAGCCTCGTGGGTGCTCCGAAACAGGGCCTGGAGCAGATGACCTCCCCAAGCCTGCTTCACGGCTGGGAGATGCCCCAGGGCCCTGGGTGTCAGGTAGACAGAGTCTCCCTGAACATGGTCTTCTCACTTCCCTGGACTCCATGTCTCTCCCCTTGGTGAATGCAAGGACCTTGGAGCTGTGTCCACCACACAAACCCACACTGTGTTGCCGTCAGAAACAAGGAGACCTCCTCCAGTGTAAAACCAGCTTAACCGGAGAAACTGAGTGGGTGAAGAGGAGAGAGGAAGAGGGCCAACTGCAGATCCTTGGGAGAGTGGTTTCCCAGTCCAAGGAGTCGGACGGTGGGGGAGGGGAAATGTGTTGTGAATCCTGCAGACTGGCTTTGGAAGGACTGGTGAGTGAGGCTTTTGAACTCCGGGACAAAGAGTCAATTGTGACGCCTTTGACCTTAGGACTGGTGGGCGTTGTGAGGCATTTCCACTCAAATTGTTGGGGCAGCAGCTCCAGCTAGCACCACTCTGCCCCTTGGGGCTGGCCTTGCCCTCTGGGAGCTAGGACTCTTCCTGTATCCCCTTCTTACTTGGCTGAAAGCTCCTTGAATAGGGTGTGCACAGAGGGACCCAGCCACCTCTGTCTCTGCTCACTTGTCAGAACCCTCTGGAAGGGACCACAGCCTCCAGGGGATTTTGGAGGTGTGGTTGTGCCCGTACTCTGTAATCTCATTCATCTAAAGAGAGATGTGTCTGGAAGGCATTTCAGAGTCAGTAAATAGTAAACACAGGTTCAGGCCGTGCACTTCATATGCATCATCTTACTGGAATCATGGAACAACCCTGTGTGATAGAAGCCACTTTAAGCACTTTGTGTCTAAAGTAACAGGTTAAGAGGTTAAGTCATTTTCCTAAAGTCCCAACAGCTGAGATCTCTCCCTTCTCCAGAGGAAGTGGGGGGAGGGTGAGAATGGGCTGATCCCAGGAGGGATCATCACTGAGTTGGCGATGCTGCAGGTCAAGGACAGACATGGCCTGGCTGAGATGATGACAAGGCTCCCTGGAGCATTGTTGCAGGATGATGGCTCTGTGTGCCTCCTTCCAGCGTGGTGCTCATTGGTAGTGGGAATTCTTCTTGTTAATTGTCGAGCTTGGGGATAAGCCACAGCTAAGAGAATCTGAGAAGGGTGGTGAATTCCCAACACCAAGGACAAGCATATTCTGGGGAATGCAAGTGGATAGATGTCAAAGACGCCCACAGTGTGGACTTGGGTGACTTCAGGGAAAAATTTTTGATTAAACAGTGGGCCTGGGGCCCAGCCAGAAAAGGACTCTCTTTCTCCATTGATCTACAGGGACAAAAATAGCAGAAAGACTCAGCAGTTTTGTTAAATTTGCCAGCCATTTTTGTCTTATCTTTGAAAAGCCCTCCACCCTTGACATAAGCAACAGAGCCTGAGATGCTGCCTTGGTAGGACATTCTTACGCCTCAAAGACCACATTGGCTTTACCTTCCAGCAGGCAAAATCTGGTCTGACTTCTGGCAGAATCTTGATGGCAGTTGCTCTGATTTCTGTGTTAAGCAAAGCTGCCTCCAACTTTCCAGGATGGTTTCCTTCTTTCAGGACTAGGAGCCAGCCAGGGGATGTGGGGATATGAGTCAGCAGATGCTCAGTTTTTTCCCTGATCCAGCTTTCCTACTCTGAGTCTTTGCTTCTTTCCTGGCACTAGTGTGATAACCTTGGGAGATATTATACAATACTTCCTTGGAGGCATATAGCTATAGGAATAAGGTAAAAGTATTGTATTGGCAAGAAATTTTGAGCCCCTGATCCACAGAAGTGAGAAATTGTATAGGTGAGAAAACTAAGCCTTGGGGAGTTTGAGAATCTTCAGTCCCCTCCAAAGTCAGTGCTTTAGTCCCAATTGAGTAGTGAGCAGAGGACAGACACCCACTCAGATTTACTCAAAGGATTCGGGAAAATCTCACCAGAACCCAAGGATGGGAAGGACACCCCAGCCTCACAAGGACTGGGAACCAGAAAGCTGGCAGGAGACAAAGCAGCTACCCTTCTCCCTCTCTTGGGTACCAGGTGGATTGAAAGCCCAGCTGTGATCTCCTAACTGCAGACCAGGCTTCCTTCTCTTCCTGTTCACTCATAACAGTGGCCCATTCACCTGATGCTGGCTTGTCAGGACCAGATTTTTCAGTCAAGATAATAGACATCAACTGAGGATGGTCTCTGGTTCTACAGGTTCAAACTTTGAAGCTTTAATCTGATTGGTTCCTGGCCAGCCAATGGATTGGCAGACTTTGGATCAGGTGCCCAACTCTGGGCCAATCAGCTGTGTCTAGGAGAAATGTCATAGAGTATAAACATGGGTGCCTTTCCAACCTCTGTCAGTGGCTTGGAGTACATGTTTTAAAGAAAAGAGATCTAGGGAGGTAAGTTATCTGAAAACATGTTGGCTGCATCTATTTTACTTATTTAATGGCTGTGTGTAGTAGAGAGAGCAAAGAACCAGGAGTCTGAATGTTAGGTTTAAGATCTAATGCTACCTTGTGTGATATAGGCAGGAATCCATTTCCTCCTGAGTATAAGAGAACAGTGATACATACTACATGGGTTTTTTTTTTTTTTTTTCCTCCCATGAAATGTAACCATTTATTATTTGACAAATATCTTTATCAATAAGACAAACTAATAAGCTTTCCTCTCAGATTTGTATGTCCTAATGATTATTTTTTGTTGTCAAAAATGATGCATTCTTCAGCCATATATTTTGTGAGTTGGAATCATTTTAACACTGAAGATGTACCTGTTCTGTTCCTTTGGTATTTCTTCATGAACACTGTTATAACTGGTTCTACATAGGCTTTTTGTAAGTGAGACATACACTGTATATACTCTTCACTTATCCATTTATTTCACAGTTCTTGAATACCTCTTGTGTCCCAGGCCCCAGCTGATTACATGCCTACCCATACAGTTCCTGCCTTTATGGACTTTAAACTCTTAACTGGTGTGAGCATGAGTGGACTGTATTGTGAGACTGGGCTACTTCTGCAGATTTTCCGATGTCTTAAATGGACTTCTTCTATATATTCTCTGTCTTTTAGTTAGACTCTGTGCTTACTAAGGAGCCAGCTCATTAGTAGTTCATATTGCCAATCTGCTCTTGAAAAGATGTCCAAATAAAGATAGGATAGGCTGTTTCTAGAGGGACAAGTTTCTTGCAGTCTGTATTACAGATAAGCGAACTAACACTCTTAACTGTGCAACAGCCTTTTAAGAGTTTGGTTCTGGTGAGTGAGCCATATTTGGTTGTGGTAACTGTGGTAACTGTCCCAGCTGACAGAAAGCCTTGATCTCTGACACACTTCTCTTCCTAAGTACAACACATGCATGTTCTTGCAATGTCAGCCTGATCAGCGATTCCAAAGTCCATGCTGCTCCAAGGCTGTCTCTGGGGGGCAGTTGTTGCCCACTTCATGAAGCTGGCTGGAAGGCAAGGGGCCATCGAGCATCAGTCAGGAACAGAAGTGAGCATTCTGATCCAATCTGGGGCCCTCAGCCCAGCTTTAGTCACCCTGGCTGGAGATGGTTCTGAGAATAAGATTGCACTATAGCCTAGCAATGAAAAGTATGGGTTCAACTTAGATAAGCTTGGTTTTAATCTTGATTCGGTTCTTGATTTAGTACTTACTAGTGGTGAGCCTGGGAAGTTACTTGAATGTTCTAAGTAAACTTTGGTCTCCTTGCCTGCAAAATGGTGCTAATTGTACCAATAGCTGTGGGGTTAGTGTGTACTTGTTCAAGAGGAATTAAGTGCTCAGTACATGATAGTTGTTGGTGGCTCCGTCCCTGGTGGCTCAGCAGTAAAGACTTCTCTTGCAGTGAAGGAGATGCAGGTTCGATCCCCCAGTCGAGAAGATCCCCTGAAGAAGGGGATGACAACCTACTCCAGAATTCTTGCCTGGGAAGAGCCTGGTGGGTTACAGTCTATGGGGTTGCAAGAGTAGGACACAACTTAACAACTAAACTGCCACCACTACATGGCATTAAGACGGCTGGACTGGGGCAGCTCGGCCACCAACCCACCTTGGAACACACAGCTAGTCAGTTGCCCTTTTGCAGAGTCAGTTTCCCACCTGGCTAGAAAACAGGTTGCACTTCATGGTGTATGAGGATTCTCTCAGCCCTGATGGTTTGTGAGGTAGGTACAGCAGAGGAAGCTTGCTATGGGGCATGGCAGCCGGAGACCATGCTGGAGACCTGAGTGTCCCTCTGGAGCCTTGGCTTGGCAGCTGTTCTTGGCCCCCATCTGTGTGTCAGGAAGAGTTAGAGTCAGAGTCCCCTTGGTGATCCAGGAGTAGACCTTGTGGGATCAGGGGCTTCATGCCAAGGCTGGGGAGAGGAGAGGCCCACCTGTGATACCCCATGCTGGCTGTCACTCAGTGGCTCTGTGGCACGCACAAAGCTGACGTGCTGGGGGCGGGGTCTAGCATAGTTGGGAAAGGCTGCCTCGAGGAGCTGGGGGCATTGAGCTGGGCCTTGGAGAAAGTGGGGATATATAGGAGATGGGGGGATAGATAGGAGAGAGGGGAAGAATTCTTGAGGCACCTGAGTGGAGTGCCAGGTGGAAGGCAGAGCCCGCTGGGGCTAAGATGGGAAGGCAGGTGTACAGTTGCCCCAGGAGGTAAGGCTTGATGAAGAAGGCGGAAGGTAGCCAGCAGCAGGTGGGGAGGCAGGCTGGGGCCGTGGAAAATAGGTGAGCAGAAGAGGGACCTGAAAATAGGAGTATTTGAGGCAAGCGGTCCCGGCTGTGGGGAGGCAGATGGTAGGGGAAGGTGTGTCCAGGACTGGGGGCCTGGAAATAGATCTTCCCTTGAGCTAGATCTACACTGGCTGTTGTCAGGGAGGCATCCAGGGGCTTGCCAGCACTAAGGGCTGCCAGCCAGCTGCCAGGTGGCTGGGTGGAGCACTGGGCCCCTGGGCGCTCCCTGTCTTACCTCCATCTATTCAGGTTGGGCAGGTGGAGTGGCCAGTCACCTTGACCTCACATTGGCTCTATGACCAATCATGTCCCACAGCCTTTCCTTGAGTAGACATTTCTGAACAAAAGATGTGGATCCGTGGTGACCTTGGAAACCCAGCTGAAAGTGCCAGAGTGACACCAGCTCATCCCAGCCTCAGCCCCACAGCAACACCTAGCTACCCGCATTTTGTAGGGGAGTGGAGCGGAGAGAAAGCAAGATCGCACTGAGTCCTCTCACCCGCATCTCAAAGGCTGCTTTTCTGGGTTTGAACAGCAAGGGACCAGTTGAACCACACACTGCCCAGAGCCCAACAAGGCTGGTCCTCAGGTGATCAGTCATCACTGAGTCCGTACTACTTGGCTAAGTTCCAGAGTGGTGCTCAGAGGTGACAGAGGCCAACAGAGTCCCACACTTACAGGGCTTACATGTGCTAGAGAAACAGTCACATGTGAAAAAGGAAAATAAGTCTAGATTTTGGTAAGTGCAGTGCAGGAAATAAATGGGCACTATGATAACGATTAATCAGAGGAAGGAGGTGATGGAGTATGGCTGGGAAAGGCCTCTCTGAAGAGGTGCCGGTGGAGCTGAGAATGCTTGGAGCTTGGAGAATGGAGGAAGAATTAGAAGCAAGGCGCTTTGGGGGAGAAGCAGTGAGTGAGGGCAGAGAAGGAGAAGAAGCCACGTGGTAGCAGGCCAAGGCATGCTGTTCTAGGGGTAGTGACCACCACTCACTTGGTGGGAGTCTTGCGGTGTGGCTGCTGCCCCCGCTCCCCAGACATATCGTGGCCCAGATGCCTGGGGAACGGGCAACACTGGAGACCCTCCGTCCACCCCCAACACACACACACACACACACACACACACACACACACACTCACACACACTCACACCGGGCTTTGTCACCAGGAGAAGTGACAGTCCTGCTGAAGTGCAAGACAAAGATCCCTCCGCAGCTTTCCTGTATTCTTAAATTAAAATAGACTTCACTGTAGTGCTTTCTGGGATATAATTTGTTAGGGACCTCAGGGAATTTGGGTTTAAAAATTGCTACCCTTGTTCTTACCCCCAAAGTGCCTTGCTTCTAATTCTTCCTCCATTCTCCAAGCTCCAAGCATCTCAGCTCCACCAGCTCCTCTTCAGAGAGGCCTTTCCCAGCCACACTCTATCACCTCCTTCCTCTGATTAATCATTATCATAGTGCCTGTTTATTTCCTGCGGTTGGGCTTTTAGTAATCACTCTGGTAGATGTGAGGTTTGCCCGACTAGCCACTCTCATCTCTCAGCATCTTTTCAGATTCTGTAATCTCATCCTCTGGGTTCCCGATGCTGACCTGGACTCCCTGGCCTCACTGTGGAGGAACAGCAGGGTGACCCCGTTAGCCCAGTTGGGAAGCCTGGTGGAAGCCAGTGTTCACTGGGAGCTGAGCTGTCAAATGCCAGGAAGTGGAGAGAAGCTGCTGGCTCATGTAACCCCCAACTTCATGTTTGGAACATGCTTTATGGAGCTCTCGGGAGGGGGGGTTTCATTTAATCGTCTCAGCCCTGGCTCCACGTTCCCTTCTTAGTCAGGCACCTCTCAGCCTCAGGCTAAAATGCATCTGCCTGCCTGAGCTGTTATTGGACTAGATGGTGGGGGAATGGCCCAGGCGTCGTGAGAGGTGAGAGAAAGCCAGACTCAGAGGAGGAGTCTGCCAGGGACTGTCCACGAAGTGAGCGAACCGTGAGGGGGTCTCTGAGCCAGTGTGCTGTGGTTGCAGGGCCCTCCCCGCTGTTCTCTCTGGCCTGTCGGCATTGCCACGGGCCCCACTTGGATCCCGGTGTCCCAGAACCTTAGTGTTTAAGGGATATCCTAAGTGCTCTGAAGCCTGTGTGTCTGTTCTCTGGGGAAGACTCGTCTGGGGAAGAGGGTGTGATCGGGGATGTCAAGCCCTCCTGGGGAGCAAGTGTTCACTTATGCCAGCTAGTGGTGGATTTGGGACATTTTTCAAGGTGACCTGTGTATGAATCAGAATAGTTTATGTTTTATAAGACATAAAACCCTGTGTTTGTATAACACCTTAGAAAGAAGAACGGTAGATGTTGGCATCCGCTCCTTTTCAGGTGGAAATTGAAGCCCAGAGTGGGTCAGTGACTTGCCCAGAGGTTGCATAGCTGGGAGGTGGGGCCCAGGTTGCCACACTAATCCACTGCTGTTTATCCAGGGTTGGGAAATCTGGATGTTTGCGTTTCTCTTCCTTGTGGATTTTACTTCTTTGAAAAGCCAAGCCCCAGAGCTCTCTGCTGTGTGAATTCTCCAGGCCACAGAGAGCAGGAGAGCAGAGGTCAGTCCCGCTGAAGCCCCAGCTGGGGTAGGAGCAAGGCCAAGGCGTGGGGTGGAGGGAATATGAAAGGGAAGGGATGTTTGCTGACCCGGTTTCCTGCAGAAGAGTTGTGAGTGTTCTGGCATTTGGCTCAGCCAGGTCCATGAGGTGGGGCTGGACTGGATGGGAGGATGGATCAAGGGCACTTATGGTCTCCCTGGAGATCTGATTACCAGGACTAAGGGCGTGAGAGCTGAGCCTGAACTGTGCCTGAGCCATGCTTGTCAGGACCCCAACCTGCTCTGCCGTCCCTTTGTCAGAATAAATAGACCTACCCTGGCCCCTTCCCCAACCCCTCATGATCCAGTGAAGAGCTCCATCCCACCTCCTTCCCCTCAGTGGTCTCAGCACCATCTGAATGACCTCTTATATGCAAGGACTGCATCCGTAGGATGCGGTTTGCTCATTCAGTCCACACATGCGGGGCACCTACTGTGTGCCCAGCACTCGGTGCAGCAGTTGACAAGAAGCAGCCATCCCTGTCTTCCCCATAGATGGTATTCTAGGGCTTTCTCTTCCCTCAAGGTAAAGGCCTGGATGCAGTAAGTCTATGATATTGACAATGCACTTCCACATGTGAGGCAGAAAGCCCAGTGCCACTGGGGCCAGTGTTACTGAGGGACTGGGAGAGTGGGACCATAAGGCACGGTCTGCTCCAGCTTCAGAGATGGGGTAGCGCCTGGGGTGGGTGGTCATGGCTGGAGGTAGCAGGCCATGAACAAGGAGCTGAAGGAGAAAAGTGCTCTAAGCCGAGTAAACGGCATGTGTGAGGTATGGCAGTGGCACAGACAAGGGGGATCTGGCCAGGCTCTGGGGCTGCCAGAGAGGAGACATCCCCTAAGTGATAAACAGGCCGAGGGGATGTATTGCGGGTCTCAAGGACCTCAAATGTCAAGAGAAGGAGACAAGCTGCAGGAGACATTTCTGACCATCTGCCCAAACCTCCCTTTGACAGAGGGGGAATGGAGGCCTGACGTCATTTGCCCAGAGTCCCATGGAGTTTGTGGCAGGGGTGCTGCATGGGCCAGGGACCGCAGGTGCCAAGGTAGCTGTCTCTGAGGCACACTGGCATCTCCTGGCACCTTCGAGGCCTCACCACCTACCCACTCATGGACTGGGGCCCAGCCTGTCCCCCAGGTGAAGGAGGAGGTGAGCGGGCTCTTCAGCTCCCCACCCTGGACCCCTCAGCCTGCTGCTACAGCTGGAGCCAGGACACAGAGAGCAGAGGCAGGCCCAAGAGGGAGACCTCTTTCCTTGTATCCTCCCCAACCACCTGCGTTCAGACAGGCTTATTTTTCAGACAAGGTGCTATCCCCCCAGCAAGGTCATCTTCAGATGCCTCGGCATGAAGGCAAACACCCCCTTTCAGCAACACCACTTCTCAGGACCCAGGTAGGGCTATCACACTGGCTGGCTGTGTTCCCTGGTGCCCCCCATTCCCCGCCTCCCCACCGCTGCCGCTCCAGCCCAAAGTGCTGCCTTCCCCATCCTTTAGGTCCCTCCCTCCCCGCAGGAAGGTGGTGGGGTCTCTGTTGAGGTTGGCCGGGCCTCCACTCCTGGTGTTTCTGGACACTCTGTCTTTTCTTATTTGTTTTCTGTACTTCTAACCAGCGCCCTCACAAAAGCCCCAGCCTCCTCTCTGCTCAGCAGGCTCACCATCTTTTGATTGAGGCAGAATGTTGAGCTGCTGCAATCAGGACAGCTTGGGACCTCATCCCTGCACCAGTGACTGCAGTATTGGCCACAGGCCTTCCCCCCACCCCCAGCCCCGGGCTGGCCAAGTGACCTCCTGGCACCTGGGGTTGGGGGCTTTCTGCCAATTCCAGCCTCCTGCTTCTTGCTCAAGGCATTGGGTCAGCGGGTTGCCACTTGGCACCATGCTCAGGGTGTCATCTCAATGGGCAGAGCAGCCGTGTGCCCTTGTGGGAGGAATGACAAGCTTTGTGTAAAAGTCAATCTCAGTCAGTCTAGGTTCCAAGTTGAGCCACCCACTAACCAGGTGATCTTAGGCAAGCTGCTCATCCTCCTGAGCATCGCCTTTCCTCACCTGTGGTTAGGAGTGAAGACAGTGGGCACGGCTGCTTTCCAGACACCAGGCTCCCCTGTTCCCCGTGACCATTGCACTGGTACCAAGCCAGGCAGGAAGCAGCCCATTCATCTCCATAGTGCCAGGACTCCTGAGATCCCCTCTAAGCCATGGGGCTCCAAAAAAAAAAAGCCAGTTTCAGCTTAGAGGGAGCAAGCAAGGGGAATCTGACCATGTTGGCAACTTTCAGCCAGCTCTCCAAGCAGCCAAATGGGTCATTGGCTACAAACATCCCTGGGATTGTAATGATGATCACAGGGCCCGTGGGCTCCTGCACACCTTTGGAATGGGCTTTGTGAGGCCAAATGCTCCACAGATTAAATTTCCGGAGAAAGAACAGCTGAGAAATAGTCTTGAGCTTTGCTAAGCCACTTCTGTGCTATGACAGCAAAAGGGGAGTGTGTGTGCACGTGTGTGTGTGTGTGTGTGTGTGTTCTCCACTGATAAAAGGGAGGGGATAGGCAAAGGAGGAAGATTGTCCACTCGTGAGCCTCCCTCTCTCCTTTAATTTGCATCAGCCAATGAGGCAGCTGGTGGTGCTGTGTTTTCCAGGCTGGTGCTGGTAACAGAAGGAATATGATTAGTGTTGTGGAATTTCATGATAGGGGTTAGGGGTGGCTTCTCCCCTCCCCTTTTTAAAATAAAGTGATGTTTTGAAGAGTTGCCCTGGGGAACTGCTGAAAGCAGAGTGGCTGAAAGACGCTTTTGGTCATGTCAGACGAGGACAAGATTATCCAAGTGAGCGAGGGTGTCTGTCCCCATCAGCCGTGCTGTGGGGCTCCAAGGCCCTTCTGCCAGAAAGCGAGCAAGGGGCTGTAATCACAAACAGGCCGGGATCAGTTACCACCAGAAGTATTACTTTGGACTCTTGGCTTTGAAGGGGAAGAATGCAGTTTTCCCTGCTCCTCCTCCCCCATCCTTCTCAAGTTAAACGAGATCTGTGAAATCGATCGCTCTGGTACTTAAAAAGAGAGGCCAAAATTCAAGCCAGTGCAGAGTCCTGAAGGCCCAGCATAGGAGGCTTCCACCAGCCTCCACTTGTCTGGGGGCAGGGGTTTGCCTAGCCCAGTTCATTTTGAGGTGATGAGTTAGAGAAGTCCATTTCCCCTGAGTCTTTTTTGTCTACCTGGGGCATCCTTGCCTCCGTCTTGCCTACCAGCCAAGTGTCTTGACCCTTCTGCATGTTTAAGCTGGTGTATTCTGCGTATCTACCATGTACCTGGCACAGTGGGGTGGGGATATAATGAAAATGGCTTAGCACATTGGAGCAGACTCTGACCAGCCTGTAAAGATAACAGAATAATGGGGCTCTTGCCCCCTCTGGCCCCACCTAGCCCTGGGAAGCCCCGCCCCTTGCCTCACCCAGCGCCCCTTTGGCAAGAACCAGATCAACTCCTTCACACTTGGGTATAAATAATACTAAACCAGGAGCACTGACACTGACGGGCATGCTTCCCCTGGCCTTGGTAATGGGAGCAAGACCAGAGTTGGCGAACACCTGAACCTCCTTGCCAACAGAGTTGTGATGTTTGAATTACTAGTCTAGCCTGTTCACAAATGTTTTCGCTTATTCACCATTCCCGTTAAACAACACTACTTCATTGTGTTTCACTAAGAGTTGATTGGAGCACATCTAAGACCTTCATCATTTTATTAAAATTGTTCGTAAGTGACGTTTTTTCACTTTCTTGCTTCATATTTAAAAAGGCCAAACATTCCTAGTTATAGCAGCTGTCCCACGTCACTGAAAGCTGTCCCTCCCAGATGCCAATGAGATGGGTGACAGTCAAAATTATCCCTTTTGAAGAATTAATATGCCCTTATGGATTTATTTCCCAATTTATATTTCCAATATACTTCTAACTTCTATGACTGACTTTTGAGCTTAAGACTTGAGATAGGGATTGTAATTGACTGTTCCCTGGAGGACAGAGAGGAAGCATGCCTGTTCAGCAGGGCTTCACACCAGGGGAGGGAGCAGCCAGGTAGCTGTAGCGCCTCCCCGATGAAGGCTTCACTCCACTCTTCTGCTTCCACTCCAGTCCTGCATCCCAAGTCTCACTACACAGCTGACACAAACTCCCCTCTTTGGAATCAAAGGGCCTCTGCTTTTGTTGGGGCCAGAGTATTTTATCATTGCTAATGTAGTAGCTGGGAGGAAGATTCCGGCCTGCCCTCCATACCCTGATCTCTCTGCCCCCATGGGGCCATCCCTCCACTGCCTGGATAGATTCAGAGCCAGGTTTGCTTGGAACTCTGATCCAGAGACCAGGACAGAGAACAGGGTTGGAGACACCCACATTCTAGGCTAAGGGACAGGCCAGGGTTGGGGAACAGGAGCTGATGATGATATTGCTCACTTCCTGGGGAGTGAAGTTAGAGCCTGCCATGGCCGAGGGCTCAGACTCAGCTGTGCTGACTTGGGCCTGGCAGGGCAAAGACATATTTAAGGGAGGTTGGGAGTGCGGAACTCTTCAAGGCCCACCTCAACACCCAGACATCTGTTCCATCCAGGCCTCCCCACCTTAGAACCACTTCTAGAACAGTCTCTCCTCAAGGGCCCTGTGGTGGTGGGATGACCTCATAGAAGCCAGGAGGGCAGGCTCGGTCAGTGACTTCCTAGCTTCCTCTCTGTCTTTCTGCCATAAGGTACCAGAATCTTGCTACTGACTGTGGTGGGGTGTTGATCATAGGCAGGCTCTCAAAGTGCATGTGTTAGTTGCTCAGTCGTGTCTGATTCTTTGTGACCCCCATGGATTATAGCCCACCAGTCTCCTCTGTCCATGGAATTCTCCAGGCAGGAATACTGGAGTGGATTACCATTCCCTTCTACAGGGGATCCTCCCAACCCAGGGATCGGATTAGGGTCTCTTGCATTGCAGGCAGAGTCTTTACCATCTGAGCCACTAGGGAAGCCCATTCAGAGTGGAGAGAACCAAACCATGCAATTAAGTGAGTGTGTCATCAGGGGCTAGAGATGAGGCATTGATTCATTCCCCAACTTAACTCCTGCTGTGTGCCACACACTGAGGCATAGAGATCATCAAGGATGGCTTGATCCCCAGTCATGGAGCCTTCAGTCTCAAGGGAAAGGAGGGGACTGGGATTGCTGGTGTAAAAGGGGGCAGAGTGTAACTCTGCAGACTCCTCCCCTTAGGGGAGGAGAGGCACCAGAGAGTGACAGGGCCTTGATTGGTGCCCATGGATGTCAGTCACTACTGACTGACCAATCATTATAACTGGTGAGACTAGAATGAGACAGTTGGCCCCAGGCAGTCTCTCTGAGGCAGCTGAACTAGGGGTGTGGCCTTTTCTCCTTGGATTGGGATAGGAGCCGTACTGGACCTCATATCTTAGAAACTAAGAAGACAAGATGGTGCCCTGAGGTAGGAGAAGCTCAAGGAGATGGTGTTTGTGTACACTCAGTCACTCAGTAGTGTCTGACTCTTTGTGACCCCATGGACTATAGCCTGTCAGGCTCCTCTGTCCATGGGATTTTTCTAGGCAGAAATACTAGAGTGGGTTGCCATTTCCTCCTCCAGGGGATCTTGCCGACCCAGAGATCAAACCCACATCTCCTGCATTGGCAGGCTTTACCACTGAGCCCTTGGGAAGCCCAGCTCAAGGAGAGAACCTTCCTAAATTACACAAACCCAACTAGGGCTCAGGGTGGTCATCCCATGCCCAGGGTATTCCAACCTCAACTTAAACCTAGTTCTGCTTTTTGGAGACCGTTGATGTCAGAAACTGTGGGAAAGGCAAGAAGGGAATGGTTGAAGCTCCTCCTGTATATCAAACAGTGAGCCAGACAACGTCCATTGTGTAGTCACCACCCTTGCCCTGGAAACCACCGGTGGCAGGACTTCTGTTTCACAGGTCGGAAAGCCCAAAGAGTTCAGACAGCTAGCTTCTTCCCTGTACACTCTGCTGCCTCTTGGTTAATCTCCTGCGGTTCCCTCAGGCAGAAGCACCATGGTGAGGGAAGCTATTTCCTCTGAGTAGCTTTCATTGGAGAAGGAAATGGCAACCCACTCTAGTGTTCTTGCCTGGAGAATACCAGGGATGGCGGAGCCTTGTAGGCTGCCGTCTATGGGGTCGCACAGAGTCGGACACGACTGACGCGACTCAGCAGCTTAGCAGCTTTCCCCACCCATCCTCTGAGGGTTGGATGTAGCAGGGCTCTGGGGCTGCCCTTTGCAGAGGCGCCCCCATGAGTTGCGCCCACCGTGGAAGAGGGCAGTGTGTTCCCTGTGTGAGACACCGTGGCTCCAAGAGTCCCAGTGGAGGCCTGCAGCCAGCCCTTGAAACTGCTTTGAATTTGAAGGGGCTGTTGGTTCATAGAATTCCCTCTGCATTCTTCCAGAAGCCTCACCCAGGGCGTGGGCTTGTCCCTGGTGCTGGGCTTGTGGGACCTCCCTGAGCTTGGCTTTTCTATTCCTGTGAATGGAAAAGGCCCAAATGAAAATGGCCCAATCAGGTGCTGTGCTCACACACAGAGGACTGTGAGAGCTCATGGGTGGGGGAGTGAGCTTCCTGGGTGATCCTGGGCACTATGCAACTAGCAACAAAAATCTCCTGGCCTCAGGTCCCTGTGGGCAAATCCCTCCAGGTGAACTGTGAATCAGAGGCACCTCCCTAGTTTAAGAGACCAGAGGAAGGAACACTGCCCAGGGGCTGAAGAACTGCACTGGACTCTAGTTGGCAGAAGATGCCAGGCCAGAGGGATGGGAGTTGTAGAGCAAATGCCCAGTGCTGACCCCAGGAGCTGGACTCAGAGAGACTGAGGCTGAGGGAAGCAGGGGGGCTAGTGTGGAGGGAGAAGCCAGGCAAGGTGAAGGAAGCCTTGTGCCCATCTTGTTACTGCATTTTGTGCTCAACAGCTGCTCCCCGAGTCCCTTCTTTGTCAAACACTGAGCCAGGCAGGGGCTCGACAGGATACCAAGATGAGCAAGACGTGGCCTTTGTCCTCAAGGAGCTCTTGGTCTAGCTGGCCTGACAGCCAACCCAAACCCAAGGTTAGGGTACAGGGAGAGCATGAGGGCAGGAGAGCAGAAGACCAGCTCACAGAGAGTCACAGGAGCTTCACAAAGGCAATGGTTTTGAAAGATGAGGCCTGGGCAGCGATGGATCAGAAAGACCATCGTATCTGGGGCTTCTGAGCTCTGTTGGGTATGCACAAAGAAGCATGATGGAGGGCCTTTCCTTCTAGACCACACGAAAGGCTTGTGTTCAGATCCCACTGTGCCACTGAGTAGCTGTATGTAACCATTTTGCTCCTCAATTCCCATATCTATAAAATGATGATAATATTTTGAAATCCATGTGGCTATTGGGAAGGTTTACTGTGCAAGAATATTGTCAAGTGACATTTTCCTATTCTTTTCTCTAACAGACAGGGATGGGCCACCATCCAGTCTGGGCAGTGAGTTGCATCTGGGAGTGGGGGGCAGGAGGAAGTTAGGAGTCCATCAAGTTCCTCAACCTGCTCAGAATAATGACCCCCTCCACCCCCATCCACCTACAATCCAGAGACTTTTCAAAGCCTGTTTCCCATCTCTTCCTCAGCATAGCTATGCAAGGCTAGGTAGGGCAGAGGCCTTCGTTCCCGTATTTCAGAAGAGGAAACTGGGTGACTTGCACAAGACCACAAAGCTTGCTAGTGGCTGAGCTTGGATATAAATCAAGGGGCTGCATATCCTTAACCCAAGGCTCCTCTGTAAGATCAGTGTTTCCCAGAGAGTGGGTCCTATAAGTGAGCGGCAGACCCAGCATTAAATGGCATTGAATCCCATCAGGAGAAGCTGATTTCCTTTCAGTTATTTCGCTCCACATTGAGGAAAGCTTCCATGTGGGGCTTCGGTGTGGCTGAAACTTGCTGCTGCTATTTGTTTGACCAAGGGGAATTCTAGCCCCAGTCTCAGTGTGTTGGCTAGAATGTGCCTTAGTATCTTGCTGGAAATCCATAGCCTTGTTGTTTCATTGTATTTTTTTCAGCTATGTTCTATCTGTGCCAAGGGATACAAGTTTTCTATTTAGCGTAACATAAGTAAGTGGTTTTTGGAAACATATTTTTTGTTTGTTAAACAGTGGTACAGGGGTTATTCAGATTAACTGCATGCCCGCTGCTCTATAGGGCTTCCCTCATGGCTCAGCAATAAAAGAATCCACCTGCAATGCAGAAGAGAGAGATTCTATCCCTGGGTCAGGAAGAGCTCCTAGAGAAGGAAAAGGCTATCCACTCCAGTATTCTTGCCAGGAAAACCCATGGACAGAGAAGCCTGGCAGGCAAAGAATCAGACACAACTGTGCGACCGAGACGCAGGCACTGCTACTTTGTAACGCCCGAAGTTTGGGAATCACAGTTACAGGTCCCCAGGCAGGACACTGCCTGGTACCTTTCTTCTCCCAGTCTCCTAGGGCAGCACCAGTGGCTCCCATATTCCAACTGGGAAAGAAGCCTGGAAAAGTATCAGCATTCGCGGCAGCTGCTCCCCACACCGCGTGGAAGAATCCACGTTGTCAGAGAGCTGTTGACGTCAGGCGGTGCGGGTTTTTGTAAGACCTCTATTTAAAATTCCCCAGAAATTGAAGAAGCAGGGTTTGGAGGGAGGGATGCCCTAGACAAATTGCGGAGTGGGTTTGTCTTGTTTATGGACATGGTCTTTAAAGTTGAAATTGCCCGTTTTTTATTTTTTGCACCAGTTCAAGAGGGGCTGAACTCAGCTAGAAGGGAGGGGATGGTTGTCCATCTAAGGCTTTTAGTTGAAACCAATTCAGTTCTGGGACCAAGAAGCCTCTGCTTTTAGCCAAGAGAGAAAAGGGGGAAAGTATACAAACTCACTCATGTATACTTCGCCTTGGAGTAAACTAGTTAAAAGAATAAAAACAACCCCTTATATTTGAAACGACTGGTGTAACAGATACAGAGGGTTCCCTCAGCTTTTTCCTCCAAGCTGGATATCCGCATACACACGGCAGACGCATTGCTAGGTGGCCCCTATTCCTTTCTTTCTGATTCCCCAGCACAACCCTGGGAAGTCCATGCTACTTACTGTCCTCATCTCACTAGTGAGGACACGTCACTGCCTTTCGCCAGCCGATTTGGATGGCCAAGTATCATTCTAGCCCACAGTCTTTTTCTTGGAAATGTCACCCACACAACACCATGGCACATGGAATGCCTTTAGACGACACAGAGAGGCAGTATGTGCCACAACACATGCGAAAAAAAAAACCATCTTGTTCTGTTTCTCTGACAAGCCTGATTTACCTCCGCTCGATGGTCAACTCTGACTCTCTCTCACAAACCTCCTTCTGTAACAAAAAGGAAGCAGTCTCTAGATGTGGCCTCTTCAGTCATAGCAACAGCTCAAATTTACTCTCTTGTTTTGTTCTTTGTAATTTCATGGTTGGGACCAGTGGTCCTCATTGTTTATTCATGGTGGCAATCTGAAGTTTCCTAAACAAATTATTTTCTTGAAGTTAAAAAAAGAGGGGGGAACTGCTTTAAATATATATTTACTATGTGAACCACAGTATACGTAGTTCTAAGATATGGCCAAAGTCAGCCAGTGGTGTGGAAATATCTGAGGTTTGAGAAATGCTGATCCAAAGTCACTCTCTCCTGGCAAAGACCTCAGATGAGATCTTGTGCCAGAAAGCTCTGTCAGCTGGGTGGGCTCTGAGAGGGTGAGGGAGAGCTACCTAGAGACAGAGGCAGAAATCTGCCTGTTAGCCCCCTCCTCGGGCATGGCAAGAGGGGGGAAGCCACGCCCATGACTCTCCTGAGAGCTGGGTCCACTTGGTGGAGACCGACAGAATGGAGGAGAAGCAGATGAAAGGGCTGCTTTCCTGGTTCATCTGTCAGACGGAGATTTAGGGGACCTAATGGAAAAAGCAGGCGGCGTTGGCCTCCTTCTGCAAAGGGAGCGACAAAGAGTCATTTTTAAACTGAGCCGAGGGGATGCTGCGCCAGGAGTCAGGCCTGAGGACCAATCCTGGACTGCCCCTTGTAAACCAGGCGTCTGGGAAGTCACCCAGTCCAGGTGCTTCCTAACCCTAGTGCAGCCTAGGATTTCACAGGCGCACTCTCTACCCTATTCCAAACACCAGGACCCTCCTCGTCCTCCCTGCTAAGTAGGGTGACCCATACAACCCAAGTGCCCGAGACACTCCCAGTTGGCACCTAATATTTGGTATAATGATGAATAATGCCCCCATGTACTCCAGAAAGTTTAGATAGCGAGTTATAAGACCGCTGTTCTAAGCCATGGCCTTTCGTCTCTCCACTTACTATAATACTTTTCATCTTGTCAGATTTGACCTGTCATTACCATCTGTTGAGATCTGTTTTGGCTCCTGATCCTGGCACCACTTTTACTAAATGAGACGGTGCAGCCAACACAGCTTCTGTCTTCATACTATGACTGATTAAAACATCCAATGGCACAGGTTCCCAGTGGGTGTAACCAGTAAGCCGTCAGATCCTCTCTGGATGTAACCTCTGTGGTCACTATCAGCTGTGATCTACTACTGCAGCCCTGCAGCCCCCAGCAGGACCATGAGAGCCCCAAGGTCTGGGTGGCTCAGCTCTGACGTTTCCCAGACCCTCAGGCCAGCATTCACATCTGATCAGAATCCCATGTGGTCTCGGCCCCATCTTTCCTGTTGTTTCTGCTCAGTGCTGCCTTGGTCATGCCCAGAACTGCTCTCCAACCACTCCTCAGGGAACCCAGATTTCCCTTCGTTGAGGTCGCCTCTACTCTAGAATCTGTCTTCTGCTATGAGTGTTGAGATCATGGCTGACTCTGTGTCCTCTGGCCTTGATCCCACCTCCGTGGCTTCCCAGGTTGCTTACGGTGGCCTGGAAGGTTCGTGGCCAGCTGAGAGCTCACAGAGGGCAGCTGTCTATGCCGTCTCCATCTCCATATGGGGCTGAGCCTCGGACACGTGCTCTTACCCTCTTCCCCAGAGAGCCCCGAGGTCTGCACCCTTGCTCAGTCTCTCAAAACCTCTTCTTTCTTATTCCACCTCTTGCCTGGAGCAGCAGGGGAAATAACCCTTTTGCTGTCCTGAGCCCTCTTTCAGGGGTCCACCTGTGAGACTTGAACCTTTCCATGCTGGTTCTGAGAGGTCCACACCCTCCTCCTCTGTTTTTCTCGCCGCCGCCCTCCCTCCATCTGAATGCCTCACTCACCCTGCGGAGCCATGTCTCACCCACCATCTGCATTGTTCATAATCATATTAGAAAACTGCCTTTTTGCATCTCCTGTCCTCCTGAGTCACCTTCTGTTCAGGAACCTCTGGCCACGGCTCACACAGCAGTGCTCCATGAGTGGATGGAGGACAGAGATGTTGAAGGCGATTGCCCCCTGCCCTGTTGTCTGGAAGAATTCCCACCATGAAGCATGGTGAATATTACTGGTGAGGGCCACGTGGACGCGCATCGCCTGCCTGTCCTGTTCCTTCCACCAGGTTTCCATCTTCCCCCCTCTCCTTCCCTCCAGACTTAATCTGAGGTTCAGTTCAGGCCTCCTGTCTTCTAAGTGTTCTTCCTGACTACTCAGTTTCATCTCTGGTATCTACAGTTTCTTCAAATGTGCATCAGCCAGCACTGTATCTATGGCATGGGGCAGCCTGGGTCCCCCTCCCTGTCCCCAACCCATGCCAAGCACAGAACGAGACCTTCAGTAGCGACTTTCTAAGGTTGAGGCCAAACGACAGTGACACCAAAAGGCTCTCTTTCCATGAGACTCCAGACACCTGAGACCACCTGCCTCCCTGCCCACCATGACACCAATCCTTGAGGTCTTGGTTCTTTAAAATTCACCATAGTGTCTACTTAAGCTTTAGTAATAGCTCTTCAATGCATCTTGCTAGGCACCCGGCACTGTGCTGAATGCTTTTCATAGATTTATTCATCCACCAACACAGTGAGATGTAAGTGTACTGTAGATCCATTTTACAGATGAGGAAATTGAGGTGATTGCTAGTAAATAGCGGAGCTGGGATCTGAACCCAGGCAACCTCACTCTAGAGCCCTTGCTTCGAGCCGTGGTTCTTCTCTAGCCATCATTTTAGAGCGCACCCCCTTGGCCTGCCCGGACCCAGCGCTGGGCTTTTGGGCCCATCCAGTGGGGTGGGCAGGCTGGAGCAGGGTTGGGGGCGGGGTGGCAGTGGCCCAGCTCTCGCTGTCTTCTTGCCACAGACTCCACAGAGCCTTCCAAACAGTGACGTAGCAGCCTGTGCTAATGGTCTTGGAATTCAGGCCTCAGGCGCCCAGGGAAGGTTCTGGGGCCCTCGTGGCCTGAGAGCCCCCTCTGGGGGAGGGGGAGGCCATAGGCAACAGAGAGGGGGGTGGGTGTCAGAGGTGGGACGAGAAGAGCAGGCCAGGTAGGAAGGCAGGGGCTGTGGGGGTACCCTGGGAGGGACCAGCGGGGGGAGGGCTCCCACCCGTTCCTGTTTGCTTTGGACCGCGGAGGCCACGTGCTGAGAGCTGGAGTGTGTCTTGGCAACAGGCCGCAGTGACAGAGCCTTCTGACCAGGGGAGGCCTGGCCCAGGGTGGCTGCCTTTCGTTGTTCTTAAAGGCGCAGCATGCCATGGACGGCCTGCATTTCCCACGTCTCTGCTCGCTCTCAGGCAGAAGGCTCAGATCTGCCCCAAGGTCATGGGAAGGGCATCAGGGCAGAAGTGGTCCCTTGGGTCTCAGCCTCATGCCAGTTGTAGTGTGGCCAGATGGGCAGGGCTGGTGAAATGTGCCTGGCCAGGCCTCCTTCAGCCCCTTTCCTCCTCAGCATCTCCCTCCATCTACCACCAAGTAGCCCCAAATTCCTCCTTCTCTTCTCCAAACCGCTCCAAGGAAAGAATAGGAGAGTGTCCGGACATTTCGGTCTCACGAGGGGGCCAGAGCCTGAGGCTGTACACAGAGAGCAGAGGCAGGTGTGCGAGGCCTGGACTCTGCCTCTGCTGCCAGCTCCATCACCTCCTTCCTGCCATGGATGCGGAAACCCTCCAAGAAGGCCTGGCATGAGCAGCACTCCACAGATGCCAGCTGTGGGTTAGACCATGTGAAGGACCTGGAGGGAAGGGAAGGGCAAGGCTCAGAGGGCACCTAAAAGCTCCTGTGTTCCAGAGTCTGCCCCACCTGTCTCATCTTGCCCGCTACCCTCCAAGTGGGCACCCAGGGCGGATGGGAGGCAGCCAAGCCCCCTCGCTGGCCACAGCACCAGTGCGCAGGTTGTGTTTGCACCCATCCTGGGTGCCATTCAGGGGCAGATGGGGAAGGAGAGCCTGCATCCTGAGTGCGGTTGTTCTCTGCAGCATCCCCGTGCCTGGAACAAGGCCTGGCACATACAAGGCGCTCAGTAAAGGCTGGTTGTTGAGGGCACCACGTGTTCCCAATACACCAAGGGCACCACAGGATGCCAGGCATCCCTCTGGGCAGCTCATACTGCCCTGGTGTGATAAGGCCCAAGGAGGTCAGACCTGTTCCTGGTCACCAGTGAGCACAAGGTGAAGCCAGGATTCAAACTGAGGTCTGTCTTAGAAGAGGGACTATAAGAGGTGCCTGTGGACTGAGTCCTGGGGTGAGCAGGACGGGAAGGGTGGGGAGACCTCATAGGGGACCGAACCTTGAAGGACATGCGGGAGTTTCAGAGGGAGAGGAAGGGAGCAGGGTCCCCTGCCCCCAGCAGCTGTTTTGTCCCAGGCTGAGCTGTGAGTGACCTCAGAAGGCTTTATTAATGTCTTAATTGTGTGCAGCTGGCCTCCTCTGGCCCTAATGAGCTCATTATCCACTCTCATTAAGGAGACCATTGTGGCCTGGTCACCCTGGGGACAGCAGTGGCCTGGGGGTGCCCGCCACTTCCTGCCGCCCCTTGGCCAGGCTCAGGTCCCTTCTAGAGAGGCTGAAGCCCCCGTCCCTCACCCATCACCCAGGTCCTCCCATCCCTTCTGTCTGTCTGTCTGCATCTCTGACTCGTGTATGTGTGTGTGTGTGTGTGTGTGTGTGTGTGTGTGTGTGTTTCATGAGAGAGAGAATCTGTCGACTCATAAGTTTCTTGCCCCCCACCATTCCACCCCTCCCCCAGTGCCACCCCTAGGAAGCCTCAATTAGAGTCCGTTTGAAAGGGCTTTGAAAGTGACCAAACAGCTAATGATTATGCTTAGCCTGGACAGAGGGAGAGACTGACTTCTGGACCTGAGCTTTCTCCTACGTGGGCTGAGGGTCTCCCTGCCCCACCCTGAGCTGGAGGTGCCGGCCAGGCCTGCCAGGCTCTGCTTTCTCTCACCCTCCACTCCTGGCCATGGTGAAGTGGGCTTCAGTGAGTCCTATTGAGCAGGTCGGCTGCTGTAACAGGTGACACTGCTGTTCTCTCTGGGCCTTTGCCTCCTGCAGAGGGCTGGGTCCTGGCCTGTAGGCCGGCCTGGCTGAAGTCCTTTCTTCTCTGGCACTGTAGATATGTGGCCCTCACAGAAGGAGAGGCCAGGGTGAGGCTTGGGGGCTTGGGCAGTTCTAGATTCTTCCAGATGGTTGATTATCCCAGCCCGGGGACCCCAGAAGGGACTGCCCCAGCCTGGGGGCTTCTCCTGAACATCCAGCATCTGAGTGCTCCTCTCTCAGGCTCCTGGACATCAGTTCGCAGTTTCCCATTCAAAAGAGTCAATGGACATAGCAGTCCTCCCTTGCCCCAACTGGGGAGCATCTCAGTACAAGGCACTCCAGCTGAATTTGAGTCTTTCTGACTCCAGACTCCCAGTTATTACCCTCTATTCCCAGAGGGTCCTCACATGTAGACATAGACACTCAAACCTGAGACTCTGCTCATGGTGTATGCACAGAAAGCACACACTCAGCGATGTGGACAGACTCACAGGCGGACATGTGTAAAGCTTCTGTGTTCGGGGACACTCGTCGTCAAGGGGTCACTGCTGCCCTTGTGCGTGGCACAGAGGTGCGCCTGGCCCGCTTCTGCGGTGGTGAGAATGTGGGTCCTGAAGCTGGAGCGCCTGGTTTTGAGCCCAACTCTGCCTCCTTCTGGTTGTGATTTCTTCTGCCTCAGTTTCCACATCTGTAAAGTGGGGATAGTGACGACGGTAAGTTATTTCACAGGGTCCTTGAAGATGAAATCAAGTGACGTGTGTAATGTTAGCTCCTGACACGGCGTGCTCTTCTCAGCACCTGGCTGTCATCATCGCGTGATACATGTACAGACGCACCTCTGTTCCATGCACACAGGTACCCACC
>NW_011495018.1:26937061-26937300 GCF_000754665.1 Bison bison bison
CCCCCATGCATGTGTATGTGGACACAGCCTGCCTGCCACTGTGCGCCTCTGCAGGAGCGAGAACACGGTGTGCACTAGAGGGGAGCCGGGGATGCCTGCGGGCTGGCTGACGCCTGAGCCATCTTGGCCAGCTGGGCTGCACCCAGGGTGGCTCAGGCTCTAACTGCTCCATGGTGAAGACACAGTGACTTTGGTCAGGGGCCCGGGTTGCAGCTGCTGGCATCTGGGAGAGGCCTGCC
>NW_011495018.1:26937400-26939688 GCF_000754665.1 Bison bison bison
CCATTGGTAGGCGCAGGCCCAAGGAGCCACCCCCACAGGCCCAACTGTGTGACTCGTGCCAGGGCTCCCGGGGGGTCTGCATGGAGCTGGGTGGGCACCCCCACCCATGTTCAGTCAACACCTGCCTGGGTGGTGACAGCCTGTCCATCTCTGCTTCGTGGGCAGTGGCTGAGCCTATCCAGTGGCAGGGTCTTCTCTGCAGGGCCTGCTGCAGAAGGGACCTGGGACTCAGAGCCACACAGCCCAGCTCTGCACGTGTCAGGGCTGGAGTATTCTCAGGTAAGGTTGGCAGGACCTCGGAGCTGTGAGGAAGAGGAGAGTCTCAGCCCCACGTCCTGGGGTGCAGCAGGCGATAGGACTCTAAGTTGCTGCCCTGGGGTGAGATGATCACAGTCTGCCAGTGGTGTGCCCAGGCTCCACAGAAACCTAGCATACAGCAGAGGTTTTGAGGTCGAAAGGACTCAGAGAGACAGCGCTGGCACATCCCAGGGGCACCCAGCAGTGTGAGGCACAGACCATCATGCCTTCCTGCCCACTGGGCGCCTCAGCCACATGCTCAGCCCCTCAGCAAATCCCTGCCCGGCTTGCCCTGAGTGCCAGGCTTATGCCAGGCAGAGGTAGGAGGCAGGTCCTGCCCTGGGAAGACACTCCACACAGACAAGTCCAGATCCATCCCTCCACCCCAGATCCCAGGCTCCTGGGGGAAGGGAGGGAGCAGAAAGTACATGGAAGGTTCTCGAAGGGTGAAGTTGGGCGGGAGGGGAAATGATGCCACCAGCAGAGAAGAACCCTAAATTCTGGGACTGTAAAGCCCTTGGAGTCAATGAGAAAAGTCCACACTGGGCTTTGGTCTGGAAATTGCCATGGGGGGAGGTTGGGAGAGAGGACGCCAGGAGGTCAGCAGGCTTGAAGACTCACAGGCGAGAACACAGACAAACTCAGATGAGACTGATGGAGGAACCCCCACAAGTCCTCCCGGTGCCCGTGGAAGAGCTTGCCTCCTTCACCTCTGCTGAGGATGCCTTTGGGGCCCAGAGTCCCGAAATAGAGAGAAGGCTTAGAAGACAGTCAGCCCAGCCATCCAGGAGACCGCCAAGTTCCTTGCTTTCCTGGGAAGCCGTGGGCTCGAAAAGGAGGGACTATGCTGCCACTGAGATAGCAAGTAGGTTGTTTTAGTGGGTGGAGTGGGCAATGGACACAGCTTGGTATAGAGGAAGAGGCTGGGAGGGGCTGGGTGGAGAGATCTGAGAAAATCCTCAAGGAGACACATGTATCCAAGCTCTTCTGTTCCTCCAGACACATTCCCTGTTCTGTCTGATGACCGTAAGATCCCTGAGCCCATCCTGGGAAGTCCTCTTCTGGGAAGAAGGGCTTCCCTTTGAGGCTAGGCCTTCAGGGCACTACCTTGGCCTTCTGGGACTTGGCTTGCTTCTGGGGGCTGGAACTGGTCTTTCATCTCCCTGGACACAGTTTGACGGGGTCTAGAGGGTGTGGTGACCACAGCCTGTGAACTTTTGCTGTTGGACCTGGACAGGCATGTGAGAGCCTCAGCCTTCCAGACCCTCCCCAAATGACTCCAGGTTGGGGACTGTGATGACTGTTTTTCTGGGCTCTTGGAGGTTAGTCCTGTGAGGGGGAGTTTGGTTGGGGAAGGACTGCTTACCAAGAGTGACTCGGAGGTCTCCATCCTTCCCCAATGAGGTCTGTGGTGGCAGGTGCCCAACGGACTTGGGTTTTGTTCTCCAAACTTGAGTCGTGATGGCAGACCTTCTGTTTTGAACCCTGCTGACTAAGTGCGTGTGTGAAACCCTCTCTGGCCCATTTGAACAGCACAGGAAGGTCGCTGGCTCACTGTAATGAGGGCAGCCTAGCTTTAGCAACTCTGTGCCCCAGGGTCAAGTGATGGTCATCGGGACTGACTTTCTCCATTGCCCGATTTGGCTTTATTGACTTAACTCTCAGGACGTCTCTTCCCCACACCCCTGCGATTCCTGGTTAATGTGGGACTTAGGGTTCAGGTCACCAGTGCACCCATGTCCATTCCAGGAGAAGCCCGTGAACCGTTACAGTGTCTGGGGAGGTGACAGGCCCGTCGGAACACAGTGGCCAGACGCGCCCACTCCTGTGGTCAAGGAGGCAGAGCCGTAGGGTGGGAACATCTGTGAGGTGGGCAGTTTTGTGACGTCCAGTCAGACTCTGGGAAAGAACACTGGGCTTGGGGCCTATTGGCAGGGACAGTCGGGGGTCCCGAAAGTTTCCCCCCACCCTGAGAGAAAGGGGGAAGCCAC
>NW_011495018.1:26939788-26946878 GCF_000754665.1 Bison bison bison
CAGAGCCCCCTGCAAGTCCATGCCTTCTGGCTGCTTTGGGGTCTCTCAGCCACAGCCTCCTGAGCAGCCACGCGGTTATGGCCAAGGCTCTAGGGAGGATGGCAGTGCTGCCCGGGTGGGTAGGCCCGGAGTGTGCACATGGCCCACACCCATCCCCCTTGGGTGAGGGGCGCGGGAATTGACCTGAATCTGGCACGGAGAGAATGAAGGCTTCCACCCTGAGTCCCCTGGGGCAGTGACCCAGCTAAGGGCTGGGCCTCAGAAGTCCAAACCCTTGTCTGAAACTTTTTCTTTTCCTTAAGACTTTGTTTTTGTTTTTAGAGCAGTTTAAGTCAAGGAAAATTGAGTGGGAGGGGTCCCATATACATCTGTCCACCCACACGCAAGCAGCTTGCCCTGTCGTCAACATCCCCCACCAGAGTGGTCCATTCGGTACAACTGATGACCTCCATGGACATCCTAATCACCCAGGGTCCCGAGTTCTACTTAGGGTCCACTCTCTGTGCTGGACATTCTGTGGGTGTGGACAGATGAACAAGGACTGTATCCGATGTTACAGTATCATACAGATGTCATGGCGGATCATAAGCTTTGCAGAGCTGCGTGCAGAGTGTTGTGGAATTTCTTGGAAAGGGTAGGGTGCAGTGGGCCTTCAAGAGTAGACCACAGGATGTGTGCTATCCCAGCCCTGTGACCCGGAGCACTGGAAGTTGAAGACCTAAGTGATGACCCTGGGTGTGAGGTCCTGTGCAGGGGTGGGACTGTTGTCCTCTGCCCCTCTCCACTGTTGTCATAGCAGCCCCCAGGCAGCCTTCTCCACCTCCCAGTGCAAAGCCCAGCTGGGAGAGCCTGGAGGTCCCCATGTGCCCCCTCCTTGGGTAGCCGCTCACTGCTGTGGGCAGTGATGGGGCCTCAGTGTGCTGCCTAGGGAGGAGCCCTGGAGTCTCTTGAAAGGTTGCAGTCCAGATTTGGAAATGGTGAGTGAGCTCTGTCACAGACAGAAAAGAGCGTCGGTGCCAGATGGCTTTGGAGGCAGGGAAGAATCAGAATGGGAGGCGAGCAGAGATAGGCTCCTGTGAAAAGTACCTCCTAGGAAGGAATGAAAGACAGTGGAGTGCCACAGCTTCAGAGTTTGGAGTATTTGGCTCAGCTTTTGTCTGAATGATGAATGAATGAGCCAACAATTGGGAGAGAAAGTGAATGTACTGCTCTCACTTGGCCATGACCGTCGAGGGTCACTCGAGGGTGCAGTGCCCACTTACTGTGATGGAGTTGTCAACACACTGAAGGCAGCTATGAGTAGCACCGATGTGAAATTACCACTGACCTGCAAGTGGGAGCAATGACCGTGAATGTTTTCGTGAGGCCTTTTTACTGCCAGGTATCGTTAAACCAGAGAAAATGGTCAAGCTCCAGGCCACACTGGTGGTCCTAGTGGGCTTGAAAGACCCTACATGGTCTCTGTGTTTGGCTGGAGCCCCCTTGGCCTTTCCCGCAAGGTGACTTTCGTGTGTTGGGCATATCACTGTGTCCATTTCATTTTCAGATGTATCACACGTTTGTGTGGGTGGGTTGCGGTCCATCAGGCCCCCTCTTCTCAGGGACTGTGTTGGTCTGTCCTTCCTCAGCCAGGAACCTGGGCTCCAGGAGGCTGGATGTGGGCCAGGCATTTGCTGGGGCCCGGGGCCGTGTGGCTCTGTGCTCTGCCCTCCTCTGCTCCTTCCTCCTTGTCCTGGCCCCCTCCCCACCTCAGCCATCCGCTGACTCTCATGGCTGCACTCTCTCTTGTTCCTGCCGCAGGCTGGTGGTTCGTGAGCACCTCTGAGGAGCAGGGCTGGGTCCCTGCCACCTACCTGGAGGCCCAGAATGGTACTCGGGACGACTCAGATATCAACACCTCCAAGACTGGAGAAGGTAAGGGCCTGCAGGTTCAAGGGGCAGGGTGGTGATACAGCTTTCCCACCCTTCTCCCTAAGACCATCAGAAACTCTAAAAAGACTGGATCATGGTTCCCCTACTTTCCCTGGGGCCCATCTCCCTGGGGCCAGCCCACAAGCTCACCTCCTATCCAGGTCAGTCCTCTCTGGTCCTGGATGGGACTCAAACTAGATTGGAGATTCTCCTAGGGTCTGGGTCTCAGGTTTTGACAACTTTGGGTCAGAGACTAGGGATAACAGGGCTCATCCCCTACAGCTCCCTCTCCCCCCAGAAGCCCTAGATTCCTCTGGGGGCCCCTACCGAGATCCACCTTTGCCTCCCCCATCCCGCACTGTGCTCTGTGGCAGGGACGACCCCAAAGGGGCTGTGTGCACGGCACTTCTGCTGTTCACAGTCTGCTCGGAGGCCTCGCCTTCAGGCACCTATTAGCCCAGCCCAGGGTGCGGACATGGTGGGCAGGTGGGGGAGTCGTTTCTCTGTGTTGCCGGAACCCAGAGGTGGCTTCAACCCTTGCACCATCAACCTCCCTGATTAGTTCTGGCCTTAAGAGGTTTTTCTGGGGTTTTCTCCTTTGCATTTCCAAGAGCCTGCCCCTTCCCCGCAGCCAGCATTGGCCTGCTCAGCCTGTCCAGTGGACTTGGGTATTCCCCAGAGCAGGCTGCCAGAGCCCAGCAAGTCTGCCTGCTCCTGGTGACTTCCAAACCTCCCTTGTTCTGGCAGCAGGAATGCTTGCCCTAACGGTCAGTGAGGATCGTCCAGTTGGGCACCTCTGAGAGCCAGGGGGATGGATGCCCGCCGCCCAGGGTTCAGGCCACCTCCAAGCCTGCCCCTCCCCACCCCCACTCCACACTGCCCAAGCCAAAATAAGCAGCCCGCCCAGCGCCAGCTCCTTATTCATCCTTCCCCCGAATGTCGATTACCGGGCAGTTGGAGCCCTGCCCTTCCTCCCCTGTAAACGCTGCGTTTCAGTCCCTTGATCAGTGCCACAGCCCCTGCAGTGCATGTCTGCCTTGTGACAGGTTCCTGGCCCCGTCGGGCAGGGCCGTCATGTTCAGTCCGGGTGCTTGTCCCTCCTGGCTGCTCCCCGAGCCCTGGGGCTGAGCCTGTCCTCCATCTCATCACTGCAGCGGTGCAGGGTCACAACCCCTGAGTTGGATCTGCTCTGTTTTGTCCGCAGTCACTCAGACTCCCCTCCTATCCAGTTCCGCATCCTGGGGGTCACCCCAGGGCTTTTCGGAAGTAACCATCCCTAGAGTGACCTGAGGCCTCACTCACTCCTAGGTTTCTGCCCTGTTACTTTTAACTGGGGACCAGGGTAGGGAGGGTTCTGGCACCACCTCCATTTCCCCGGTGCAGTAGCTGAGGCTTCAGGGAATCTAGATACATGTTTGTCCTTATAAGGCCTGAGCCCCCGGTCAGCCTTCCCTGCTGATGGTCTTCCCACCATGAACTCCTCTCTGTGATGCATTTTGCTTATGAGCAATTCTAGGAGAGAGTGTGTATGGAATTGGAGCCCCTCCTGAAAAGGTGATGGCAAGAGAGCCAGACGTTGGGAGATGCTGGAGGACCAGGACACAAGTGGGCAGGAAGGAGCCTGAGAGGTTGCGTGGGCACTGCTGCCAAGCTGGTTTGAAGAGAGATTGGGTGCTTTTCACAGAACAAGCAGTAGCGGGTTGTAAAGACGTCTGACCTCGATGGAGTAAGAACCAGGCAGCCAGTGCAGGTTCCGCATTCAGAGGACGTGTGTGTGTGTGTGTGTGTGTGTGTGTGTGTGTGTGTGTGCGCGCGCGCGCGCACATGTATGCTCAAGGCGAACCTTCTGATAATAGGTCCTTCTGCACGCTCTGATAGGATCTGTGTGCCAGTACCCCGGCAACGTTTGGGCAGCTGTGAATTCCATCATCACACTGTGGGCATCTACCCCCAGCTCTACAGAAGGGCTCAAGGCTCAGTCCCCCAGCCCTAGGCCCAGCAGTTGTGCTGTGTCTACCAGTCTCTACACTGGTCCCACCACCCTGGTCCCTTCTCAGGCCATCTCTGCCCTGGCCCTGTTCCCACCCCATTATAGATCCCCTGAGTCCTGCAGATAGAAATCGGACCCTTTCATCCCATCAGAGCTTCCCTAACAGCTCACGTTCCTTGCTTGTGCCTCTGGCCTCCCATTTCTAGAATGGGCAGAGTGCTGACTACCTGGGGCCTTTGTGAGATGGTCTTGGCACCTGGTTTAAACTGGGTAAGTATTACTTATTGCTAAGGTGGCCCAAGGCTGGGCATTAGCTGAGGGAAGCTCCTCTTCCCACAGAGAAACCAGGTGGACACCCAGGGAGGTCAGCTGTTCGGGTTCTTCCCAGTGTGACCTCACGTAGGACCTCATCTCTCTTCCATGGAGCCCACTCAGTCCTTGTCTCACTTCACACCGGGGCAGATGGTGTCCACCCCAAAGACAGATGAGGAAACAGAGGCTTACAGAGGGCTGGCAGCCTGCCATGGTGACATAGTAAGCGGGCGGTGCAGCCTGGACTGAATCCATCCCTCAGGCCTCCCACTTCCAGGAAGCAGGTCAAACAGGCTACTCTCCTGCCTCTGGAAAAACGAGTACTTCCCAGGTGGCCTGGATGGGGTGTGGCTGGGGTATGTCTGGACAGTTTGATTCTTAGCTGCCAGCCTTCCTCCCCCAGACCTGGGCAGCCTGGCTCCCTCCTCCTGCAGTGCCTGGGGTTGGGAGGGGGGGAGTTGACCCACCTGGTGTCCCCTAGGAAGGCAAGGGGGCATGTCGAGCTGGTCCACAGCAGCCAGAGGACCTGTGTGGATAGGAGGGGTGTGGAGCAGTGAGCAGCTGGGAGGCAGGTCCCCCACTGTCTGGAATTCAGTGGGCAGTGCGTGGGGCAGGAACATACCCAGGCCTGTGGCCTCCTCCTGTGTTGTGCTTCACTCAGCAACATTTCAGAGGGGGTCAGGCCTCTGCTGAGCCCTGGGGATGCAGAGATATGGAGACTTAGCCCTCAGCAGATTTGATCCACTGGGGATTACTGAAAACGCAAAGACAAATCCAAACCAGGATGGTGAGAATTGCAAGTCCCCCAGGGAAGGGACCCCAAGTCTCCACCTGGGGCACATTTATCCTTCTGCATGCGGTGCCTGGCTCATGGTGGCAGGTTCACAAGCAGGACTTGCTGAGTGAGTGGGTGGGGATGGGAGACTGATGTGAGCTCTGGTGGAGGCGGGGCATATGCTCCTGGGAGCCATCAATGCCCAGGGATCGTGGGAGGCACGTTTTCCTCTGGGGCTGCCTCCGAGGGTCATCCTTGCACTGGGCTGGAGCCATGGAGCCTCTTCCTCTCTCAGGTGCTGGGATTCTAAAGTCTTAGCCCCTCCTAGGCTGAGGGGCATAACCAGTTTGGCTTGGGTTGAGTTATTTGCCCCCTGCCAGCGATGTCACCGGTCAGTTCTTCGCCCATATAGCCCTGTCTGTGCCCCTGGGGCTTGGTCTGGGCATGTGGAGACCTAGGGGTGTGCACCTCCCCTCCCTCCGCCCCTTCCCCCCATCCCATCTCATCCTCATCTGCATTCTCTCCGCCGGTGCCCGTCGGCCGCGTGCTCCATCGCCATCTCCCACACCAGTGTCCAAGAGACGCAAGGCCCACCTGCGGCGCCTGGATCGCCGGTGGACGCTGGGCGGGATGGTCAACAGGCAGCACAGCCGAGGTGACCGTGGAGCTAGCTTCTGCTCACCCCCAGCTGCTGCCTCTCTCTCTCTCACTAACGCTCCTCCTCCTTTCTGGGCTCTGCTCCTCTCTGCCCCGTGGCCTCCTCACCTAGATTCACCAGCCGGACTGTCCTCTCACCTACTCTAGCTGGCGGGGAGGGGCCTGGGAGGGTGCAGGGGCTGCTTGGGAATCGGGGTGACACTGGGGATGGCTCTGGCTTTGGCCAGCATCCTGGGGGCAGGGTCATGGGACTTATACAGGATCGTGGGGGAGCTGGACTCTGAGAAGGGGCATGTTGGTCCTGAAACCGCAGAATAAGAGAACTGAGTGGGTCTGAGTCTCTGCCTGGTCCCTGCCTTCACCCCGAGCTGTTCCCTGCTTCCTTCCTCTAAGGAGGGGTTTCCTCGGCCAAAGCCGACCTGGCAGTGGTTTAGGGACAGACGAGGAAGGAGGCGGGGCCGTTCCCACCTCCTCCAGTTCCAGGGAAACTGGAAGGGACCAAAGTCTAAACCCTGTGGGTCCAAGCGCACAGCCCCCGCCAGCTCTAAGGGTGGGGCAGGTCCAGCCAGGGGCTCTAGCACCCCAGGCCTGGCCAATGGGACTTAGCCTTATCAAGATGATTCCAGAGAGGCCCCTGGCCTGCCACAAAGGCTGACTGAGAGCCCAGACGTTACCCAATCTAGGGCCTTTCCGAAAACCAGGAGTTTGGGAGGTAGGGAAATTAGGGGTGGGCCTCTGAACAAACCTCTAAACATCTCCAGAGCCCTGAGGCCAGTGGGTGGCCCATGTCTCCTGCCTTGAGGGGAGCGGAGGGCGTGTTCCAAACAATGATGGCGCAGCTAGGAGGGTGTGTCACGAGCACTGGCTTTTCCAGAAAAGCAGGGATGCCCCAGGTCTCACACTCCACCCCTAACGCTTGTTTCTGAGTGACTGTGAGACTCGGTTTTGGTGTCTGCCCCAAGCAGCAACAAGCCTGAACTCTACTGGGGCTGGCTCCGCATCAGGCCAGAGCACTGACCGCGAGGAGCCCAGCTTGTCCTGAGGGCGGAGCACGGGTTGGACCCTGGGTGCTGGCGCAGGGCAGGGGGCCAAGTCACCGAAGCAGAAAGAACAGGCTGGATGTGAAACAAAGGCACCCTAGAGGGAGGAAGGTGGGGGTCCAGGCTGCGACACAGCCCTGAGCCTCAGCAGCAAAGGACAGTGGGACACTGGCCTGGCAGAAGTGCAGGGAGGAAGGTTTTTACCTTCCCCCATCCCCTTCTGTGTCCGCTCCAAACACCAGCACACACTGAACCCCAAGCACACCTCTGTCTCCACAACCACGTGGACTCACGGACACTGCAGTCGGTGAAGCACGACCACCAGCACACCACCCTGAGGGCCTCAGCACGCTGCCCGTCCAGCCCCTGCACACGGCCGCTCACAGATGCACATTCAGGCAGCCT
>NW_011495018.1:26946978-26952132 GCF_000754665.1 Bison bison bison
GCCAGCCTCGTGTAGCCCCTTCCACAGCTGCACTGTTTTTACAGTCACAAATGCATTATCCACACTACCACGTCATGGGCACTCCTCTGCAGCTACCTCACAAGTACACATATGGTGCATATGCACTCACATATCATAACTTATATCACAAGTATGTCCGCAGCGTAGTCAGCATTATAAACATACGATGATGTAAGTGGACACAAATACCCAATTGAATGCATTCATTCTGTGACCACCAGTACATATGCAAATATGCAAGCAAAACAGGCCCATGACTTGTCTCTCTTAAATGAAAGACCTAAGCAACATCATTTCCCGGTCTTTGCCCTAAGTTAAATTGGGGCTAAGTTAAGTCAGGCAGCCAAGGAAAACGCAGAAAGTTGGCTGGAGAAGCTTCGCTGCTAACAGCCGAACTGCTGAGTGGGGAGCAGGCAGTGGGCTGTACCTAACTAGACAAGAGAAAAGCAGTGCTTCCCCGGGGCCTCCTCTCCCTGAGTCCCGCAGCCAACCAGGCCTTTGGAATCAAAAGGCCTCTTGCAGCGGGGTTGAGTAAGTTGTGGGGGCTGGGAGGGGAGCCAGGGAGACTGCTGACGGAGGGGAAAGTGTTTGGAAGGAGGAGGCGTCTGTGGTTTGGAAACTGCAAGGCTCTCCAGCCCCTGCCTCCAAAACCAGAACAGGCCTGTCCACCTCTCACCCACCCACCCCGTGGGCGGCCTGGCCAGCCCTCCCTGGGGCGAGATGGCAACCAACCTTTGATGGCATATCAGAGTGACCGCAGCCTCGGCACTTCCAAGAAGCCCAGAGGTGCCCCCCAGAACTCCCGGACCCCTTCTCTCAACTTGATTCCTAAGGGACTTCTTTTCTAGAGATCCCAACCAATGCAAGTGACTCAGTCGCACCCCAATCTGCATCCCCCCCAGCCCCAGGTCATTTCTATCAGTCTGGGCATCCTCCTCTCTGGCCTCCTGAGGTGGGATTTGTGGCCCCTGTTTAGTGGAGGGACCGGCACTGCTCTGCCTCAGGGAAATCTGGGAGAAAAGAACTGAGATCGTGGGCCATGTGTCCACTCGGAGGTGTAGCCCACACTTTCATCATCCAAGCCAGATGTGACAGAAAACAGAGCCCCCGTACAGACCAGTTGGCAGAGTTGCCCTGCCTGGGATCAGGGCTCCGCATTCTCACCTCCTGGAACCTCTAGTGACGGGGCAGGACAAGCCCCCGAGGCAGCCAGGTCTCTTCCAGGAGCATAAACTCCCATGTGTTCCCAGAGCATAAACTCTCTGTGTTCACGTTAGCCGCAGGGCCACCATGAAGAGGGCTTTGTGCAGGAGCAGCTCAGCTTCCCTGGGTAACACCGATATCCCTGGACTGCCCACCCCAGGAGCGGCAGGAGAAAGCAGGACTCTGACCTGGCCCTCAGAGCTCTGTCCTCAGCACACAGGCTGGGGGGGCTGGTGCTGAAGCCTGGCCCCCCACGATACAGTGTCGGCCTGACCTCTGCCGTGCAGCAGGGCAGGGCTCCTCTCATCTGCCCAAGAGAAGAGCTGTAATTTTTCTCTGCAAAAGCAGCTTTGCCTAGGGAAACTGTAATGATGGCTTCCTGCGTGAACCACAGCCTTTTAAAAATAGCCCGACTGAGCAAAGGCAAAATGTGGAGGCCAGGCCTCGGCTCACCCCCAACCTCAGGACCCTGGATCCCACCGCCTGAGCCAGGATTTACGGTGTCCCACTGGAAAATGGAGCAAGACCAGGAATGGGTGGGAGTGCAGGGGCCTGGACTGTACAACATGGAACTTCTCAAAGCCCAAGTCAGAATCTGGCCGGACCAGGTTCTCAGGCAGTCTTGGCGGCTCTCCCCAGCACGGCTGGATTGGAATCTGAAAGCTTCCAGGAGTGAGTCGATGCTGAGAAACGCTTGCAGTTGAATAGAGCACGCAGGCCTATGGAGGCTCCTTGAGGGGGGCGGGCATCGCCTACCTCTGGCCCCTTGTCAGCCTTTCAGATTCGCCCAGTGGCCTGCCAGCTCTGTCCTTGCAGCTGGGCAGGACAGCTGCCTCCACCCCAAAGGGAGCTGCCGTCTCCACCAGCACAGGGCTGCAGACAGGACCCCAATAATCTAGGGCAGAATGAACAGATGACCCCCCTGAGCCAGGGGTTAGGGTGGCAGCTGCCCCCTCCTCCACTGCTGCCAGAGCTTGAGCAGGCCGCCCGTCACGGTCCAGCTGAGGGGCTGAGGGGCAGCCGTCTCAGAGCCAGCCTCTCTGTGCCAGTATCCTGCCCCAGCTCGGCCCACCAGTTTCCTCCTCGGTGTACTCCCTAGTCCCTTTGGAGCACCTCCTGTGTGCCAGGCACTCTCAGCCCCCAGGGAGAATCCAGGTTTGAGAGGACAGCACAGGTTCAGGGTGAGCCTCCCAAAGGGTATTCTGCGGGTCAGTGTCCTTGTCTGTCTCTGCCACTCTCTCTCTCTCTGGTGAGGGCGAGGGTGGGGCTGTGTGTTCCCTCCCCAGCCCTTCCTCTAGGGAGGCTCTCCCCCTGGAGGCAGGGTGTCTGTGCCCCGTCAGCGGTGGGTCTCCCTGTCCCCAGCACCTCCCTGGAAGCCTGAGCGAGGACTTCGGAGGCATAGGGTCCCTGCCAGGAGAGAGGCCCAAGGGAATCCAGGAAGATGTGAATTGCCCAGCCTCCCCACACCTACCCGTCATGCTCCACCTCAGCTTCCACCTCAGCCCCTCTCCCAGTTCCTGGGGAGCCCCAAGCAGGGGGTGCAGTGCTACGGGGAGCCCAGGGCAGGCAGCTCCAAGTGGGGTTCCGCCAAGTGCTGAGGTCATCTTAGCCAGCTCGGGGCTCCTGCCTGACCGTGCTGCTCTCAGTGTGGCCACTGCTCGTGTGGCCACGGGACCCTTAACCAGACGTATAAGCATGCCCATGGGGTCCCCTTGGGGAAATGATGGGATCGGGTGATCAGCTGAGTCATAAGGGGGACTGAGGCGCCTCTGGAGCTGTGGGAAGGCTGGACAGAGGACGAGTTTATGGCTGGAAAAGGGCTGGGAGAGCAGGCCTGGGGCATGGATGGCATGTTCAGGAAGGAGAGGGCTTGCTGAGGGGCCTCTGGACATTGAGGGGACATCCAGGTTTGTTCTCAGACTCCCTAACTCAGGCCCCATGAGGGCCAGATTCCTCGTGGCCCTGGCTTTAGTCCAGGGATTTTGGGGGGCCCTGAGGACTCCAGGCCCCTGCACCCTGGCTGAAATTATGGGACTGGGAGGCTGGGAGAGCCAGCTCTGTGTGGCCTGGGTCTTGCAGGGCCGCCTGAGGGTGCAGCTGTGAGGCTGGGTCCCTTCTCCTCCCTTTCCTGGAAAAGCCAGAGGCTGACCCAGCACACTCCAGGCACCAACTAAGTGAGGCCAGGCCAGGGAAGAAAGGGAGATGGGGAAAAGGACCTGTACCCTGTCCGCAAATAATCGTGCTTTGTTGCTTCACCCACAACCCGCAGAGGAGAAGTACGTCACCGTGCAGCCTTATGCCAGCCAAAGCAAGGACGAGATTGGCTTTGAGAAGGGAGTCACCGTGGAGGTGATCCGGAAGAATTTGGAGGGCTGGTGGTACATCAGGTAGGAACCGCAGCAGAGGAGTGAGGTGCCCCCAGGCCAGTCCTGGGCAGCAGCTGGCAGGCAGACCCTGACCGAAGCTGGGCGCCCATGGCCCGGCCTGTCTGCTTCAGCTCCACACAGCTGAACCGCTCTGACAGAGAGGCTCGTCTTGCAGATTCCCTCCCGGGACACATAAATGGGACACGTAAAGCAGAGTCGAGCCACGGCCAGCAGGGCGCAGGGGCCCCAGCTCGGCTTGCAGGCTGTGGTGCAATACCTTCCTGGGCATCTGCCAAGAGGCTCCAGCACATCAGAACTTGGTTTTCTGTGTCCGGCCTTGGCTGCCCGGCGTGCTCTGCAGCCTGGGCCACCTGGAATGCCGGCGTCCACAGGCCTTGCTGAAGTCTCAGCGGGCGGCCCCTGCTGCCCACGGCTCAGCACCAGGGTCCCCAGACACAAGCTCTGGCCCCAGCTGCTCCACTCGGCAGGGCTGGCTCCATAGTTGAGAGAGCTGGGGCGGAAATGAGGCCTGAGCCCAGGCCTGCTTCAGAGGCCTCTTGCTCTGCCCTTCCCTCTCCTTGGGCCTCATCCTGCTTCCCAGCTGAGAAACCCATCTGGGGGTGTGAGAAGGGGAGTGGGGAGCTTCCTGACGCTCGGGGAAGAAGGCTCAACCCTGTAGGCTTCACTCACGTCTTCCTACCAGGTCCTGCCCTCCAGGCCCCTCTGCCCAGGCCAGCTAAGGGGATTACTCCCAGGAAATGTTTTTGGGTTCTTTAGAAGCAGTTCAGCTGTGATGACTTTACCCAGTTTCTCTTCTCTGCCTGTAACCCTGATGTCCAATAGTCCCTGTTGTGGGCTATGAGGACCACCTCACCACACCTGGGAACCCCATACCCTCTGTGGGCAGGGTGCTGTGAGAGCCTTCTCCCACCGAGGGCGTAGGTAGCCCAGGTGGTGGGGGTACTCACAGGACAGTTGCTTGTAACATGGCGCACCATGCAGTGTTAAGAGGGGTCTGTGCTGACGGGTGAGGTGAAGATCGCCGGCCACCTGAACCTTAGTGTGACCTGCCAGGACATAGCCACCTCTGCCCCTCCACCCTGTGCATACCAGTCCTGGGGCTGAGGTGCCCATTTCTGTCCCGTTAGGTGGTTCAGGACTGTGTGCCTGGACAATGGAAACTAGTACCAAGCCCACAATCCAGCTGCCACAAGCCTGCATGGGAAGGCCAGGGAACATTCTAGCAGGCTGCGAACCTAAATCATCCACCTAGAGGTTATCTACAAGGCTGCTGGGGTTTTTTCTTAGTTTTCTAAAATGACCAATGAAATCACTGAGTTGGTTCATCTAGTCAACTGTTGTCCCTATGGCATGGCCATTCAGCCAGTGGGAGCTTCAACTGAGAAAACCCTGCTGAAAGTTTCCACCTTAAGAAGGTTGCCAACACCCCCTTAAATATGCCATTTCCCAGCATCCCAGGCTCTGCGTTGATCCTTACTTCCTGTCTTTCTTCTCCACGCCCCCCACCACACACACACACACACACACACACACACACACACAC
>NW_011495018.1:26952232-26954131 GCF_000754665.1 Bison bison bison
CTCTCTCTCTCTCTCTCTCTCTCTCTCTCCCTCTCTCCCTCTCTTCCCCCTCTCTCCCCATCCTCCTTTTCCAGTTCGCTTCCCTCTGGAGTCATTCCGTGCTCCAGAGCTGGAAAGCAGATGTGAGCAAAGTTGGACCCAAGCACACACAGCCGCTCCTGATTCCCTCGCATCTCCCGTCTGGAATCTAATTTTATCCATGTAGCACCAAATGAGCACATTGGGGTTTGGAACAGGAGCCCTCTGAACAGTGAGCAGCCCTGCCCATCACCCCAGGAGACCCAGCCCCTCCTCTCCACACAGGGTGCTCGCAGTGGCCAGAGGTTCATCATCTTCCTAGATGAAGGGCACCCAGTTCTGGGCAGGATGCTGCCAGCTGCTCACAGTGTTACCCTCTGCTACTCACTTTGCTTTCCTGAGCCTTGGTTGTTGGTATACGTAAAACTAGGCACCTTTGCTAGTTGCTTCCATCTACCCCTGAGACTGTGCTTCTGTCTGCCAGCTCTCTGACTTCCATCCATTTATTCACTGATATGTGCCTTCCAAGCCCCAAAACGGAGCCAGACAGACAAGCCTGGGTCAGTCTGCCCGCACATTCATGTGAGTGAATGTAAGAAGCCACCTCCTACCTGAGCTTTCCAGCAAAGCTCAAACATGTTAGAATCTTGAACTTCCGCATTCCCTTTTCTCCTACCTAATTAGCCCCCAAGAACCAGGCCTGATCAGGGAGGCAGGCGGTGGGGGGTGGGGGGTTCTGTTGTCAGACATCTGGCATGGAGGAGCCATTCCAGACAGCCAGATGTCCCAGGGAGCAGGCAGGGACGTTGCACCCCAGACTCTGGGGCATTGGCCAGCAATTGCTGGACCAGGAAGTAAGCTCCCAGTGGGTTTGGGTAGAAGCTCAACACCATGAGGGAAAAAGGGAAAAGCTTATTTTCAGAAGTCAGCAAATCCCCTAAAATTAAGTCGGCCCTGTCATTTGCTTTTTGCTCTTGTTTATGGGTTTGGGGTTTTGTTTTCGTTTTGTTTTGTTTCATTTTGTTTTTGCTTTGCCATACGAAGGCTTTAATTTTATCCAGTCATGTGCTTTATTTAGGCTTTTCATTTATAGTTTCTGCTTTTGGAGTTCCACTTAGAAGGATTTTCTCAACCCCCAAGATTAAGGAGATACTCACAACTTGCATTTTTAATATTGCTACACAGTTGTAAGGCCAGAGTCTCACTGGATTTTCCTGATGGATCATCAGTCGTCCCCAGATCACTCACTGAGTAACCCGTCCTCCCCCGAGTCCTTTGAGTTGTCCCCATGAGCACTGGTCTGTTCGTGGACTTGCTCTGTGAACTTGATCTGTCTGCTCCTCCTACAGTGGATGCGTTCCCTACTTGGGCACTCTTTATACACATCTTCCCAGTTGGTCTCACTATGTCTGTCCTTCTGAATAAATGTTTGCAGCTACTCTATCCCAGCCTCTTGCAGAAGAGGAAAAAAAAAAAATTGAGCTCCAGGAGAGGATCGTGTTCCTAAGTACCATAGACCAGAACTCAGGTTTCACGACTGTCCCCTGTGCTGCCACTTCACCTCTCTGATCATACTTTCCTCTCCAACTGGGCATTTAACTCTGTGTGTGTGTGTTCAGTCACAAAGTTGTGTCCAACTATTTGAAAACCCATGGACTGCCTTCAATTCTTCCCAGCATCAGGGTCTTTTCCAGTGAGTCAGCTCTCATTTCTTATTTTTTTTAATATTTATTTTTATTTATGTATTTATTTGGCTGCACCAGGTCTCAGTTGCAGCATGCAAACACTTAGTTGTGGCATTGGGATATTGTTCCCTGACCAGGGATTGAACCAGGGCCTCCTGCATTGGGAGTGTGGAGTCTTACCCACTGGACCACCAGG
>NW_011495018.1:26954231-26961340 GCF_000754665.1 Bison bison bison
CTGCCTTCAATTCTTCCCAGCATCAGGGTCTTTTCCAGTGAGTCAGCTCTTTGCATCAGATGGCCAAAGTATTGGAGCTTCGCTTTCTCATTTCTTATTTTTTTTAATATTTATTTTTATTTATGTATTTATTTGGCTACACCAGGTCTCAGTTGCAGCATGCAAACACTTAGTTGTGGCATTGGGATATTGTTTCCTGACCAGGGATTGAACCAGGGCCTCCTGCATTGGGAGTGTGGAGTCTTACCCACTGGACCACCAGGGAAGTCCCCATCTTCTCCTTTCTTATCTCTAGAATTGCCCTCTGCTGTCGTGAGGCAGCAGGTCATGGTAAAATCTACCTTTTAGGCAACCCAAAATCTGAAGAATCTTCTCATGTCAAGGTCCCATGTTTGCCTGACTTTGCAGACCATGAGGGCCCACACCAAGAGGGATCAGGCAAAGACCTAGGAGACAGAGAGGAAGAAAGGGTGTTCTAGGCATCGTTCCACTGGCCCTCGTTCAGTTCTCTCCAGAGTAGTGGCTTTGCCAAGTGTCTTGCAGGTGCAGTAGAGAAAGCTCAGCCAGGCAAGGCCAGATGGAGCCTGGGGTCTGGCCAGGGCTCCCCCTTGATGCCAGGTCCCTCTCCTCCCTGCAGATACCTGGGCAAAGAGGGCTGGGCGCCAGCATCCTACCTGAAGAAAGCCAAGGACGAGCTGCCAGCCCGGAAGAAGAATCTGGCAGGCCCAGTGGAGATCATTGGGAACATCATGGAGATCAGCAACTTGCTGAACAAGAAGGCGTCCGGGGACAAGGAGACCCCCCCGGCCGAAGGCGAGGGCCCGGAGCCCCCCATCACCAAGAAGGAGATCAGCCTGCCCATCCTCTGCAACGCCTCCAATGGCAGCGCGCTGGGCATCCCCGAGAGGACCGTCTCCAAGCTGGCCCAGGGCTCCCCAGCCGTGGCCAGGATTGCCCCTCAGAGGGCCCAGATCAGTAAGAGCCTCTCGGACCCCCAGGTCCTCACCATGCCGCTCTTTAGAGAAGGGGCATGAGGTATAGGGCAAGCCCAAGGTGGGTGTGCATGACCCCCAGATTATTCTCCCCTGACCCCAGGCTCGCTGTGCCAGCTTGTCTTGTGCTGATCACATGTGGACAAGTCAGTTCCTTCCAACTGTGAAATGGGGCCCTCAACACAAGCCTGCTCTGTGAATGAGAGCTGACAGAGCATCGTGCTGAGCCTTACCCCTTCTTCCTGTTGCCTTCCTCCAGCTACCGGAAATCTGAGACACTTAGAGGGAGTACCTCCCTCCACAAGCTCTTTCAAGCAGTGTTCTTCCAGAATCTCCTCCTTTCGTACAGGAGAAACCCAGCTTCTGGCCCCTCCAAATCTCTGGCATCTCTGGGGCTGGGATGCCTGTGGTTGAGGGTTAAACTGTTCTGTATTATGAGGCCAGCTTCTGTTTGTGTCCAGCCATTCTTAAAATCTGGAGGAAAGCTGTTTTTCAGTTTAGTTCTGAACTTGTTTAAATTAGTTCTATGCCTGAAACCTTCTGAGCAGTCACTTGGGAAGGGTTTTGGGGGCATTTCCTCTTGTTTCGCACTGTGCTAGCTTCTAAAGATTTGGTGGATAGACATGGTCTCTTCTCCTAACTTTGAAAATCTGATCATGCTATCTACCCTTTCCCCTGAAAAAAAATGCCCCTGTGTCCATACATTTTGAAATGTGTGCATCGTTTTAGAGGGTTCACAGATCCCCTTGAAACACAGCTAAGGAAGCTTAAAGATCTGACTTCCCACAGAAGAAGCCCAACTGTGCTGTCTATGGTGACCGAGGGCACAATTTCCCCATAAACGTGGGACAGAAGCAGGGACTTCCAGGATCAGGAGGTCGTGCCCAGAGAAGGCAGGGAAGGCACTGTTGCCTGGCTGGGATTTCTGAAGCCTTGTTTCCTCTTCTAGGCTCCCCGAACCTGAGGACAAGGCCTCCTCCTCGCAGAGAGTCCAGCCTGGTATGTGTGTTCAGTTTGTCTTTCTTGTTCCCTTTCTGGGTGCACTCTCGTAGCCTCCAGTAGTTGACTATCTCCATGCAGAGCCTATTGGTCCAGAGCTTTCCCAGGGCCATGCTGGGGCTTCCAGCTCTGTGGGGTTGGGGGCAGGGAGGAAAGCCAGGGGATCCCAGCCTTCCTTGGGCCTAGCTGGACAGTTTTTAATCAAAAAGGCACTGCACTCTCCAAAGTTAAATAAATCCACCCTGGCCACGGCATTGGCAGACATAAACATTTAGACTGGCTGGCGAGAGTGTCCAGCCAGGGCATTGCCAGAGGCTGGAAATAGGGCTGCTCTCCATGCGAGCCTGGAAGCCATTCAGCTTTGCCTTCCTTGCTTGGAAGTGCCCGACGGATGCGATGGAGGCCAGAGCCTGGGAGGGCAGAGGATAGATCAGTGAGTAGCCTCAGTGGGAGGGTAGCAAATGGCAGGGACTGGATAGGCTGAAGCTCAAAAAGGCTCAGCACTGCTGTGTGGGTGGGGTTTTCTGGCACCCAGACTGTCAGGGAGGCTGGCAGGCTCTCAGGGTGCTGGGGCTTGGGGTGAGAGGTGGCAGGCAGAGAGCCCTAGAACCGAAAAATGTCATCCGGGGCCGCGGGATGCAGTGGAAAGAGTGGGGCTTTGCCAGGCATGGATTCATGCTCCACTTCTGACATTTAGGAGCAGTGAGCCCCTGGGCAGGTTGCTCACCTGCCATGGGCCTCAGTTTCCTTATTTATAAGAGAGGGGGACCATGCCACTCATCCCTTAGGGCTGTTATGAGGATGGGATGAGGTGGTGTGTGTAGAAGGCTGGTCATCAGCTTTTCATGTCCTCTGTCAGCTCTGTGTGCTGGGGGACAAGGCTTCCACAGTCATGTCAGGGCTTAGCAGCAAGATTTACTGTGATCAGTGACCTAAGCCCTGGGGAGGGGGATAGCAGCAGTCGCTGGAATGGTGGCCCTTCTGTAAACAGGACCTTGAAGGTATGGGCCCTGGAGATGGGACCGTGCTGGCCCTGGCCACCAGCCCCAGTGGACCTTCTGTCTTGTTTCCCCCTGCCCCTGGCTCCCCTTCTCCCATCTCTCTCAGCCCCACTGACTATTTTCAGGCAGACTTGATTTTGGCAAGAATGGGGTGATTCCTTCCACACCTACCAAGAGCAGAGCCCATAGAGGCAGATCTGCTCTTTCCAGCGAGGTCTGGCTGACTCCCACCAGGCTGGGGGTCACGCTGGGCTGGGACCAGGGCCACATATACATATGCTCACAACAGCAGGGCCAGGCACCAGGGCAGGGAAAGTTGACCGGATCATATCCAATCCCTCAAAACCATCCTCCCCCACCCTTCACTCACTCTGACCTGAGACAGTTCCGCAGTGACTGGTAGGAATAGAACATGCTGAGCCTTGAAGGACAAGGCAGGTTAAGAGGAATAGGATGGTGTTCAACTTTGGCTTGTATTTATAGAGTGTTTCCTGTGCCCCTGGCTAGACCAGAAGTTTTCATTCTCTCCTGATGCTGTTATTAGTTCCAGTTTACAGATGAGAAAGCTGAGGCTCAGAGAGGTCAAGGGCCTTTCTCAGGGTCACACAGCTGATGAACTGCTGACCTGGGTTTGGAGCCCACATGTATCCATCTGCAAGGCAGGGTCATTTGAGGTTGTCCTCAAAAGCTGCTTCCCCAACACTAGCCTCCCAAATACATGTACCTTTTTTATTTTAACCTCTTTGTATGATCCCAGGACATACTGGAAGTGATAGGGAGACACCAGGTCCTCGTTCGTCAGAGATGAGACCAGCCAAAGCTGGAATGTCCTCTCCGCAAGGTCAAGAGGGTTGTCCTGCTCGTTCATTCTTGGTTGCCTGGTGCCTTGAAACAGAGGCTGACACCCAGCAGACACAAAACAAACATTTGTAAAACGAATGATTGAGGCTCACAGGTCATGGGCTGGGGCCACATTCTAAATTTCTCTGCATGTCAGGCTTAGGTATCAACATGCCAGCATCTAGGAAGCATTTAGGCTGCCCAGCATGATCACCCCACCCCAGAGCAAGTGATCCTGAGCTTTATTCCATGCTTGCCTGACCATTGACACCATCATGATGACCGACCCAAGGGCTGTCTCACCAACCCCACAGTCCCTGACACCCACCCCACACCTCTGTAGCGAGGTGTCACCCCAGTGGACCTTCACCTGAGACTCAAGGATGTGACTTTCATCTCCAGGGGGGCAGTGTGTAGGGCTTTGTTACAACGGTTTCTTTGTTTTTTAACGTTCACTTTGGGACCTGAAAACTGGATTCCGAAGATATGAGTGGAGATTTACTAGAGGGTCATTTTCATAGCTCCAACAAGTTGCAACTGAATCCTGGGTATTCTTAGAGAGCCTGGGCAGGAGAATGGTCTCTTAAGGAGACACCCTGAGACTCAGGTGATTGATAATCCTCAGGTCACCTGCTGTCCAGCTGCTGTAAGTGCCACACTCACCTCTGTTACCGTTCTGATCAGGTGGGTCTTGCTCACTGAGCCCTTCTCTGCCTCAGGGATTCCAGCTGCCGAAGCCGCCAGAGCCCCCTTCTGTTGAGGTGGAGTACTACACGATTGCTGAATTTCAGTCATGCATTTCAGATGGGATCAGCTTTCGAGGTGGACAGAAGGCAGAGGTGAGCCTTGGGCTATGAGGCTAAGTGTTATAACTCATGCTGGTCAGAGACCTCCCGTGTTTCCCATTTATGTCTGGGGGTAGGGGCAGGGGGGAAACATTCCTGAGGGGTGGGCAGGAAAGGTGCAGAAACAGGACCTGCAAGGCTGAGAATTCGCCTAAAGCCTGTGTCACAGCCAGGACTAGAACCCACAGCTCATGTCTCCACCCAGCTCCCCTCACACCAGCATTTCCCAAAGCTCATCACAGGAGCCTGTGACGGAGACGCCTTGAAACAAAGGGCTTCTGGAGTCGAATGACTTTGGAGGAGAGTGACTTAAACAAAACCCAGCCAGCTTTGTTGCGTTAATTGCAGAACTTCTCAGAACCTAGATATAGGGGTGTCACTGTGTGTGTCTCTAAGAGGGGACTGGAATAGACCAGATCACCTACCTTCCTCGCCCAGGAGCACCTGGGGGCCAGGGTTCCACAAGACCTACATTAGGAAATGCTGTTGCTGGGAGAGCGTGGAGCAGGCAGCCAGAGTAAGGTACTGAGGACCCCAGTTCTGACCATGTCCACACCACAGGCACCTCTGAGCTTTGATTTAGGCACTTCTCCCCCAGGCTTTAATGAGCTCTCTCTGCAGATGGGTCATAGGCTCTGTCCTGCTCCCTCCCAGTCCATCCTCTTAGCATTTATTCCCCCAGGTTTTAATGAGCTCTCTCTGCAGATGGGTCATAGGCCCTTTCCTGCTTCCTCCCAGCCCATCTCCTAGCATTTATGAGACCCCGCTCTGTGGCCGGCGCTACACGTGGCATTCCAGGGGCCAGAGAAGATCCCTGACTCAGTCATTTCTCTTGGATGGCTCTGTGTAGTAATGGAGTTAAATCCAATACTTCCTGTAAAACCATCAAAAGAGTAATTGGGCAGTCTCTACCTATTGAGGAAGTGATATCCCCAACGTGGATGTTTTAAATCACATGCCTAGAACTTAGAACTAAATTTCTAAGAGAAATCATCCTCTCAGTGGTGCCTGTGCTTCCAGAAGAGCCTACAAAGTTCATAGTGTAAGAGAACTGACATTCTTAGGATCTACACAGGCAGGCATCTTGAGTGTGGAGCGGGCAGAGCGAGGGATGAAATGTAGGACCCAAGGCAGGGCAGGGTTTGCCGAGAGCTGGCCACAGAAGGACCATCTCCTCCTTCCTCCCTTCCCCCTCTGCCCCTAGAGCCAGTGCTCTCGAGACTCCCTCCTTCTCCCTGGGACCCTTCTTCCAGGAGTGTTCCACAGTTCAAAATTACAGTTGTCCCTCGGGATCCATGGGGGGTTGGTTCCACGACCCAGATCCTGGGATGCTCGATGCCCTCATGGAAAATGAATGCAGCTGGCCCCTGTATCCTGGAATGCAGAGCTTGCACACGTGGAAAGCCCTTGGTACAGCCGGCAAGCACACTCCTGGCCTTTCTCCAGTCTCAAGTAGCAGTTTAGAAAGAAGCTTCTTGGGAATGACTGAGAGTCCCAGCCTTCCCATGGGGAACCAACTCAAAGAGAGCTCCTCAGTGGTGGGATTTCAGTGGCGTGAAATGGCGTGAAGTGGGGAAGCCAGGGAGATCTGGTCTCAGGCTTTACCTGAGTTCCGTTCACCTGCCCCCTCCTGTTCTCTTCTGCCCTGAGAGACCCTTTCCAGGGACCCCAAGGGAGGGCCAGCAATGCACGGGGGATTGGAGGATGGGAGTGGTGGAGTGGCAATCTTCTGTACAGATGGGTCCCTGGCGAGTGGGGTTTTGTAGGGACTGAGAACAGGGCATTTTCTAAGCATAGTGGCTCAGCAGGAAGGGAAGTGAGGGTCTGTGCAGGAGGCCAGCTCCACCAGGGTGTTGACAGAGACTTGGAAGAACAGGGGCGGGGGCTTTGGAGAGAGGGAGTCCCCCACCCTGGAGATGACAGAGACCTGGGTTTGAATGCCAGCCCATCACTTCCTGCGCTGGGTCCTGCGCCACTTAGTCAGTGGTGTTAGCTTGTCCAGGAAGTGGAGCTGCTGTCTTCTAGAGCCTAGTGTCAGGGCCCAGCCCACACACGGTCGGGCACCGGCAAGTCCCCCAGCTCAGCGGCCTATCTGCCCCTTCCCCCAGGTCATCGACAAGAACTCAGGTGGCTGGTGGTATGTGCAGATTGGTGAGAAGGAGGGCTGGGCCCCTGCGTCCTACATCGATAAGCGCAAGAAGCCCAACCTGAGCCGCCGCACGAGCACTCTGACACGGCCCAAGGTGCCCCCGCCGGCACCACCCAGCAAGCCCAAGGAGGCCGACGAGGGTCCAGCCGGCCCCGGCGAGAGCCAGGACTCCCCTCTGAGGCTCAAGTACGAGGAGCCTGAGTACGACATCCCTGCCTTTGGCTTCGACTCAGAGCCGGAGCTGACCGAAGAGCCCACAGAGGACGGTGGCTCGGGGGACCGG
>NW_011495018.1:26961497-26971389 GCF_000754665.1 Bison bison bison
CTATCTACGAGAACGAGGGCTTCCGGCCGTGTGTAGAGGACGGCCTGCCGGCCAGACGCTCCTCCCGAGACAGCGACTCCCCAGGGGGCTCCCCGCTGTCCCTTGCCAGGAAAAATTCCCCCAAATCGGACTCCCCCAAATCATCCTCACTTCTGAAGCTCAAGGCGGAGAAGAACGCCCAGGCAGAACTGGGGAAGAACCACTCCTCAGCCTCCTTTTCCTCGTCCATCACCATCAACACCACCTGCTCCTCCTCCTCCTCCTCTTCCTCCTCATCCTTGTCCAAGAACAGCGGGGACCTGAAGCCCCGTTCCGCCTCGGACGCGGGCATCCGTGGCACTCCCAAGGTCGGGGCGAAGAAGGATGCCGACCCGAAGGTTGGGCTGACCTCCTGTGCCCGGGCCAAGCCGTCGGTTCGGCCCAAGCCGTTCCTGAACCGCGCAGAGTCCCAGAGTCAAGAGAAGATGGACATCAGCACTTTACGGCGCCAGCTGAGGCCCACTGGCCAGCTCCGGGGCGGCCTCAAGGGCTCCAAGAGCGAGGATTCTGAGCTACCCCCCCAGACGGCCTTCGAGGGTCCCAGCGAGGGGTCCAGGAGAGGCTCCGCCGACCTCATCACCCTCCCTGCTGCCTCGCCCCCCTGTCCCACCAAGAAGGGTCGGGAAGGGCAGGCCACCTCCTACACCACATGCAGTGCCTACCAGAAGGTCCAGGACTCGGAGATCAGCTTCCCCGCGGGCGTGGAGGTACAGGTGCTTGAAAAGCTGGAGAGCGGCTGGTGGTACGTGAGGTTTGGTGAGCTGGAGGGCTGGGCCCCCGCCCACTATCTGGTGCTCGGCGAGAACGAGCCATCCGACCCGCCTGGCAAAGAGACAGACACAGTGGCCCCCAAGAGCAAGCAAAACGAGGGCAAGTCAGACAGCCTGGAAAAGATCGAGAAGCGCGTCCAAGCGCTCAACACCGTCAACCAGAGCAAGAGGGCCACGCCGCCCATCCCCTCCAAGCCGCCCGGGGGCTTCGTCAAGACCTCAGGCGCCGGGGCGGTGAAGATGAGGAACGGTGTGCGGCAGGTGGCCGTCAGGCCCCAGTCGGTGTTCGTGTCCCCGCCACCCAAGGACAGCAACCTGTCCTGCGCCCTGAGGAGGAACGAGTCGCTCACGGCCACCGACAACCTCCGAGGCGTCCGCCGGAACTCCTCTTTCAGCGCCGCCCGCTCGGCAGCAGCAGAGGCCAAGGGCCGCCTGGCTGAACGTGCTGCCAGCCAGGGCTCGGAGCCCCCCCTGCTGCCCACTCAGCGCAATGGCATCCCCGTGTCCCCCGTGCGCCCCAAGCCCATTGAGAAGTCCCAGTTCATCCACAACAACCTCAAAGATGTGTACGTCTCGATCGCAGACTATGAGGGGGACGACGAGACGGCGGGCTTCCAGGAGGGCGTGTCCATGGAGGTCCTGGAGAGGAACCCCAACGGCTGGTGGTACTGTCAGATCCTGGATGGGGTGAAGCCCTTCAAAGGCTGGGTACCCTCCAACTACCTGGAGAAAAAGAACTAAGGGGGGGAGTGGGTCCTTCCAGCCTTAGTGTGGGTGAGCGGGAATAAGACAAAAGGGAAAGGGGAAATGGGAGGGGGTGGGGAGGACAACATGAAACCTGCAGAATGTGTGACCTCGAAGACCCCAGCTAGAAGGTGGGGTCTGGCGGGGGCCCACATTGAGCAGGGAAAGGGAATGGGCAGGGGTGCCCTGGGCCTGGGATCAGGGGCGAGAAAGCTGAGCCTCAAGTGTGCACCTTGGGGACTTTGCTGATGGACTCGGCGCCATTTGGGACAGGCCGTGTGGGAAACCCAATTTGTGCCTTGGCTGCCAATCTGGAAAAGATGTGGTTGTAGGGGCCTCACGTGCCCTGCCCCTGCCTAGCCTGGTTTCAGTAGCTGTTAGCCTCCAGAGTGGCCCTTGTATCGTCCTAACCTGTATTTGTGAATTATTCTGGTTCCCAGGGTCCACCACCCGCCACGGGTGGGTGTAGTAGGAGACACCACTGGCCCTGGGGTTTGGAGACATCTCTTGTGAGCTCAGGCTGTCCCTGGGCTGGGCCTCCATCCATGTCTGCGGAAGAAAAGGCAGTTGCCCAGGTGCCAGCAAGGATCCCCTTTCTTAGCCGTCACTGCCGCTGGCCTTGGGAAGAGTGCCCACCTGCCCAGGGCATGCCGTGGAGGACCACCAGCTCCAGAGCTCACAGAGAGGGCGGGCGGGTGGAGCCGTCGGTCTCATCAGTCTGCACAGACTTTCTTTTGGGTATTTCTGGGTGGGCAATTCCTTTGCATGTTTTGGGAGAGGTGTATTGCTTTGGGGCTTCTATGTCAGGCCTTGGGTTTTTGGCCTTATTTTGGGGTTGTTTGGGGGCCCAAGGGCAGTTAGCCTCATGGGACAGGATGGGGAGAAGGTGGCATTTCTGTCGTACTCTTGTGGGGAGGTTGGTTGGTTTGTGTTTTGCATTCTTCCTCTCCACAAGCTGAAGTCGCTTCATTTGGTTTCCACTGTGTGGACAGCACCAGCGCTGGCCAGAGGGATTTCAGGCAGGAGAAGCCTCAGCCCCGGACGTGGCGAAGCAAAGATGCTGCTCTCTCGGCAGGGCAGGACCCTCCCCAGGGAGGAGGGTGGCGTTCAGGAGAGGAACAGCGTACATTCTCCGGCCCAGGCAGGGCCCAAAGCCTCACGTGTAGGCAGTGGAGAAGCAGCGGTCACCCCACCCTGGGCTGAGGGGACCCCACTGGGCAGACACCACCAGCCATCCATGGCCTGCGAGCAGTGCCCGAGAAGACGAAGATCCCTGGAGCCAGCCCGGGCTTCCCCAGGGGCAGCGCCCCTGTGAAGCGAGAAGAGAGAACGTGAAGTCCCTCTCAACTCTGGGTGGTATCTTTCAGTCGACATTTCAGAGGCCACACTGGCTTCCCTGAGGACTCACTCTTTGCTGGGAGTAGATTTCCACACGTGCCTTTGATTGTGGACAAATCAGGCTTCACAGCCACTGATTTAGCTAGCCAGATCCTGGATCGAGGAGGAAAGGCCCTCCCTCCGCCCCTGTTCCCCACCCAGGCAGTGTATGTTGCTGGAAAAAACAGCACGGGACCCGTGACTCGTGCCCTCAGCCCCAGCCACCCCCCCTCCCCCTTCCTCACCGTACACTGATGCCTGGCAGCTCTAGCAAAGTGCTCCCATTCTTTGTTGAAAGGGTCGTGGTGAGATTTTGCTTCTTTTTGTTTTGTTTGTTTAAAATTAAAATTAGTTATTTGCTTCTGCTGGACAGTATTAAATAGAGCAGGATGTTGAGTTATCTGCTAGATTGCAGTACTAATGGTAGTGTTGTAGTGTCTTTATATTAATATTATTTGGACTTATTTGAACAATAATGATAAAGAAGTGGTTCATTATTTTTTAATTAATGCACTTTAATAAGGTGGAATGGAAAGAAACCCAGAGAGCAAAGTGCATTACTTAAAGATGCAGTATATACTTTTCTCATTTTTAAACAGCACATATTTATTAAAAGAAAAAAAGTAATTTATGATTATTTAAAATAAAATTTAAAAGTAGAGTGACTGTCGGGTTAAAGGACCTTCCACGTAGCTATCTTCCAGGGGGAGGGCTCAAGCGGCTTCACTCCTCAATGTCTGCACTGAGCCAGTTCAATGCCAGCCAGGCCAGGAAGGAGTGCAGGACCCATCTGCCAAGCACAGAGCATCTCAGTTGGACTGGAGCACAGTGCTCCCTAGAGCCTGCCTTTCCCTGCCCTTCCTCTTCCACTGTACTGCCCTGTGGGGCTCTCCTAGCCCTGCCAAGGACCCCGTCTCCTTAATCTCCAGTGCTCTTAAGTAATAGAGTCATTATAAGTGACCTTCAGGATCACTTCATGCCATACCTTCCTGTTAACTGCAGCCCAAAGACAGGAATTAGCTTTCCCAAATCACATAGTTGACGGCAGACCTTCCCACCCCCATTAGAGTGTATAGTGCAGTCATCATGTTTACATTGTGACATCCAGCCCTAAGGATGGCTGGGGCTGCTCAGGCATCCAGGAAAAGTGGAGAGTGCTGCCACCTAGTGACAGCATATAGATTTGGGCAGTGAACAGGGATTGCCATGCCCCATCTTCACCCCTTGCCCCTCGCCATCACCCCGACTCTCAGCACAGCACAAACCCTGCAAACCCAAAGAGAATATTAATACTTGAAGCAAGAAGGGTGCATGCCAGTCCCTCTCAGTCATGGCCAGGGGATGCCAGGGCTTGCGCCCCTGGACTCCTAGCCCTGCCCAGGGCAAGAGGGCTTTTCCCTAGAGCTACTGAGCTGCTTTGTGATGTTGGAGGGTACTGCTGGCAGCAGGTAGAGGAGGGAAGGGGCCTGGGGCTCTGACCCATCTGGAGGAAAACCAGATCGGACTAAAAAAGGAAAAAAAAAGAAATCTCAGCAGTGTCCAAACCTAGTTTTCCATTAGTTGCGATTGAAAATGTGAAATAACGTTGTATTGCTGTATACTGCAACTTTAATCATAATGAGCCCTTCTGAGGTCATTATTGAGGTTTATATAATGCCTGAAGATGCATCCTTTGGTGCTTTTTTCTTTCAGTTTAAAGACTTTATTACAAGGGAAAGAGATGTCTTCATCTCTCTTCCACTTTGTAGCAGGGGCCTGGCTGGGGTCTCTGGCAGCCATCATGCTATTCCCACTAGGCCAAGGGACCCCAAGGGCAGCAAGAGGGAGTTGGGAGGGACAACCTGAACTGCAGGTGTGCCAGCTGTGACCGGGCCCCCTCGCCAGCCCTCGGCCCCCTCCACCCCAAGCCTGGCCCCATGGGCCCCTCTTTCTTCCTCCACTGTTCTCCATCTTGACGAAGGCATTATATAGAATCGTTTTAATCACTTTCAGATGTTAGAGCAGCATATTTTACAGGCATTTATATCCATTGCTTTCCTCAGCAAGGCATGTTACTACTTTTATCATCTAAGAAAAAAAAAAAAAAAGACAAGGGAATTTCGGTCAAGCATTATTTCCATATTAGTAGTATTTGCAGAATAGGTGTAGAACTATTTAAGTTTAGACCTTGGTTTGGTAGTTTTTTGTTTTGTTTTTAAGGAAAAAAAGAAAAAGTAACCCCTACGTTTCCTGTTTTTTGTATTTAACTAATATATAATTTCTATAAGGTTACTCACTTCCCTTCCCCCTCCAAATACTTTGCATTCTCAATCGAAAATGAAAACAATCTGAGAGACAGGAAAAGTGCAATATTATCAAGAGGGATGCCAGGGCTTGTAGGACAGTGGCGGGGAGGGCCAGCAGCCCCATGTGCTGCTGGGGGAGGTGGGGCTCTTGGAAGGAGTCAGCGGTGGAGCCAACAGGTGACCTTTTATCCCTCCTCCCCCTTCCCTGGCAAGATGGCAGGGGTCTCTGCCAGAGGGCAGCCCCTTCTGCTGGGTGTTGTCCACCCAGAAGAACGGGATTCAGGGAAGTGGCATGGGGCGCTCGGCCTCCCAGGGCCCCAGCCCTCGGCGCACAGCAAGGACCTCCAGGAACTTCTCCTTGTTTTCATTTCCGTTCTTTTTCAGCCAGCTGCTCAGAAAGACCTGTCCTAAAAATCACCCTCAGCAGCCCTCTCTCACCCCAATCTCTTGATGTTTGGCCCATGATCCTTTTGATGTATGTTTGAGTCTTTCTAAAACTATGTAACCTCAAGTTCAGTTTTATGAGCAGGAACCCTCAGTGTAACCAAATCCTTCAGGGGGGTATGTGGGTGCCTTGAGCCTAGCATCCTCCAGTGACACCAGTTCCCACAAGCCTGCAGCTGGGCCTGGCGCTGAGCCGGGGCCACCCATTCATCTCAATGACTTCAGCCCGAGCGAGGCGTGATCCTGCCTCTGCTCAACACCCCAACAGTTCCCAGAAGATCTCGAAAAAAACGTGTTGGAGAAGCCTGCGGAGGTCCCTGCGGACATAACTTCCCCCGACAGGTACAAGCTCCCACCTCCTACCCAGGTGTGGGTAGAGAGGGCAGGATGGGAAGTCTCTGGGTCCAAGCCCTGGGAGCTCCGCCCCTCAGGGTGACAGGTGCACCCTCGCTGGCTCATCCCTTCCCCCTCCAGTACTGTACACTTGCTGCTCCAACCCATTTGATGAATTTCTGTACAAATATGGATCTGGTGCCCAGAGTGGGACTGTGCCCCTGTGGGTGGGTGTGTCTCCTTGGAGTGGATACGTCTATAGGTCCAATTTTTGAGACGATGCAGTGCTCTCTGGAAAGAGAACCATCCACATTGCTAAAGAATTAAGATTCCCTCACTTTTTTGAGGGCTGTGTGTTGTTGAGTAAGTGCATTGTGCATGTGGTGTGAGTGTGTGCGCGCGCGTGAGTGCATGTGTGTGAGTGTTGGTCATTTCCCACTTGAACTAAATAACATGGGGTTAGAGGAAAGAGATACTGGGCAAGCTGTCTCCACTGAACAAGTCCTTGGCATTGGGCAGGCCCCAAGGGACTCACAGCTTCTGGCAGCAAGTGTATGTGTTACTCACACACATAATTCTGGCTGGAGAGTGCAATGTGTTTTTTTTTTTTTTAATTATTTTATTAAGTATTTAGTTGGAAACTTCACACTGGCATTAACAGATCTAGCAGAAGCAGCCTAGGCCATTGTCCCGGGCTCCAAAAAGATGTGGAAAGGAGGCGCCGCTGGGTGTGGAAGTGCTGAGGGGTTCAGACAGGGCCACCACCTGCAAACGCGTGTCTAGCAGGCTGCCTCCCAGCCTCTGCCGTGTATGTCACCACTGTGGGAACCCCCGTGTCCTGAGAGCTGCTTGCCCTCGGTTCTTGTGTGGCTGAGGGTGGGTCAGGCTGGTCGGGGTGAGAATTCTCTCATCTGCCTGTGTAGGCACATCACCCCCGATCTAGACCGCCGGCCCCAACTGAACACTTCACGGGGTCATGTGGAGGGCTCCCCCTTGACATTACTGAGCTTCTTGCCTCGATTATGATCTCTGGCTGGGGGTGGCCTCCGGTTCTCAAGTTCTGTGATCACAGCCAGGGACAGAACAGGGCCATGACCTACAGCTTCATTTCAGGAGGACAGCCCCTCTGATGGTGGAGTCCCTCCCCGTTTTGTCCTGTACACCTGGGTCCTCAGGCCGCAAGTCGGGCACACTGGTGCTTATAGACTGGGTGGAGGGCTCTGCCTTCCTGGGCCTTGATCCCAACGTGCATGTAAAGCTGGTTTTACCACGCTATCCCCCGTTCCCCAATCCTATCTTTCTAATCTTGAGTTTGCACTTGACAATCAGCTTCCTCTCCCATCCCAGAACTTAGTGGCCTTAGAGAATAGGTCCCTGCGATGAAGGTCCCTCCTTTGCTCCCATTTCCATCCTGGCTAATGGGCTGGACCTCAGGAGGCAAGAAAGAGGAAGAAAGAATTATCGTTTTAAAGCAAAAGTATGGGTCGAGCACGTTGAAAGTAAGTGAGAGGCATGTCGGCGAGATGAATGTGTGAGAGACTGGGGTGGCTGGGGTTTTCCATCCCTTCCCCGGGAAGGTGACTCCCAGAAGAGGATGTCTGCTAGGCAGAAAGGGAAAAGAGTGAGGAGGTTGAGTCAGGATTTAGAGTCTGGAGTTTTGTCTTTAGTAGAAAGAAGAAAGGAATGAATTCTGAGTGTTTCAGAGGGAAGCGAGCCAGTAGGGAGGAAACAATGATTCAACACCCAAGGGCCCAGACAGAATAGGCTGGGAAAGTCTCAAGATTTGGCTGTAGAAGAAGCTGACCAGAGGAAACTGCTAGTTGCTGGACCACAAGCTGGGTCGCCAGCATGTTCTTAACGGTCACTGATTTACTTAGTAGAAAGCCAAAGTTGCCAGCAACAAACCAATCTTTGGAGAACATTCCTCCATCTCTTAGCTTCCAGGCTGATTTTGCCCACCGTTCTTTGTCCAATCTAGAACTGGCCTCTCAAATTACTTGAACCAGAGACCAGTAACCAGAATGGTTCATGCAGTAGGGACCCACCATCCCCAGACTGAAACCTCGGGGTCCAGACACCATCCAGCATATCTGGGGGGAAGGCAACCTCATTTGCTCTTCTGTTGACGCCAGTTATTCTTGAGTATCTCTAACGATGTCTATGGTGTTTCAGTTTGCTGAGCCTGCCTCACTAGTGTGACTCAGAAGACGGTGCAATGCAGTCATCATGTTAGTGGCCTGTGAGCAAGGCATACTGCTCTTGAGCATTTCAAAGAAAGGTAAACAGAGCCTCCATTCTTGGATCTGCAACTTGGTCTCTGTAAGAGGTCTTCTTTAAATCCAGGACCCAGGATAGGAAAAGGGTTTCCCTGACAGTTTACAGGAAATCTGCAGGAAGGCGACTTCTGAAGAAGGCAGGTGTGAGTGGCAGGTTTGTGAAGCGTGGGTTTGTGGACTGCATGGTTGCACGTAAGCTAGCTGGATGTCTTTGGGGCGCTCCTCACAGTGTCCACGCAACCCCTCCCAGCTCCTAGTGGGACCTGTGGGGCTGACGGAGGTCATTCCCCTTTCTCCCCTCAGCAGAGAAACTGAAGAAAAGGACATTGAATTCAGTGCAGTTCGAGTGCTAAAAAATTTCCAGGCTCAATGGTGGTGCTAAACTGTCTCCATGTTTCTAATATTTTTAATAGTGGGTTGGTTTTTTTTCAGTTGTTCTCATCACAAAAATGCAGTGTCCTTGGGGAAGGGACCCAGCCCCTTGACCTGCCACTTTCCAGGTGTCCTTTATCCTTTTGACGGGACTCTGGTCTGCAGAAAATGTTCTGTCTTGGCATGCTTCTAGACTGTAAGATTTGGGTTGTTTTGTTTTGTATTTTATGTTTACATGCATCTTGTATTTCCCCAAAAACTAAATAAAGTTTTTGCCTTTTTAACTGAACAGAATCACCTCCTGATTCTCCCCTGCCACCAGAAAAAACATCCAGCTGAGTGGCAAAAGTCACATTACGCCCAAATGAGGCATGAACTTCAGGGTCCGGGCCCTCTGAGGACACTGGAGGGGTAGAGGGAAACATGTAAGCTGCCACCCTTGCTGGTGAGAAGCGTGCTCAAGCTCCCCACCTTTTCCCCACCTTTGGAAGGCTTTCTGGCCAGTGGCCCAGGCTTTTAGAGATACAGACCTTGGGGCCACCAAGACCACATCCAGTGGGCTTCCATGGCTCCTCAGCCTGGAGCCCCTGACCCTCCCCTACTTTTGCTGGACTTCAGTAAGCAGGGCTGAGCAGTCCTGGTGTAGGAAGTGGCCCATGGCCATTCAAGGCCAGGCAGAGGCTGGCCAGCCAGAGCATCCTCCCAGGAGAGAGGGCAGGAAGGCAAGCATCCCATGCCCCTCTGAGGCTCAGGCTGCCAAATGAGCTAGGTCCCCACGTCGTGCCTGGACCCCCTCTGGCACTCCAGCTTTCACAGCCACCTAGATGTACTCAGCCCACCTAAGAAGTTTTTCCAAAGGCCCCTAGCCAGAGGCCTCCCTTTCTAACTAGCTGTGCCACTCATTTGGCGTAAGCCTCTGCACCCACCAGTGGGAGCGCAGCTGAGCTCCCAGCCAGAGGCAAGAGGTCTGGACTTGGGGTGAGGGATGGGCAGACCAAGTTCTGGGGAGCTCAGCACAGCCCCTGCCATCCTCCCTTTAGCCCCTAGGTGGCGCCGCCCCTCCACAAAGGTTGCACACAGGTTCAGAACCGGCTCAGCGTTTTGGAGCTTCACGGACTTCTGCAGCTCCTGCTCTTGACAGATCCAGAGACCTGCAGTCACGGAAGGGCAGTGGCTTCTCCCTTTCGGCTTACAGCGAGGGTCGCCTGGCATTCTGGCCTCTGCTGTACAAGCCCCAGGCCATGCTCCAGCT
>NW_011495018.1:26971610-26973458 GCF_000754665.1 Bison bison bison
CCTGAGGCTGGTACGAAATCACCTTTATTCACGATCACGGTGATCCAAGTTCACAAAGGAGGCAGCAGCTACCCTCACACTAACAGAGACAATGGGATGGATGGCTTCTTCTCCCTGACCCTCAGGCCATGCAGCCCCTGCGCTTGTGAACTTCCCTCGCCTCTGGGATGGGCGCCCTGACTGCTTGGGGCCACCACCAGCCCCATCTCACCCCACTCCCACAGAAGAGGTCTACGGGGTTAGTGGGGAGCAGAGGCCCATGGCAGAATGGTGACTTCCCAAAGTTGCCCTGCAAGGCAGGTACAGACAGGGCCAGCCTGGCATCATGACCCCCCTCCCTGTGCTTCCCACCACCCCACCCCATAGCAGCCACCACCAAAGAACCCCCTGAGAGTCACAAAAAAAGTCTTCCCACACCCCCAACAATCATTTTACAGAGGTGGCAGCTGAGGCTCAGAGCGACTGTGACCTGGCCAGGGCCACACAACTGGTCAGTGGCCAGGTCTAGAATCCCATGCTCTGCAGGCCATATAACAAAGCAGTCTCCAATGGGCGTAAAAAAAAGCCATCTGAGGGGACAGAGGGCTGGAGGCTCGGGGAGACTTGCCAGGACTCCGAGAGCTGGCCCCAGCCCATGGCCTACCAGGACAGGTGTGCGGGGCTGAGATGACTGTAACCTAAGAGCAGCTGGGGGTACCCCCTCACTCCAAAATCAGGATCAAGAACCTGGAGGTGCTGGGACCCACGCCTTCTCCTTTGTCCTGGGGGAGAGAGCGCCTACAATGACAAGACCTGCTGGCCTTCCCTCCCCCAGCCTGCCAGACTTTTCCACGTCCTTACAGAGTGGGGAACTCGGGCCTCTCGATGTATATGAGCCAGTTACGATACCCAGGCTCCAGCCCAAGAAGAAGAGCATTCTGTGGCTCCAGGTGATCTGCTAGTCCCAGGGCACTGCAAAGGTTCTGCTGTCCTCTCTAGAAAGTGGACACAAGTTGCCAGAAGGCATCCCGACTCGGCCCCTTTTTATGGAGTTCTATTTCATGGTAAGCAGAGCTGGCTATGCACTCATGTGCTGGAGTTCAGGGCAGAGTTTAAGTGATGACAACCTCTGCTGGCCCCTCCAACCAGGCACTCCACCTACTAGGGCAGCCTTTATAGGAGTCTGGGGGGTGGGAATTCACTCCCCCCGCCCAAACTAACCCCTACAAACCCAATAAATAAATAAATTAAAATACAGGAAAAAAAAAAGCCGTTCTTGCTCCAGGAAGTCCTCTACTCCCAACCCAGGATCCTGGCCTCTCCCAGGGATGCTAAAGCCTGACAGAAGACCTCCCCTGCTCTCCAGCCCACGCCAAGGGGCTGCCCCCAGGCAAGAGCATCCCCGAGCCCACTGAGGCAAACAGGCCATGACCAGGAAGGGGCCCTCCACGTCTCAACCAGGCCAGGGGGCTAGCAACCCAGAACCCAGAGGCTTCCGTGGCCTGTCTGTCCACCCATCCAGGGTGAATGGGCAACAGGCACAGCACAGAGGCGGCAGCCCTCCTGGGATGAGAGGGATCCACTGGCCGTCTTACCCTTGGCTGTCAGGCCCAAGGGGAAGGGAAAGAAGGAAGGAGACAGTGGGGGAAGGTCAGAGAGTAAGGCAGCAGCCCAGGCTGTGCACTGCTCAAGGGCAGCTGGCTGAGGAAGAAAACAGAGGCTGAAGTCCAGGGCCACACTCCACTAGCCAGGCCACGTGTCTGGACTCAGGGCCGCATCTGCCCAGAGGATGGGACACACTTTCTAACGTTCACAAAGGTGCCACACAGGCTAAAGAGACCTCCTGGGAATCTACCCCAGGCAGGAAAG
>NW_011495018.1:26973558-26987380 GCF_000754665.1 Bison bison bison
CCCCCCCCCCCTCCCGCCCCGCTTTAGCCCCTCGGCCTGCAGGGAAGAGCTGAGACTTGCTTCTGCCCCCACCTCCCAGCCTGACTCCCCTTCCTCCCCAGACCTCAGGGGCTGTTTCCCAAGTTTAATGACAAGGGGAAAGAATTTCCAAAACGAGGAAGAAGAGAAGGGGCCCCGTTGACTTGCGCCTCAGCCGGAGCCGGGCCGGATTCGGAGGAAGCTGGGGAGCGGATGGGTCCGTGACGGCTAGGAGCTGCGGTAGGTCTTGATGATGTCCTTGATGGGCCGGCGGCAGATGGGGCAGCAGGCGTGCAGAGCCTTCTTGAGGCGCAGGCCACAGGCATAGCAGAGGCACATATGGCCACACGTGTAGATGACCGTGTCCACCGCGTGCTCATAGCAAATGGTGCACTCATCGCTCCACGGGCCCCCGCCTGGGGTCACTGGTGATTCGGGCAGACTCACTGGTGAATTGGGGGCTGTTCCTGGGGACACGGGGACAGCAGTGAGGGGGGAGGCATGAACCTGGCTGGTCCCACGTTCATGAAGAAAGCCCCGGCCTCTCCTCTTCCATGGATTGGGATCAGCCTGTCTACCTTGCCACCCACCTCCTGGGCACAAGAAGAAAGAGGATGCACTCTGGACAGCCCCACTTCCAGCCCCTCCATGCCCAGACCAGGGGCCAGGGTGTCCATGAAGCAATGAGAAGAGGCGGGAAGGATGGAGGCCCAAAACCCACTTGGGGAGGCCCCGCTGAGCTACTCTCTGGTGTTCTTTGTGCTCAAGAAGTCCTCTGGAGAAAGCCACCCAGCTGAGGGACAGGACGGGACACAGCCCAGGAATCACCACTCAACGTGGGTTCACTGGGCCCATCTCCAGCTCCTCTGGGGCCCCGTCTGCAGACCTGCCTCAGCCAGGGTGGAGGGCAGGTCCCTCAGGGTGGAAGGGCTGGTACGGTCACATGGAACCAAAGAGGCCAGCCTACTTACCTCCAGCAGAGCTCCCCAGAGGGCCAGAGCTGCAGGTGCCAAGCGAGGGGTCAGAGAGGCGGAGGCCCCGGGGGGTGGGGGAGGTTGGTGTGGAGGCGGGGGAGCAGGGGAGTGATGGGATGCCCCGCTCTGCCAGGATGGTGGAGCCTGCAGAAAGGGAGGGAGAGGGGGAAGGTGGGACCTAGACACTCAGAGGCCCACCTTGGAAAGCTTGAGTTTCCATCCTCCATTAGGTTCCCAGGAGAGAAACGGGTGGTGCAGCCTGACCACACAGCCCAGCCACTAGGCTCAGAGACTGACTGAGCCTTTGCCTTAAAGAGCTAACTGTCCAGGGAGTCTCTTGGGGCTCTCTCCTCAGTCCCTTCCTCCAGCCAGCCTTGATTCCCCCCACCCCACCACCACCTATCTCTATCCAGTACTGACCAGTCATACACACCTTGCATAGAAATAAGCAATCACAGAGCCTGGGAAATTATTTGTTCTTTGCCCAGGAATGTAACTTTGTAACGTTTCCCTATTTAAACCCTGAGCTTCCGGAGAGCAGAAAGCCTGACTCACCTGTGACTTTCCCACAGGCCCTAACATAATGCCCTACACATAAGTAAGTGCTCAATGAGATATTTTTTTATTAGTAGTTATTCAGTCTAATTTATTCAACCTAATTCACTTAATAGTCACTGTTTCTAAGAATATTTATTAGCTGTCCACAGGATTTCTCTTAGTAGTGTTAACATGTTTTAAGTGAACTATCATCTCCTTCTTTCAGAAATTTATACCTATTTGCTTTTCTTGCTTTATTGCACTGGTTAGCATTTTCAGAATGATACTGTACGGCATCTTAATCACATTCTCGACTTTAATGATAATGTTTCTAATGTTTCACCATGAAGCATGAAATTGGCTAGAGTTTTAGGGTGAAGGAAATATCTTTTCATTCTTAGTTCACTTAGGCCTTCAACAAACCAAAGCACTCTTCTATGAAGTAAATAATCATCCTTCCATACATTGTTACTGATTTGTTTTTCCTTTAGAGTCAGGATCCTCTATCACCACTTTGGTAGTCAAGATGTCCAATTCTCCAAACAGCTCAGGAGCACACTGTTCAGCATATATTAAATTCTGAATGATTAATCTTCAATGCCCACCTTGGCCTACTTCCCTCTGGGGACATTTAAGTCCTGGGGTTTTTGTTTGTTTTTTAAGCTTCTCCTTTGCTCTAGTCTAGTAAGCCTCTTTGAGCAACAGAAGCTTTACTGAAAAGCTACTTAACTATTATTAGATGGTGCTGATGCAAGAGACTATCTTGCCCTTATGTAATATCCTTTATCTGAGGAGCAGTATCTCCTGATGACTGTAGCCAAATATCTTTGTACCTCAGCTTGATTTTTTTTTTTTTCTGCACCCTAGTCTGGTTTCTTTTTATTCCACCTTGAATTTTTAAGCCAATTTTCTTCCTTTCTGATGTCTTTTTATCTAGCCTGATTTCTTTTCACTCTTCCCTGACTTATCTTCCCTCAATCCTAATTTCTTAGCACCCTAGTCCCATTTCTTTTCATTCTTTTTCCAATTTATTTTCCGCTCCATCTTCATTTGGTCTTTTTCCAGAGGAGGAAGTCTCCACTGATTTTACCTGATTTCACAAAACTCTCACACACTCACAATTACCAACAGCACCGCATACACAAATACCCATGCATTTACTCACATGTGCCTAGACACGGTATGCCAGTCTTACGGTGTTACTCATGCTTACTCACATACACACTTTATCATGTCTATGAAGTCTCCTGGGGTGAGGTCTAGGTTGGGGGCTGTGAGGCCCAGGGGTCTCCAAACTTGTCTGACCAAATTTGCTAAGGAAGAAAACTTTAGATGCCCAGGACCTAATTTGAAATCTACAGAATCAAAATTTCTGGAGGTGGGATTTAAGAATCTGACACAACTGAGGGACTGACTGAGCCCAGCATCCTGCAGAACACTCTGCGAAATATGGCTTATACAAATCCACGTCACCCAGTCCATTCAAACTCTCCATTCAAAGCCAGTAAGGCCCAGACATCTGCAACCCCATTTCCTCCAAGGCCCAGGGATTCTCCAAAAGCCCCCAATCCAGGCACTGCTCTTCAGAGATACCTGGCCGCTGACACACCACCCTCTTTATCTTATTTAGACACAAAACCGTCCTTAGAGGTAGAGGTCTTCGTTCCCATTTTTTGATAAATGGAAACTGAACCTCAAAAAGTTCATTGCTAGTGGAAACAATTTTTTTCCCCATTTTTAAAAGGCCACAACCACTAGGCAATGTGTATGAGAGTTGTTTATGTACGTGGGCATGTGGGTGAAACCGGTTCTGAGCGTGAAACTCAGTGTTCCCTGCTTTTCTCCCCCTCCCCAGGGTTTATCTGGTGAAATCTGAGAACCATGGACTAATCAAAAGAGTGACTCTGACTAGAACCCATAAGGGGCAGGGTGGGCGCTGTTCCCCCCTACCCAGACAGACTCTGCCTCCAGGGAAGACGAGATGCTAGGCCTGGAGGCGCCAGCTTCAGGATGCGCCTCGAGGGAGGAGGGCACGTGGCCAGGGGCACTCACCAAGGATGCGGATCTGTGTGATGGACCCGTGCAGGCCGAAGAGCATCCAGAGCGGCTGTGAGGCGTCCACGCACAGCTGCATGCCCGCCGCGACGCCGTTGTGGCTGAGGTGCAGCTCGCCGTCGGCGTTGACCACAAGGCCAAGGATGTCGCCGCTGTGCAGGGGCCCGGGCACGCGGCACACGGCCCAGAACTCCTTGCGGTCCACCAGGGCCTCGGGGCTGAAGGGCAGGTCGGCCGGCCTCAGCGTGCCAGGGTCGCACGTGGTGACACCTAAGGACAGCGCGCCGGGCCGCGCGCCGCTCGAGCGCGTGACCTTGACGAAGATAGTCTCAGCCACACGCACAGGCCGACTGGTGAAGACGAGCGCGCGCTCGTCGCGCCCGTGCTCCAGGCGCGCCACCGTCTGCTCGTCCAGGATGCGGACGTGCGCGCCGGCGCGCAGCGCGTGGAAGCGCAGGTCGCCGTCGAGCTGCGGGGGCAGCGCGCGGCTGTGCTGCGAGTTGAGCGAGTTCTGCGGAATGGGGCAGCCGGCAGCTGGCGTGCCCTCGTCGCCGTCAGAGCCCGGCACGTTGAGGTCACACAAGCTCACGGAGAGGCGCGCTTCGTCCGCCTCGCGCCGCAGGGACGGCCGCCGGAGGGCGGTGAAGGAGCGCGGGCGCAGGCAGTCTGGGAGCACCAGCTCGCTGTCTGCGGGGGTAGGGGGACAGGGCGACCGTCAGGCGGGCCACAGCCCCGGGTCCCATCGCCTGTGAGTCTCCTCCCACTAGTCGTTAAAGCCGGCACTAGTAAGACGCATCTAGTTTCTAACGGCAAAGAAAATGCTCGGACATTTTACAGGGGCTTCCCTGGTAGCTCAGTGGTCAAGAATCCGCCTACCAATGCAGAAGACACAGATTGGATCCCTGGGTCGGATCCCTGGAATGGAAAGGTACCCATGGGGAAGGAAATGGCAACCCACTCCAGTATTCTTGCCTGGAGAATCCCCATGGAAGAGGAACCTGGCGGGCTAGAGTCCATGTGAGTTCTCAAAAGAGTCTGACACGACTTAGCCACTGAACAAGAACATCACACATTCTGCAGGACCTCAGACTACTTATCTGCTTAAGCAAAGGATCATCAGGCAGGAAAGACACCAAAACTAAAAACACGATTACTTCTAAATGGTACACTTATAAAAGTCGGATTAAAAAAAATGAACTCCTGGGACCTGGCTCTTTATCCTAGCAGCCAGGATAGCACCTGGCACTCAGAAGAAAGCAGTAAACACTTGCTGAATGCATGTTGATACTCTATGCCTCTGGGAGCCCAGAGGGAACCCTCCCCTCTAGAATACCTCTCTGTACAAATTGTCTCATCTTATAGCAAAAATTAGCTTTTGATATTGTTTCTACCAAAGGACGCTGAGGTGGAGACGCTAAGTGAATTTTTCCAAGCCCTCCTTTCAAAACCAACAACTGGAAAGCAAACCCTTTCTCTTTTTATTCATACACGTAATACAGACTGTATTTTGTTTAAAAAAAAAAGACAGTTCAGCAAAGAGAAATGGGAATCTCCTGTCAGCCTGCCATCCAGAGGAAAATACTCTTAATATTTAGATGTGTGAGTTTCCAGCCTTTTTTGAATATATTTTAGTTCTCTTTTTAACACAAAAATTGAATCATACTATATAAACATCAGTAGTTTTAAACTTTAACTTTTACAGGTAACAAATCTCTTTGAAAATGTAACTTGTACCTATCTTCTCAGGAAAATGCACATTCTCCCTAAATTCTGTGGATAATTTCAGAGCATCCATGGCCATGGACTCCAGGTGAAGAACTCTGTTATACAAATTTCCTTTTCAAAACTAATTTTTCTATTTATCGTGTCCTGTATATCCTTTTACACTAATAACCATGTTTCTGAGACCGTAATTTCTTAATGGCTGGTTACGTCTGCTTTATGGAGTCCTATAATTTGTAATAAAAGTCATCAGGTGCAATGAATTACTGCTGCATTTCCTCCTTAAAGCATCCCACAGAGGTGTTCCCTTTGTACGGATAAAGCTCGGAGATGTTCTGTGACAACCAAGCTGCAGCTCCAGGGTTAAAGCGTGATCCACCCAACTCCTTATCCCACACCCTCCACTTTCAAGCCATATAGGTTTACTGGATCCTTTTCGTGGGAGGCCCCAAATTTGGCTGGGGCCACTGCTGGCCTTACCATGGACCAATCCCTTCTCAGGAGGCCTTTCTCTGAGCCTCCCCAAGGGAGAATCTGTGCTTTCTCTCCAGGAACTGAGTAAGGATGGCAGGGGTGCTCACCATGAGAGCAAAGTTTGGAGGAACAGACTGGTAGGGATAGCGAAGCCAGAATTCAGCTCCAGCTGAATCTAGATTTGCTCTCTAATGCCTCCCTATCTTTGCTCTCCCCTAGCTCCTCTGCCCCATCCAGGAACAGTGTTGTTTGGGCCCCAGCAAGGAGAGGGTGCTGAGCCCTCCCCACAAGTCTCCTGCTTCTCTGGAGAAGCCTCTCGAGGCCTGGCTGGTCGGGATTTCCCAGCATCGTGTTTAGTAAGGAGGAGGGAGCCAACCGGAAAATGTGATTATTCCAGGGAATTGACTCTGTGACAGCAATGGTGCAGAGAGGCTGGGGGGCTGCGGAGAGGCAGAGGCGAGGAGGGCAAGACATGGGAGACAATAGCAGGGGGCAGAGGAGGGCTGTGGGCTGACCTGGACCCCAGGCAACAGCCCTGCTCCCCTGACCCTTCAAGGATTCCAGGGACTGGCCCTTGAGGACTCCAAGAGGGTTGGGGACAGAGAAGAGAAGGGATGGAGAAGCAGGATAAGGAGGAAAGAAGTGGCTCAGAGATGCCCAGCCAGGGTTTACATGAACAAGGCTGTCATGGGGGCCACACATACACACCCCATGCTGCTCTTTCCACCCCACACAACCCCCACACTCAGGACAATCAGGCCAGAGCCCATGGAGCTGGGCAGACCCTCAAAACAGACTCCTGAATGGGGCTGGATGTACGCTCTCCTGCTCTCTGCCCCCACAGGAGTCCTCTTCTGCCTGAATATGCCCACTCCCTCCCAGACAACTCAGGCCATTGCTGAGCTACTCTGTCTTTAAGAAAATGTTTCCTTCTCTTAAACTGAAATCTACCTCCCTAGTTGCTTTTTTGTTTGTTTGTTGAACTCTTAGGAAAAATTAGTTCATTGATCCTGTACCACACAAAATTTATTCAAATTACCTTCATTTGAGTGGTAAGATCACAACAAGAAAACAGGTTATCCTACAACAAACCTTACAAAATCCATCATAAAAGCTTTTTTTTTTTCATTATATTACCTATTGTCTTTTTTAGACTAGTATACTATGCAAAGCTACACCGATTAGTAGTTTGCCTATTCCCAAGTTTAGGAGAAATGCTTCCTTTTGACACTATCACGTACCCCATAGGAAAATAAATTCCCTTAACCTAACAATTGCCACCCAACTCACTCTGCAAGGCATCTTCCTTCAAATCCCTCCTCTCGTGTACACAAGATGTCATGCTAAAGCTTTAAATCCTGCAATTGTATTTACAGATCTACACTTAAAAATGAACACAAGAGCTACTACCACCACCACAACAAACACAAAATAACACTCTTAAAAAATTACAAACCAGCTAGATAATATTCTGGTAGTGTTTACAAATTAATTGCTATTTTTGTATGAAAGTACTAGATATTAAAAATGAGTAGACTGTGTATCAACCTAAATAAAATGATCGCTACCCACAAACGTGTACATATAAACACACCCGACACTGTCTGTCAGCTCATGTGCTGCTCTATATACAGTCTACTTTCCAGGGTGCGTTTGGTTATAACCTTCCTGTATTTATACCTACTACCTCTGGGGCTGCCTCTCAGCCCCACACTGAAGACAGCTCTCCTCAGGGAACACTCAGACTCCACACACACCTTCCCACCTCATAGACAATGAACAGCTCCAGACTCAGTACACTCTCAGATACACTCTCACCAGCTTGACGCAGTGTGGCCATCACACCTCTCCTAATAAGTACTCTCGCAACCTGAGAGTGTTTTAGGAGTTTTGGTAACCAAAATCCATAAACTGGTCAGCAAGATAGGAACACAGTCCAGTGCAAGACTCTGAAGTCATCAGTTTGGGTTCCCATCCGAGCTCTGTCATTTCCTGGCTGTATGACCTTGGATAAACAGCTTAAGCCCTCTGGGCCTCTCTTCTATAGTGGTGAAATCAGCATTTCCTTATTAGTATGAAATCTGAAATCCCGTTTGGAAGGGATGCTGTGAAGAAGATGGAGTGGGATGAAGTACTAGAGTGCCTGGCACAAGACGATCCCTAGGGTACTGTGAGCCTTTGCTACTGTCTCCATGCTGCCTGGCTCAGAAGGATATGCGTGGGCCCTGGAGTGATACAGGCCTGGGTTTAAATGTCTGACCCAGCACTTGGCTGGTGGCCTGTGGGTGAGCCACTTTCCTCCAGTCCCAGATCACTCACCTAGAGATCAGGGGTAATAATACCTGCTTTGCGATATTGTTGAAGGGACCAGAGGTAGAGTGCGAAGCCCCCGGCACCTAGATACTTGATAACTTCTGTTATTAGCATTTGCTCAGGTTGAGTTTGTCAAAGTCAGGTCCACGTGCACCCAGGCGACTAACTCTTTGAACCTAGGACTTCGCATCAGTCATAAGCACCCGGGACAGAATCGCTGAATGACCTCACTGACTAAAGACCAGGAAGGAGAAGCTTCAAGTGGAGATTAGAGACAAAGGAAGAGAAAGAAGGAGAAACAGCGGGAAAAGAAAGAGGAGAAGGGGCAAGAAAGTGACTCCTTTGACCTTGCTTGAAATATCACAGGAGTTGGGAGAGGAGGGACAAGAGGTACTGGGAACCAGCTAAAAACAGAACCCCTGGGGCCACTGCCCAGCCCAAGTATGTCTCCTCTCCCATCCCCTCCACTCCTAGGGTCAGGAGCAGCTGCAAGCTGCCAGCAAGCTCCAAAATAACCATCCCATCAGTGTGCCCGTCTGCGCGAGGCCCTGAAATAGATGAAACCTGAGCTAGAGGAGTGGGTCAGGGCACCCTCTACAGAGGGGACAACAAAGGTCCTGGCAGAATGAGTCCACATCAAGTTGGGGGTCAGGGAAGGGGCCAGGCTCCCAAAGCTAGGGGAGAACACCATGGCCCACCTCAGCCCAGGACTGCACCCTGGGGCACCGACGGCCGGCCTGCAACCTCCATCAGTGGATGACCCCATGTTTGAAGCAACGAGCTATTTAATCCGGGCCTGGGACATGCGGCTGCCTACTTGAGAGTTGTTTATGGTGCAGAGGTGGCACAGGGCCACAGGAGAAGCTGCAAAGCTGGCTCCCCTCTCGTGGCCCGTTTTGCAAGAAAGAACTTGTCCATCTTCAGCTCCTGCCTCGTCTGGCACCTGGTGCTGGCTTGGCAGATCCCCTGGGCCAGGGCAGAAAGAGCCAGGCCCTGCAAAGGGCAAGGAGGCCTGGGCTTCCCCTCTTAGGGAAGGCACCCGGCATACCCACCCATTGAGCCCTGTGTGCCCAGCCCTGGACAGGGTTTAAGGAGAGACAGCCAGGACCCAGGCCCTGCGGAGCCAGGAGCCCTTGGGAGACTTGAAGCTTGGAGTCATGAAAATTCTCAGTATATCAGGTTAGATAAGACCTTAGAGGAGAATAAGGAAATCTGTTTATCTCTGCCAAGCTCTCACCCAGCCTTGGCTAGAACGCCCCTGGGGACGAGAAGCTCACCACTTCTCAAGGCCATCTATTCCCTGTCTTTGGACACCTGTGACTTAGAAAAAAACTCCTTTCATAGATGCAAGTGTCCCATACCCACTCCCTAGGGCCCACTCTGAGCCTTTTCTTCTTTAGAATAAATCTCCCTGTTAGGATAATGCTGTCCAACTGAGGCTAAGAACTTCTTTTTCAGGGTGAGTCAAAGATGACATCTCAGAAGAAACAGGATTTGACCCAGGCCCTGAAGGACAAGAGCATTTGGACTGACAGAAGCAAGAGGCACTCGGGTGGGAAAACTGCATTAGCAGATGCCTGGGGAGAAAAGTGTGAGCAAAACCAGCAAGGAGAAAGGAAGGGAAAGGAGGAGGAGATGCCAGGCGGAGGGCATTCGGGCAGCTCTAGCCCAGAGATCTACACGCTGCCAGTCAGTGTGGGGTGAGTGGGGCCTGGGCGCTGCAGCAGAGGCTCCTTGGAAGCGGGCCAGCCATCGGTCCAAGTCTTGTTTGTTTAGACTCTCACATCCACAGCACTGGATAATCTTTAACCACGGGTCAGCCTGCGGCCACCCAGCCGGCTGGCGGACCTCTGCTGGCCCGTTTGGAAGGCGCACCAACCCATTAACTGTGTCCATAAACATCCTCCTGCTGGTTCGCAGCTGGCACGGGGCAGGGGAAGGAGCCGGGAGGGTGGGTGCGTGGCTGGGATGGGCAAAGGGTTCCTCCACCCTTCTGGGAAGTGCCCTGAGACCCACACCTCCACCCTCTCCATATAAACCCACACCACCTCCACCCTCTCCATATAAACCCAACCACAAGAAAGTTGGGAAAAACAAACACACTTTTGAGGCTCATGGAACAAAGGGCAGAATGTTCCAGAAGCCCTCAGAGTCATAGATTTTTAGATTTACAGAATCTTCAAGCCACGGGATCTTAGATGGATAGATCCCCAGAATCATCATAGATCCCCAAGCAATAGAATCGTTCGTCCAAAGGAACAGAAAACTCTGGTTGATGTCTAGGAGGTGACCACAGAGCTCGGCCACTCAGCCACCGCAGAGATGCCTCTGTGGAACCCCAGTGCTCCAAGGGACCCAGCTGGAGAACCACAGGCCTTAACCCAAGAAATAATTTAGATTGCGTGGTTTGACTTTTATCCAGACACAGGCACTTGCCCCCCTCTCAATGAGAGGACAGGTTGAGGATTGTCTACTTTGGTGGTGTTTTTAAATTAGATATTCCTTTTTAACCTAAAAACAACAGCCCTTCCCATTTGTATAAACACTTTTATGTATCTGGAAGCCTCACAGACTATCTGTAAGGTAAATGGTGCATGTACAATTATGTCCAAATAACAGAAGAGGTGGGCAAGGCACAGAGATGCTGAGAGACATGCCCGAAGTCAGTGAGCGGCCAAGTGGAGTCTTAATTCAGTCGGGCCTCCTGTTTCTCAAATGAGGGCTTCGTCCCCAGTTCGTCGCCAAGACCCTAGCTCCTCCCCTCCTGGGGCCACCAGGCCTCTCCAAGTTCCCCAGAACTGTATCTTGGGCCAAAGAGGTACTAGATGGGGACACACAAAACTGCCATTTCTGGACATTAGAAACAGCCTGCTATTGGCAATTACATGTGCTTGCACTTTATGGAGGTTCATTCTGGTAGAAAACTAGAGCACACTGTGAATGACGGGATCAAACAAGGCCCTCAAAAGACTTCAGGGAACTACAAGGCAGGCAGACCCACTGTCACCACTAAACAGGACGCTGGGTACCCACCACCCCTCTTGGTCTCTGCCAGGGCCTTTGGTGGCCTATCTGTGTCCAACACATGTGGCTGATCCCTGATGCCTTGAGCTCTTGTAAGCTCTATTCTGGAAGACATAGGGGGCCCAAATCCCCACCCCTGGGGGGCATCTAGACATAATAGGGAGACCAGAGAGATTCCTGTTTACAGAGCCTGGGGAGTAATGTAGCCCACGCTTCTGAGCTCAAGCGCCAGCTCTACTAAGCGGTGTGACCATGGACAAGTTGTCAGACTTCTCTGAGCCTCAGTTTCCTTACCTGCAAAATAGGCACAATAATAACTTTCTTTAAAATGTAATCAAAGACGATCTCTACTGTATTCTTAAAGAGCGGGACAAACACATGATACAGAACCCCTGTTGTGGAGTAGACCTCCACTCGCTTCAGCAAGAGGGAGAGTCAGGAAGAACAGAGTAGTCAGGGGAGACTTCCTAGTGGAGGGGAGGGTTTGGTACGGGGCCTTGATATAATTGGCAGAATTCGAGGTGAGTCAAAACGAAGCACTGGAAGAGTGTGAAGCAGAAGGAATAGCAAGATTTTTTTTTTAACTAAGATGAAACGAAAACCATCAAAGGGAAAGACACCAAGATCAGCATCCTCATCTCTTCATCCCGAGGGCTTGGCTTGGGCCCCTTGAGCTAATATTTGCCTCTCAGCCCCTGGCAGCCACAGCTGAAGGTAAATATTAGTTTAGCCTGGGAAGTGGAAACCCCAGGTGGCAGTGTGGTCCTCAGCCGGCCAGGATGCCTCACGCTCTGTACCACAAGCTGGGCACAGCCAGGATAAGGACCCGACCCCTGGCCTTATCTATAGAGAGGTCCAGGCCTCTCACTGCTGGGCAGCCAGGCTGGCCCACCACCCCAGAAACTGACACAGCAGCAGCCTGGCCCCCAGAAAGCGACCCTGAGAGTCTCCAAACATCCTTCTCCTCAGTAGGCAGATGGGGTCTTTTTCCAAGACCTGAAATGACATCATGAGTCCTTGGGAGTCCCCCCATACCCTAACCCTAACCCTAACCCATACTCATGGCCTCTTAACAGCCTCCTAGGCTCAGCCACACACATCGTGAGTGAGCAATAAGTCTTCTTACACTGACCTTGGGCTCAGATCAGCTGGAAAGTCTGAATTGTGGGCCCAACCTGGCTTCTGACTAGGGACAATTGGGGTAGGCTCCTTCCCATCTCTGGGCCACATTTCCTCTTACTGAAAAACCTGACAGTAAGAACTGCTGGAAACTCAACTCTCTTGCTGAGTGTCCCCTGTGATACACACACATATCTGCACCTGTGCACACCCACTCTCCTCAAGTCCACAAGCCATCCACAGCCTCCCCACCTAACCCCCTTCCCTGAAGGATCTTTTCCCCAACTGAGTGCCAGTTCCCCATCTCTGTGCCCATGCACACCCCTCCTGTCTGGCCTACACTGTTCCTCCTCAAGAGGTCCATTCTTCCCACCTCCTCTAGTTCCTGACTTAAAACTCACCTCCTACAGGAAGTCCTTCTGATTGCTCCCCAGCTGCACCTCCATAGTTTTATTCTTCAGCCACACTTTTATGCAGTATTGGATTTAGGTCACTTCAGAGCAGTCATATGGTATGTCCCCCAGTGTAAAAACTCTTTCAGGTGAGGGGCTGGGTTTCCAGTTCTAGTGTCCCCTCTGACCACTGCACAGCACCTAGGCTGCAGGAGCATCCTATAAGTGGAATCCGGGCTCACCAGCTTTTGGCCAGGACCCACAGCTACTCTTCCTGAGTCAACACATCTGAGAGGCGCAGGGAGACCTTGAAAACTGGTTTAGGAACTTATCTCTCCAAGTATTAATCACCCCATAAAACTTGTGTTTATTTAGTTGCTGGCAGGTCCTTCTTCCAGGAGGTAGGAAGCTGTTATTCTTGGAGATACCAGCCAGGGCTTGGGCCAGGGCACCCGGAGGGAAGAGGGTGATCTGCTGTGAACTCCAGCATAACAGGGAGCCTGGAAGACCTGAAGCAGCTCTGCTGGGGCCATGGCCTGGGCAGCGGGGAGCCCAGGTGATGTTTAGGGCTGCGGGGGGTAGGGATGGGGCCCCCACTTGGCGGTGTCAACCAGGGAAAGACACCAGCCCTTGCCTCCACCCTTTTGGGGAAGATGGCCAATCTGCCCATGGTCTGCCTTGCAGGCCTACTCTGTGCCCTGGACCCCAGGATGTCTCTAGCCTGAGGAGCAGACACTGGCCAGGCGGGGTTCGAAGGGCTTTGCCTCAGGTTCCAGACAGGTGGGGGCAGGCAGATAGGGCTGGCAGGTAATCTCTAAAGATGAGACACTGATCTAGGGGACAAAGATGAGAACAGGAAAGATAGGCCCGTCTTCAGAGCCACCAAGACAGGGAGTGACTTCTTCAGAGGAGAAACTCAGCGGAGGAGGGAGACAAGGGGAAGCAGAGGAGCCAGGGGGATCTAGGTGGAAGGAGGAGGCCCAGAAAGACACAGGTGCAGTGATGTGGCAGAGAGGAGGGAGGGGGAGATGGGCGGATGGGAGCAGAGGGAAGAGGGCGGGGAGGGAAGTAGACCCTGAGACCACACGGGCAGTGGGCATGTCCCGGGGGCAGGGGTGTGGGATGCAGGCACAGAGCAGCAGGCCCACCTCCGAAGATAACCTGGATGGGTCTCTCTCACTCTCTCTCTCTTTT
>NW_011495018.1:26987480-26990045 GCF_000754665.1 Bison bison bison
CTACTCTCTCTCTCTCTGTGTTTTTTTAACAAAAAAAATCAATTTAGGGAGAACAAAATGAGGACATATTTTAATCTGCTAATTCATTTTAGGGGCCATAATCAGTGTTTAAAAATGCCCAGGGATTATGGTGATTTACAGCTGTGAATCAGCTAGGGCTTTGGCCTTACAGGGTGTACAGAAAGGAGCCTGACGGGAAATTCAAATGCAACTGAAATTACTGCGTGAAAACCTATTTATAGTCAAAGAGGCCAGGTCAGTGCCTGGGCTCTGCCCTGGGTGCGGCCCTTCAGGATCGCTCTTCAGGCCTCTCCCTCAGCCCTGCAGATTAGGAAGCCTCATCTCACCTGGTGTGTCCGTTTTGTCCTCACCCTTGCAGAGCTGTAGGCCCAGCCTAGGCCTCCTCCACCAAGAAGCCCTCCTGAACTCTACCTGTCCTCACTAATTTCATCCTCCACTGACTTCCTGCTGAAACCCCCCAGTGGGTAATGTGAAATGTACCGCTTTGGGCACCAGAATACCCAGTTCAAGTCTCCGCTCTGCCACATCCCTACACACACAAGCCAGGCCTTCCATAGCCCTCAATTTTCTCCCTGCCAAATGGGGATAATAATCACTCCCTCCAGGGCCAGGGGCTGAAAGGGTGAATAAGGTAACTGGAAGGAACCATCTGGGCAGACGGACGAGATCCTGCGACCACAGCATCCAGCGATTTACTGTCCTCGCTTGGGCTCTGCCTGGATCGTGTCTGGAGTTGTGTTTGCTTTGTTTCCCAGTGAGCCTGGGGCTGTCTGTGAGCAGGGCTGGGTCTCCCTCAGCCACCCCTCAACCCTTTCCTTCATCTAACAAGTCACCATCTATCCCCCACTTTCCCCTCCTCACTCTGCAAATATCCTCAGCATGCTCCACACACCAGGCCCAAGATTCCACTCCGGAGAGGAACCCGGTGGGTAAGGCATGGATCCCTCCCTCTCAGAGAAGGGTTTACTCATTTGTTTTTACTTTCATCATCTTTTTTTTTACCCCCCACTATAAACTGACTAGAAGAGAAAAGCTTCAGTTTCTAGGCTCTGAAGTCAGAAAGGACAAAAAAAAAAAAAACATTTTCCCACCACCTCCATGGCAGCTTTCTCTGCAGGCAGAGAGATGGTGAAGGGAGGGGAGGTGACAAGAGCAAGTGTTGGCTGAGCATTGACTTGGTACCCAGGACTAGGCTGGACACATTACTCACAGCCTCTTTAATTGGGTTTCATCTTCCTACTGACCCATTGTACAGATGGGAAAGCTGAGGTTCATCCAGGCTCCTCCTGGGTTGGCCTGTGCCCAGTCTGTGCACACAGGCACACACATGCTTGCCGGCACACACTCAAGTCCAGTGGGAGTCCAGTGACCTGGATTCTCAGTCCTCAGCCACCAACTTGCTGTGAGACTCAAGGAAGTCTAAGACTCGGAGGCCCCTTCCAGCCCTGGCATTTGGGGGTCTGCAGATGCCCTCGCCAGGAAGCCTGGTACTTTAGCAACCCCAGGATAGCCTCTAATGCTCCTCCTCCTGGATCGCCCACAGGATGCCTGCCCTCTCACTGCCCTGAAGCCTTAGTCACACTGCGGGCCCGGGAGCAGCCAGAAGAGTCTTGGCCCCCCAAGTGCCTTCTGCTCTCCCCCACTACCCCTTCCACCCCCATCCATGCAAAGAGCACTAAGGTAGGGTTGGACCTGCTGGAAGGCTGCAGAGCCCAGGGCCGGGGCTCACTCGGGACAGAGTGCTGGTTCTACAGCTCACCTGCAGCACTTCCTAGGGATGAAGACAACCTCCCTGAGCTTGAGACGCACCTCCATGGGCCCAGCGATGGGGTCAGCCTCCCAGAGTTGTTAGCAGAATGGCACTAACAAAGTGCCTGGCACACAGTAAGTACTCTGTATACTGTAGTAGTCATGATGCTTAATATTAATTACTTCCTGGATCGGGGCGGGGGGTGTCTTCGAGGCAGCCATATATGATTATGAAGCTCAAAGGCACAACCTGTGGGGCCACAGAGAGCAGAGACCTCACCAAGCTCCAACGGCCACAGCCGCGGGCCAGAAGGCAGGGATGCTCTGCAGTTCCAAGGCTCCCACTCGGCCCCAGGACTGCTGCCAGTGTGGGGGGTGGCCCCATACCTGATGGAACCAGTCTGACCACAGCCCCTGGAGGTGTGCCCTGCGTCTGAGGGGCCGGAGGGAGAAGGCACTCACCCAGCAGCTGGACGCCTCGAGTGAGGCCGTAGACATCCACCAGGGCCCACAGCGGGTCGGCCGTGCGGACCCCGTTGAAGAAGAGCATGGCGGCCGAGTCATTGATGCGGTAGAAGACACGGCCCTTCTTGTCCACCCAGAAGGCGATGATGTTGCCCTCATTGGCAAACTCCTCAGGCAGCGCCTTGGCCCAGAAGCCGCTCTGGGACACCAGGTCGGGGCAGGCGTACTTGGGCAGCGAGTCGGGGTGGATGCGGGACGGGTCCTTGCTGGTGAAGCCCAGCCGCAGCGCCCCGCTCCAGCAGCACTGCTTCTTGGTGATCTGGGGGCAGG
>NW_011495018.1:26990190-26996209 GCF_000754665.1 Bison bison bison
GGAAGGGACGGCACCCTTCTCTGCAGACCACCCCCAGGCAGACTCCCATGGGACGTAACCCTGCCCAGCTCACCCACAACTGGGGCTCCTCTCCTTCCCCCAGGAGCCCTCACCTCCCCCCCACCAACTACCCTTATCCTTCTCCCATCACCTCCCCATGGCCACTCCCCTTTCTATTTCCTTGTCACACAGGGAAGGTTAAGAAAAGGGTAAGGAGAGAGAGGAGAGATTAGGAAGAGCTGAAGTGGCAGCAGAGAGGAAAGAGAAGGGGCAAGGAGGGTGACGGCCATAAGCAGAAGTGGGGAAGTCCAGAGGCCCCAGGCAGTGCAGCCACAGGAGCAGGGAGAGACGCCCCACCTTCAGCCTGACTTGCTCATAGATGAGGACCGGGCGGTTACTGAAGGTGATGGCGTTGCAGAAGCTGGCCTGCCTCTTGACGGCCTTATGGCTGAGGTCCATGAGGATCTGGGAGCCCTTGGTGTGGGGGTGGAAGAGCAGCGGCGTGGCCGGGAGCCCCCCGCCGGGCAGCACCGGCGGGCAGTGCTTCTGCTTGTGGTGGCATCGGTGAGAGGTGACAGGGCAGGGGCCCCCAGTGGAGTCTGCAAAGGAACGAGCCACAGCGTTAGAGAATCTGACAGTCCAAGAGCTGGACCAAGGTCCCCTAGGGAAGGGCAGAGGGCCGGGGTATAAGAGAAATCACCACTGCCCAGGACTTCCACCACCACCGCCCCTCACCACCACCGCCACCTCTTACCACTATCCTTCTGATACCATCCACTGCATTTCCCACTCCACCACCTACCACTGTTTGTTATCCACCACCATCTGTGCCCACCCTTCACCTGTCACCTCTCACCACCACCATCTACTCCAACCCTCCACCCACCTCCCACCATCATCTCCCACCATCATATACTCCCACCCTTCACCTGTCACCTCTCACCACCACCAGCTACCCCCACCTACCCATCACCTCCCACCATTTACTCCCACCCTTCACCCATCACCTCTCACCACCACCAGCTACCTCCACCCTTTACCCATCACCTCCACCACCACCAGCTACCTCTACCCTTCACCCATCACTTCCCACCACCATCATCTACCCTCATGTGTCACCCACAACCACAAGTTAACATCTACTGCTCCTCATTGGAATTTATGACCATTTACTTTCAACCTCCACCATATGGTAAGCAATCATTTGCAACCAACATCTACCACCATTCACTGTCATTCACTCCCAACGCCATTTATTTTATTCAACAAATATTCATTATGTATCTGCTGAATGCCAAGCCCTGTCCTAGGCACTGAAGATAAGGCATGAAACATACATGGATTCTGTCCTCAAGATGCCAACAGTCCAAGGAGGGAGTTAAGACACGGACAGAAATTGCAATACAAATGGCAGACAGTGAGAAGCACAAAAGGATGTACAGATAAGTCACTTCCCAGGAAGGCTTCTTGGAGGAGAGGAGGAGGAGGAGAAGGCACTGGAGCTGAACCGACAAAGCTGGGCTGCAGTCAACACGTGACCATGGGGCTGCCATTGGAGACCAGGAAGGTGGGTGGGTGGGGCAGCCTCTGCAGGACCATGCCCATCTCTTCCCTCCTTCAGGGCCACCTCCCCCCACCCAGGCTGCCTTCCTGCTTTACACCACCCACGCCCACAACACCGTGGACACAGGCAGGCCTCTTCACCCAGGCTTCCAAGGAACTCGGAGCTGCCTCAAGCACCCCAGCCTGTGCTTCCTTCCATTAACAGAGCTGGGTTCGGAAGGTACCATACAAACATGTGAGGTTGGCACCCAGGAGACAGGGCAAAGAGAGGAAAGAACACGGGATGTGGTGCCAGGTAGCTCGTGTCTGTCACTAACTGGCACGTGACCCTGGGGAAGTCACTTTCCTCTCTGGCACAATGCCATGTGTTAGGTTGTGTCTGACTGTGTGACCCCATGGACTGCAGCCCTCCAGGCTCCTCTGTCCATAGCATTCTACAGGCAAGAATACTGGAGTGGGTTACCATTTCCTCCTCCAGGGGATCTTCCTGATCCAGGGACTGAACCTAGGTCTCCCGCGTCTCCTGCATCACAGGTGGATTCTTTACCTGCTGAGCCATTGGGGAAGCTCCTTCGACACAATAAGTGGCCTCCACTCTGTGGCTCTGAGACACGTGTCAGCAGCCCTGGCAGCACTAATGCACAAGTCCTGGCAGCTGGGGGCTCGGGCAGGAGGGTCATTTCTTCCCCAAGACCTGTGTCTCATCCATCAGGAAGGACAGCTCCTGCCTGTCGTCTTGAGAAGAGGCACAGGGGATGCGGAAGATGGGGGTGACATAATGTGACCAAGGCCTTCCAGGATGTTTCAAAATTGGTCCCTCTAAGGCAGGAATTTAATAATAAAGTTTGGTTATCCAAGAGGCCTTCCCCTCCCTAAAGGGAAAGGAGGGGTTTCCAGGAAGGGGATGGAATGAGGTGGAGGAGAAGGAGGGAAGAGTCCCAGGAGGCGGAAAGGCCCAGACTTTGGTCCAGTGTTTGCTCTGGTTTGCATCACTTTGCATCTTTGCTTCCCCCTTTCTCCTTCCCAGAGGGCCCCAAACACCAGGATCCACCGTCCAGAACCAGCCAGATACCCTGAACATCAGCCTCCTAGCTTCTATGGTGTAGCTTCCTGCATGCCAGGCCCACGAGGTGGGCACCTTACAAGGCGGGGCTCACCTTGCTCTAAGGAATCCAGAATGGTGCTCAAGGGCTTAGAAAGCCACCAAGTGGTGAAAGCTGGAATTACTCAGAGGAGACCCTGCCCGTCTGAGAAGGCCCCCAGAAAAGCTGAGTGACCCTTGAAGAGGGTAGAGCAAGGTAGGTCATTCCACAGAAAGGGACAGTTGAGGTGAGAGCAAAGGGTGGCACTTAATACAGTTGCCCCATCTAGAAGAGGTACCCCCTGGGCTCAGTCCAGCCTCAGACACAGCTTGACTCTTGCTTTCAAAAAAACTGCTGGTGAAAAGTAACATCACACACCGTTCAGGGCTGTATACATAGGCAGAAATGAAAACATAAAAAAAAGAAATACCTGCTGGGTGAATGGTAACAAATGTAGTCCATCTATAAACAGAATACTACTCAGCAGTGAAAAAAGAATGAACTACTGATAGGAGCCTCAACATGGATGAATTACAAAATCATCACACTGAGTGAAGCCGGTTTTTTTTTCAAATTTGGATATAGACCATGGAGCAATGGCAGGGCCTCCACTCCTTTCAAAACTCTTCCTCCACTCCTCCCACCCTCCCCCACAGGGTACTAAGTCTTCAAAACACAAACTAAGCTAGAGTGATAACAAGCAGATTGGCGGGTGCATGCGGAAGGTGGGAGGAGGGGGAAACACCAAGGAATGCAAGGGGATACTTGGGGTGACAGCGACAGGTGTGTTCACCCTCTTGTTGTGGAAACGGTTCCAGGGGTGTGTGCATGTGTCAAAACGTACCCAGTCATATACTTTAATCCCCCCTGGTCTAGTGTGTATCAACTAAGTTTCAACAGAGCAGTTTTTAAAGATGCCCAGCCCAGCAGCTGCTGAGAATCTCTTCTATGAGGTCCCCGCTACAGCCTCCACTCAGAATCCATGGACCAACGGCAGGGCCTCAACTTCCTTCAAGACACTCCCCACGTATCCTAGTTGGGATCCTGGGGCCCTGGGTAAAGATCTAGGAAACATTGGTTCAGAGAAAAGACAATGAGGACTCCCAGGGACTGAACACCCAGGCCCTTGAAAGGGCCATTCCCAGGGCCTCCCATCCACAGGGAGGGCAGTGGGTGGGCGAGGGCAGCCCAGGGCCAGCCTCCCTAGCTGACAGCTGAGCAGATGGAGAATGGGGAGACCCTGGTCCCTGGGGGCACAGTGTGCATCCAGACATGTGACCTCAAAAAAGCACACACACATCTGTGAGCATATGAGGGTAACCCAGACCCTAGGAGACTTAGGAAGGAGAGAGACTTTTCTCTCTCCCCACGCACACATTTATACATGACTACTCATGTACACATGGATGTGCGAGACAGTACACATGTCTTCTGCACATGGGCCATCCATCTAATAATAATAGCAGTCATTCATCACATGCTAACACGTGCTAGGCTCTGAACTGCGAGTTTCACACATACTTAACTGGTTTCACCCTCACAGCAAAATGATGAGGTAGGAGAGACAGTACAAGCCCATTTTCCTGATGAGGAATCAGCCTCTGAGGGATTGAGCGGTTTGCCCAAAGTCATAAAGCCAGCAGGATGGGGTTCTTGGAGCCAAACTCAGACAATCTGACTGCAGGGCCCAGGTCTTACTACTCGGCATTTACAGCCAAGAAAGCAAGGGTTTGAATACATTTTTTTTAATGCACTTTAAAATATGGTCACGACTGATGAAACCTGAAAAAATATTCACCTGGGTCAAACCTAAAATGATCTCATGTGGCACACAGGGGGATACCTGGCCTTCTATTATCTTGCCTCTTCTGCAGTACATGTGTGCACGCCACCAGAACACAGAGACGCAAACCGTTTCCATACGTGGCCCTCATCCATCACTGCTAGGATGCAAAGTGGAACAGCCAGTGTGGAAGATGGCTTGGCAGTTCCTTATGAGTTAAACGCCGATCATATAACCCAGCAATCGCATTCACAGGCACTTACCCAAGAGAAATGAAACATCTGCACAGTGACCTGTACACAAATGTACCGCAGCTTTATTCATAATAACCCCATGCTGGTAATAGCTTAAATGCCCTCCAACTGGTGAATGGATAAATCAAACATGGTACACCCACACAATCAATACAACTCTGCAATAAAAAGGAACAGCACTATGATACAACAAGCAGGAACAAAGGGATCCCCTGGAGAAGGAAATGGCAACCCACTCCAGCATTCTTGCCTGGAGGATTCCACAGACAGAGGAGCCTGGCAGGCTACAGTCCAAAGGGTCCCAAAGAGTTAAGACGCGGCTGAGCAACTCACACTTTCACTTTCACAGCTTTGACGCCAAGGGCCAGAGGGACAGCTGAGGGCAGGGCTTCTCCCCAGTGCATTTCGACATACAGTATGACCCCTTAAAACCCCCATTCCATGGATGAGCTGCCAATCAGACTGGTTAATCAACTTGTTTGAAGTCACACAGCAATAAAGTGGCAGAGCTGGGACGTGAACCCCAATCTCCCAATGTCATGTTTGGGGTCCTTTACCCTACTCAGTGGCTGACACTAGAGATCACTTTCCCCATGAGCCCAAGATGGCAGGCATAGTGCTGAAAGGCTGTGTGGAGGAAGTGTTGGTCAGGTCCAGTCAGGGGAGCAGCCACAGCAAAAGGTGTGAAGATGCCAGGAGGCCTATGAGCTGCACAACTGCTCCCCTAGTGACCAGTGGTCCTGGGTGGAGCCCCAGTCTCGCCATCTGCTCCCAGGCAGGCTCCCCTTCGTGACAGGTTTACAAGCTTCTAGGGAGTCATAGTGGGAGCACCTCCTCAGGCCAAGCTGGTGCTGACACAATGGAAACTCTGCCCGCCCCACCCCAGCCCATTCCTCCTGGGCATTTATGAGCTGCCAGAAACAAGCCTGGCCAGCCCTCTGGGTGACCCTCGGTCAGCTCCAGACCACATTCCTGCCTCTCAGTGGAGTCCAAGGCGGGGATGCCCAGTGTAGTCTCCGGAGTGACCTCCCCACTGCCCCCACCCATACCCTGCCCCAGGACCATCCTGGCAGAGCCCTGGGTACCTAGGCTGCACTGAGCTGGGCTGCCAAGGAGAAACCGGGAGGAGAGGTTGAGTGTTGGCTCAATACTTATGACAATAACCAACCTCTGTGTGTGTGTGGCTTAACAGGCAGTGTCTTCATGACACTCCCAATGACACAGGTCCTCAGAAGTGAAGCTACTCACCAAGGTCACCCAGCCAGAGTGAAGAGCCCAAATCCGAACCCAGGCCTGCTGCCTCCAAACCCAGCTCTGAGACCTCATTTTTCTCATCT
>NW_011495018.1:26996309-27004241 GCF_000754665.1 Bison bison bison
TCTCATCTGTAAAATGGTGACCACAGCAGACCTCCATGGCATTCTTACAAGAATTAAAGAGATGCTATATTTACCAGCAATCCCACTCCAGGGCATATATCCAGAGCAAACCATAATTCGAAAAGATACATGTACCCCAAGGTTCATTACAGCACTTTTTACAATATCCAAGACATGGACATAACCTAAATGTCCATCAACAGATGAATAGATAAAGATGTGGCACATATATACAATGGAATATTACTTAGCCATAAAAAAGAAGGAAATAATGTCATTTGCAGCAACATGGATGGATCTAGAGATTATTACACTAAGTGAGGTAGGTCAGACAGAGACATACAAATAACATATGATATCACTTACCTGTGGAGTCCAATTTTTAAAAGTATACAAATGAACTTAGCAAAAAATTAATCTGGAAAAAAATTCATTACAAAAAAAAATGAATTTACAAAACACAAACAGATTCACAGACTTAGAAAATGTACTTAAGGTTTCCAGGGTAGAAGGATGGGGAGAAGGGATGTTAGGGAGTTTGGGATAGAAAGGTACACACTGCTACATTTTAAAATGGATAACTAACAAGGTCCTACTGTATAGCACAGGGAAGTCTGCTCAGTGTTACATGGCAGCCTGAATGGGAGGGGAGTTTGGAGGAGAATGGACACATGTATATGTATAATGGACACATGTATGCGTATAATGGACACGTATACATATAATGGACACATGTATACGTATACTGGACACATGTATACGTATAATGGACACATGTATACGTATAATGGACACATGTATACGTATAATGGATACATGTATATGTATAATGGACACATGTATATGTATAATGGACACATGTATATGTATGCCTGAGTTCCTCTGCTGTGCGCTTGAAACAATCACAACGTTCTAAGTCAACTATATTGCGATACAATTTTTTTAATTAAAAAACAAAACCCAGTAAGTAGTTGCTATAATAATAATTCTATTATTACTAATAATGGTTGTAAATAAAAGTGTGAAAGTGAAAGTGTTAAGTCGCTCAGTCGTGTCCGACTCTTTGCAACCCCGTGGACTGTAGCCCACCAGGCTCCTCTGTCCATGGAATTCTCCAGGCAAGAATACTGGAGTAGATTGCCGTGCCCTCCTCCAGGGGATCTGACCAACTCAGAGATCAAACCTGGGTCTCCTTGCATTGCAGGCAGATTCGTTACGGTCTGAGCCACCAGGGAAGCCCACAGTTGTAGATAATTATATTATTGTTTCAATTAACATCAATCTGTGCTCTCCTACACCTCTGGTCAAGCTATTTCCCCCTCCCTGCATATCTTCTCTCCCTGCCTCACCCATGCCTCTCCAAATCCCACCCATCTTTCAAGGCCCAGGTGGATCCTACTATGTTTAAGACAGCCTCATCCTGAACCTGCGGACCTGAATACCAGTGCTGGCATGATCATTTACATCACTAATGAGGGAGGCTTGTCTCACTTTCTGGACAGTATGGAACAGGGCAAAGAGCAGGAGCCCTGGAAGCAGGAGGTCCTGGGTTCAACCCTGACCATGCCACAGATTTGCTGTGTGACTTTGGGCAAGTTGCTTCATCCCTCTGGACCTTAATTGCTTTCTCTGTAAAACAGAGTCATCATAGCTGCCCTGCCCACCTCTCCAGGCCATTGTAAGAACCCAGTGACTTCATGGATGTAAAAGAAATTTTCAAACTTTAACACCTGATCCCAACATAAGGTCTTATTGTTTCTTATAAAAGCAACAACCACAACCATAGGAAATGATCAGTTCACTTCAGACCAGTTGGAGGCCAGACACTTCTGTTTTCATTTACCCCAAACACCGTAAACCCAGATTGCAGAGTGGTCCTAGATTGGGCTAGTTTACACACAGTCACTGAACAGGGATTCCTCTTTGGGGGAGACTCAGAGGAAGCCAGAGAGCAGGTGGGGAGGGGCTTCAAGTGAGAGAGATGATTATAAAACTGGCCAGATGTGAACTTCTCTGGGTTCCCTCCAGGGGCCCACCTCCCTCACCTGCTTCTAGCCTCAAGGCCTGGCCCAAGCCTATTTCTCTTCTGGAAACCATCCCTTCCTCCTTCCCACCTATAAACCTGAATTTCTCTCACTCATCCTTCAGACCTTGATTTTAAAGCCCACCTTCTCCTGGAAGTCTCTCTCATTCCCAAACCAGGTCCAGGGGTCCCCTATGTCCCTAACAGACCTTCCATCACCCAAGCAGCCTTTGTCAAATCTGGATCCTCCACAGAATTTAGCCCAAATGCCTTGAGGCACCCATTGTAGGCAATGCATGGACTTGTCTTCCTCACACCCAGAATGGTTCTGGGCATGTGAGAAAAGAGTCACTCAGACCATTTTCTGTGTTCTGCGGCTCTCTGGCTAGGAAAGGCTATGGGATTATTTATGTGTCTCCCTGATGGACCGTGAGCCTTCTGAGGGCAGAGACCATTGTCTTTTTACTGCTGTTTCCCCAGCGCCTAGCTCAGCAGACAAAGCAGGTACTCAATAAAAGCACTGAATGAGCTGCCCCTGTTCACTTCTTCAGTCCATTGAAAACTTGCTAATGATCAAGCAGCACCCACTTGGTGCCTTGCTTTTTCTGGTGCCCAGTGGATAAATCAGAGAAAGTGAGGACTAAAGGCACAGCTTCCTTCCTTGCCCAGAACCAGAATCCTGCACTCCATGCCTGACTACAGTCCAGGCTGCTCCAGAACCTTCCAGCACTCCCCACCTGCCTACAGGAAGAAGGAGAAAAATTGCAAGGGTTGATTTGTTTTCTTCTGTGTCAGGAACTGACACAAGTGCCTTTCCTGTACAGCCTCATCCCACTCTGCCAAGCCCTGACAGTTAGGGATCTGTGGGAAGCAGCCTTGAAGATGTCCCCAGTGATCCCTACCTCCACCTCCTGGCCATCCCTTTGTAATTCTGTAAGCCCCTTCGTAACCCTCTCCCCTAGGGTGTGGAGTGGACCTAGCAACTAGCTTCCAACAAATTGAATACAGCTGAAGTGATGGGATGGGACTCCCAAGGCTGGGTTGTAAAAAGCCCTTGCTGCTACTGCTGCTAAGTCGTATCAGTCGTGTCCGACTCTGTGCAACCCCATAGACGGCAGCCCAACAGGCTCCTCTGTCCCTGGGATTCTCCAGGCAAGAATACTGAAGTGGGTTGCCATCTCCTTCTCCAATGCACGAAAGTGAAAAGTGAAAGTGAAGTTGCTCAGTCGTGTCCGACTCTTAGCAACCCCATGGACTGCAGCCCACCAGGCTCCTCCGTCCATGGAATTTCCCGGGCAAGAGTACTGGAGTGGGTTGCCATTGCTTTCTCCAGGGTAGACAGCTAGTCACCAGCAAAGTGGGCTTCAAACCCAGGCCTCAGATCCATCTGCCTTTGGAAACACTAGAATGATTTTTAGAATTTATACTAACTATATGTGCTTGTTTTACAGGCCACCCCCACATACATACGCTGAGGGTCCCCAGGATGAGAAATGCAGGCCAGCATTAGACTCCATCTTTTTTCCTTGCCTCTCAGGTTGCTCCCTCTGGGAAAAGTAGCCTCAGTGTAAGGTGGCCCTGTGGACACGCCCACATTGGAGGGACTGGGGACCACCAATCACCAAGTAAGTAAGCTTAGATGGGGCTCCCCCTCAAGCCTTCAGATGAGCCTGCAGCCCCAGCCAGCAACTTGATTTTAACTTCAAGAAGGACATTAAACTGGAGGCCTTAGCTACAGTGTCAAGATTTCTGACCCACAGAAAATGTGAGATAATTAAATGTGTGTTTGTTGTTTTACTGGTGAAGGAAATGGCAATCCACTTCAATATTCTTGCCTAGAAAATCCCATGGACAGAGGAGTCTTGTGGGCTACAGTCCATGGGGTCACAAAGAGTTGGACATGACTGAGTGACTGAGCATGCACATTGCTGTTTTAAGCCACTAACTTTCAGAGTAATTTGTTATGCATCAATACAGATCACTTAGTTCCATGGTACAGATGAGGAGACAGAGGCTCTGAGAGGCAGTAATTTGCCCAGGGTCACACAGTAAGCAGTGAAGCTGGGCTCTGACTTGCAGACCTGTCCGGCTGTGCAGTCATCCTCACTGGGCTGCAGCTAGCTAGCCAGCCAGCATGCTCGGTCCACTCTGCCCAGTGTGAACCCTCCACTCCACCCTGGTCAGTTTCTCCATGATCTCTGCAGCCCCCATGCACACCCTTTGTTGTGTAGGGTTAAGGGACATGTTAGCACCTGACCATCTGACCCATAGAGCTTGGCCATGGGCAGAGCAGGTCCTGCTGCTCCCTGGAACACCAAATGGATCCAGTGACCAGGTGGGCAAAAGAGAGTGGCAGGGAGTGGGCGTGGGCAGGATGGGCACCCTCACAACCAAGCTAATCTCCACACAGAGCCTCCTGCTCTCATTCACTCCACGGCATCCCAGTCCCTGATGTTTCCAGCAGCCAGATGTACATACAGATGTGTCTCCCAATACCGGCACTGCAGGGAGGGAACCAGCCCTCCTCCTCCCCCTCCTCACCCCAAGATTCCAGAAGGGGATTCCAGATGATAACCTTTCTGAGCCCCTGTCTTCACAGTGACCCCACAAAGTGCCCCAAGCCAGGTCGGAGAGAATGAGGGGACACATGGCTTAGTCCATGTGCCACACAGACCATCGCCCCCAGCTGTCCTCTGTATGCACATGTGTGCATATACTCACAGCAGGTGTGTGCCTAACGGGGACAGCGTCCAGATGACACATTGTGCCAGGGGCCTGCCAAGGCTGCAGGAGGTAGAGATGCAGTCTTGGTCTTTACAGGCAGCCGGGGTGTATGGTGTGTGTATGTGTGAGTGTACACTTTTGAGCGCACACAGGCCTGGAGGAGCCTCTGTGGAGACCCTCACATGCATGTACACTGTGCTGGCTGTGCCCCAGGTGGGCTGCCCTTTATGTCTGCTGGCTCACTTACTCTTTCCACAACCCTTCCAGGTAACCCTTACCACCCCCACCCACTGGGACTCAGACAAATAAAGGCACTGACCCAGAGTCACACAGCCAGTAAGAGCAGAACAGGATTCAAACTCTCACCAGGAACAGCCGTCTCACTCCCTCCCCAGCCCTGCCTGGCCTGTCGCCCAGCTCAGGGCTCACGTCTTCCCTCCTATCTGCTCCCCTAGACCGCCTGCCCCACCTCTGTTGATGTGGTCCAGCAGCCAGGGCCCGAACCCCACATTCTTCCTCCTTCCTCATTGGTCAAGCATCTGTGGGGTTCCAAATACTGGGCTGGGTGAAGAGAACAGATAGGGACTAGCCTAATTCCTCACACCCACAGGCATAAGTGGGGTGAGTGTGTGTGTCACCTGTGTTCACAGACACACCTGCCAGGCTCTGGGGGGCTCACCTTGGCCTAAAAGCCTCCAGAGCTGCTGCCGGCAGACAGGCGGCTCTTTCCCTGCTAATCCCGGATCGCCTAAGTCCCTGTGATGGCCTCTCCCCTGCTGCTGGAGTGAGAATTAAGGAACCATGGAGGGGAAGCGGGGAGTTAGCCGCGGAAGGGACAAGGTCTGGATTCCCTCTGAGCCGCCAGCTACGTGACCTCAGTCAGCCATTTCCCTTTCTGAGCCACAGCATCCCCTTCTGTAAAGGGACAGTGAGAGCCAATCTCTCAGGCCCCTGCACCCCAGCATCTGGAGTTTGCTGGTCCAGAGACCAACCTGAGGGTGACATGTGTGTCTGGGTGCATATGTGTGTGTCTTCCGCACATCAGCCCCTCAGCAACCGGTCCATCCTTTGCCCTGGGTCACAGCGGGGTGGGGAGCGCTGAAGAAAGTGAAGGAGGCAGGAGGGAAGAGGAGGAGAGGGTGGGAAGGAGAGGGACGGGGGGCCTCTGTGCTCTCCCCCACCCCATCCTGCCCTCAAGACAGGGAGCAGCTCTGGAAATCTGCCTCATGAAAGAGATCAAGCGTGTAACTGCCGAAACCATTTTCCAAATGAGAATTAATCTCTCCCAAGGGTCCCCTGCCAGGCTGATCCCAGAGGAGCCCGACTCCTCACCACCAGCCCGATCACACACACACGCGCGCACGCGCATACACACACATACACACGACTTGTGCAGAAACACTGAACTCTACCAAATAACAGACTTTCACAAATGTGGCTGCTCACACACGGACACCCAGAGACAAAATGTTCGGCCTCTTAAATATGACACAGGTGGGTACACGTTATGCAGGCACACACATACGGAGGTCTAAAACTCAGGTACAATAAGCCGACACCAGAAACACAAACCACCAGGACGCGTCCACAAGCATACCACTAGGAAAACCCCACACAGCCCCTCACCTCGCACTGTAACCCAGCAACCCAGAGTCTTCAGCCCCAACCAAACCAAGCCCCAGGCACCCAATCAGGAACGAAGGACCTTGTGCTCCAGAGTCAGGTTGCAGGGCTGACAGCACCCCTAGGAAGGAGCAAGCCCCTGGCATCTCCCACTTCCCCCAACTCACCTCCCAAAAGAGGGTGAAACCAGAGCCACCGGGGCAGCCAAGGTCCAGGCGTGGGGACCCGTGGGTACAGACACTCATGCAGGGTCCTGGCTAAGGGGCTCTGTGGGCACAGGCAAACACTTACACTCCACGCCCCCAAACTCCTCCCACCTATTCGTGTTGATGGCAGGCTGGGGGCGGAGCTGGGGTCCACTCACGGGGGCCCAGGCTGAGGAGAGTGGTCCAGGTGAGGGGCTGGCGGCCAAGGCCCTCATCCAATGGTCCGACTCGTGGAGTCTCAGCGCACCCCTGCCAAGCTATCCCCATTCCCCACAAGAGAGGGAGGAACAGGACATACCCCCAGAATGCCTCCCCAGGCCCGTTAGGCCTTCCCTGGGTCCAGTCCTTATTCACATTGTCCCCTGCGGTCCTCACGATACTCCTGTGAGGAGGCTACTGTCACTAGCTCCATTGACAGATGAGAAAACCAAGGCTCGAGGGGACGCTTGCCCTTGCTGCCACCGTGTCTGTCTCCTCCAGAGCAGGAGTTCTTGATGGCCATACACCATCTCGGGTACTCTTGGGGTCCCGCTCCCCTCTGAACCCCGGGCTCCCAGGCAGCTGAAGATAGCACACTGTGTCCTGAGCCTGTTCTGAGGGCCTCTTCGTCCTTCCCAGGCCACGGGCCTGCCCAAGTCTGACTCCAGTGGAAAATGCCAGTCGGCTCCAGACCCTATGCCAGCAGGCCCCACTGGGGCCAACAAGCCCAAGAGGAGCCCCCGCCCCACAGACAGGCAGGGCCAGGCTCAGGTCAGGCCAATCCAAGTCTCAGGCCAAGGCCCAGGCCACTGGCACTGCCTCTGGCCGGCTCCGGATTATGTGTCTTCCAGGGCCTTCCATCTGTCACTTAGCCCTCTGGGCCCAGGACAAAATTCATTTCCTTTTAAGAGAGCCAATGATTTGCTTTTCCCACGTTTCCTTCCCTGCCTTTTTCTTTTTTTAATTAGAAATTACTCTGTCAAAGTCCAGGGCCCGGAAAGGGGAAGTCACCTGGTCACCAGTCCTGGCCACGGCTTCCCACTCGTTCCTGCCACCACCCTCCTTCCATCCCAGGCGCTTCCCCGTTCCTCGGTGCCCACTGAACCCAGCAGATGGAGGCAGCCCCACCTCCTAACGCCCTGCCTGAGGAGGGTGGAGGCACACAGAGGGGAGTGTAGCAGGGACTCCCCAAGGTCAGCCCACACTGTTCTGGCCCCAGCCAGTCTGCACAGGAACCCCAACTCCTGGGGCCCAGTGATGACAAAACAAGTCCCTGGGAAGACTTCCCCTTCTGGGTCTGGCGCCACATCGGCCATGTTCCTCCCAAGACCACAGCCCTGGAGCCAAGCAGACAAGGAGACAGGAGTAGGGGCAGGC
>NW_011495018.1:27004341-27007815 GCF_000754665.1 Bison bison bison
GGCAGGCAGCAGCCACCTAGCGGTCCTCTCTCCCACCCCTTCACCTGCCAGCCTCCTGGTCTGCCTGAGGTCTAGGTGAGCACGGACGTGAACTCCAGGAATCAGAAGTTCATTGACCTCCCCGGAAGAGCACACGCTTTCAGAACTGAGATCAGGCAGTGTGGGGGTGTCACTTGCACACCCCTGTGTGCTTAGGCACAAGTCAGCACAGGTACACACGCACAGACACCTCTGATGGGCACAGACATGCACACACGTGTGTACCCACACATCTCTCCATGGCTCCGTCATGGAGCACAGCACTGACCTCCATGGCCCATATCCCAGGACCCACAAACAGATCCCCCCAGCTGTCTAACTGAGGGTTGCCTCGGGTCTAGGAGAGGGACCTATGGACCCCGGACCTCGCATCCCACCTGGCGCTGATCAGCACCTTGGGGAGGTAAGAGGATGAGGAGACTTTGTGGGGAGACTCAGCTGCCTGACCGACTGCCGGGGAAAGACCCCTCTTCCTGCTTTGCCCAACCTCCTGTTTCCATCCCCTCTGCCCCAGTGCCTGTCACTCAAAGGCACCCCCTTCCAAGGTCCCAGAGCCTCCCCAAGAGGCAAGGGGATGGCCATGCCCTCAGCCCAGTGCCTCTTGGTCCCAGCCTCCCCAAGCGGTCCCCAGGCTGGGGATGGACAGACCCTCAGGTGTCAGCCAGGGCCTTACCGTGGAGGGTGCTCCGGGTGATCTGTCCCCCCATCGCAGGCAGCGGGGAACACGGCCACCTCCGTTTGGCCGGCTGGCCTCGTCACTGAGCCGCCCTGGCAGCCAGCTCCCCTCCCCCTGCCCCCCCGCCTCCTCCTCCGTGGCCAGCAGCAGCCGGCATGGCAGGGCCGAGCCCGCCCCCTCTGCACCCCCCAACACACGGCGCCCTGCCCGCAAGACGGGCCACACACGCACGCACGCCCCTCTGGCCCCGCTCAGAGCCGCCTCCCAGCTCCCACCCACTCCCAGAGCCTCCCCCACCTCCCCGCACTGGTACAGGCGATGGGATCTGTCATGTTTATTTACATAAGGAGGAGGAGACTAGAGGCTTCCTGAAATAGCCGAGCTCCAGAAAGCGCTGGAGATGCCCCAGCCAGAGCGCATACACACACACACAGACACACACACACGCACTCATGTACGCACGCACACATGCACATTCCCCATCACAGACACACACACACATACACAACCTCGCCATTCACCTAGGCTACAGACATCCACGCGTGTTATGCACCTACTTACATGCAGACACTGGGAAAACGATGGGATACTGTGGTGAGCAAGACAGACCTGGTCTCTCCCTCAAGGGGCTTACAATCTCACTCATGCAGCTTAATAACAAAGAGCTGACATCCTCCTAGCCTCTTCCAAGTGCTCCATGCATATTCACCCCTTTGGTCCTCACAGGCTGAATGATAAGCTCAGTACATGGTTATTGTCAATAGGTACCATCATTATTGCTGAGAAATGAGATGAGAGAACAGAGGCACAAAGAGGCTACCTGCCCAGAAGGTGACAGGGCCAGGAGGCAAACCCAGGCAGCCTTGCGGGGCTGGGAGGACTGGGGGTTAGATTCCTTTACCCCCACACCAAACCTTCACTCTCATCACAAACACACAACACACACACCAGCATATACACACCACACTACCTGCTATACCACATCACAGGTATATGCACAAACACAGGCTCACAAGCACTTGAAAGCACTCACCACTGTGCACATTTAGTCACCTCCTGCTCACCAGGACACACCCCTGTACAGACACACCTCGTAGGGTACACACACGGCAGATCCTCACTCCCACAGACTGCGAAGCCTCTGAAGAAATCCTGACGTGCAGAACCTTGTACCTTGGGGGACGGAAGGGGGCCGAGAGGGCAGAGGGTGGTGGGAGGGCAGGCCCTCCGGCCCTGGGCAAGCATGCTGGGACCCCAAGGCATCATCAAGAGACCAGCCACTAAGTGTGTAGCAGGCAGTGCCTGTGTGATCTGATTTCTATTCCAGGTGGCATAAGCTTCTGTTATGTCCATTTTACAGAAGAGAAAGTGGAGGTTCTGAAATGCTCAGGTTACGGAGCAGGTCAGGGGCAGGGGCAGGATTCAAGCAATCTCCCAGCCATCACCATCGGAGTCTCTCCCAGGAGAACAGGACTACCCCCTTCTCCCAGGCCCTGGCTTGGCCCCAGCTCCTGTCTCCAGGCCTAGGGATGTGGGCTCCCAGAGATAGATCTGAGTGGGGAGGGAAGGCTAGGGGGCAGAGGGGTGGGGCTAGGAAAGGAGCCACGGGAAAGGTGTCAGATGGAACTCAGAGGCCCAGGCACTGTAAGGGGCTGGTCTGGGCATCCTGCCCTCACCTCAGGACCCCGCTACTGAGTGGGGGGGGTCTCCTGAGTGGGCCTGGGGGAGGGGCAGTGAGGGGGGAGGGGCATCCGGTATGGACCTAGGGTCACCAAGCCAGAGGGCTGGGCAAGCCCATAAGCACACAGTGTCACAGCCCCCAAAACCAGAGGCTGGCCTGAGGCTCCTCCCTGGGAGAAGCTGTGACACCTGATTCTACACGGGGTGCTTCCTTTCTCCGGGCACATGCTTGGCTCTATGTGGCCACACACATGCATACACACTCCGTGACACATGTACACACAGTTCCTCTGGAAGGATAAGTCAAAATCTGATCAAGAGGAAACAACTTAAAGACTTTTCCGGGGTAAATAATTACAGAAATAGCAAACACAAGGCCTCAATGTATGCAGGCAGTCCTAAGCACATGACACCTATTAACCTGTTCACTTCTCCCACAACCCTGAGAGATCAACTGCATTCTCATGCCCATTTTACAGATGAGGAAACTGAGGCAAAGAGGCTGCTCTGGAGGCTGTTCCTACAAAGCAGAAGTCAACCCCCTTCAAACCACCTGCCTTTAAAAGCACCAGTTGATAAGCCTTTCCTCACCAAACCTTCCCACTTGGGGCAGCCTGATCACCCACCATCACCCAGCACTGGAAATCCCTCTTCTGGAAGCCCCACTAGGGCCCCCACTGCAGACAGAGTCCCCCTTCTTGGACCTTGTCTCTCCTCTGAGCCTGAGTTATGCCTCTCCCAATCTGCTGTCTTACTCCACGCTACACAGGTACAGTCATGGCCTTGTCTGCTTGTCCTGGCTTCCTGCATGCATTTCAGCAATTCAACATGACTAACACTTATTATGGAGAAGGCAATGGCACCCCACTCCAGTACGCTTGCCTGGAAAATCCCATGGACAGAGGAGCCTGGTAGGCTGCAGTCCATGGGGTCGCCAGAGTCAGACATGACTGAGAGACTTCACTTTCACTTTTCACTTTCATGCACTGGAGAAGGAAATGGCAACCCACTCCAGTGTTCTTGCCTGGAGAATCCCAGGGATGGGGGAGCCTGGTGGGCTGCCGTCTATGGGGTTGCAC
>NW_011495018.1:27007915-27008979 GCF_000754665.1 Bison bison bison
GTGGGTGGGGGCAGGGAGGGTCCTTCAAGTTGACGGCAGTCCACACTTCAGCCACATGAGAGAAAATGAACAGAGAACTGGGCGGCCCCAGGCCTTTACGGCACCACTGTCTGAGGAGTTTTCTAGCAGATTCCCTGGGTTCTGTTTCCTACAAATCCACGTCCCCAATTTAAATGGGAAGTGGCAATGTCCTGTGACTAAGGGTTACCCCCATTGCCTCCCAGGGCAGTGTCCAGGCCTGTACAGCTGACATGGGAGCCAGTGCTGCCCCTCTTCCCAGTTTTATGTGATGCCCAGTTGGGGCATCACATAAATTTTCATTTGGCCAAAGAATTCTGTCGGACCTACATCATTCATTTACTCACCCAGCATTCACTGCGTGCCAACGATGGACCCACTAGTGAGTGAGACCCAACTCTGCCCTTCAGAAGCCAAGCAGGAGCCATGCTGGGATCAAGGAAGGAGGCTCCTTTGGCTCTGGCTGAACATCTGCAGTACTTTGTTCTGTAGCCAGAAAGGATGTGAGAAGAGGATGTGAAAGGGGAATCTACAAGCCAATCTACAGAAGTGACTACAAGCACCACCGTTTATTGAACAGTTGCTACGGCCCAGACACGGTGCTAAGTGTTTCACACACATAATCACACCTACCCACTCCACCACATCCCTGCAGGATTACAATCATCCCCATCTTGCAGGCTATAAAGCTGAGACAGCAAGGATAGGTTACATTGACACGGAGTTCAAACTCTACTCGAAGTAGAGTTCAACTGGGTAACACTCAAGGCAGAGTTCAAACCCAGATCTGCCTGAAATTCAAAACTCACACTTTATCCAGAACAGATGAAAAGGTAGGAGCGCTTCTTTCCTGGGGAAGAGAAGACAAGGGGACAATTATCTCCTTAAGGAATCAGAAGGATTCTAGGTGGAGGCAGGGCCTAGGAATGGTCCAGTAGGCCAAGGGTGACATCCCAGGGATGGAGCTTGGATAAAGGCAAGGGAGACTGTGGTCTTGCCCAAGCCTGGACTTCCCATCTGCTAACACGAGAGCCCATCCTGGAGAT
>NW_011495018.1:27009079-27010083 GCF_000754665.1 Bison bison bison
CAACATGACTAACACTTATTATGGAGAAGGCAATGGCACCCCACTCCAGTACGCTTGCCTGGAAAATCCCATGGACAGAGGAGCCTGGTAGGCTGCAGTCCATGGGGTCGCCAGAGTCAGACATGACTGAGAGACTTCACTTTCACTTTTCACTTTCATGCACTGGAGAAGGAAATGGCAACCCACTCCAGTGTTCTTGCCTGGAGAATCCCAGGGATGGGGGAGCCTGGTGGGCTGCCGTCTATGGGGTTGCACAGAGTCGGACACAACTGAAGTGACTTAGCAGCAACGCTTATTAAGCATCTACGGCATGCCAGACTCTAAGCTGTGCGCTGGGGATGCCACAGTGATCGACAGTAGACAGGCCCTGGTTCTCGTGGACCTACAGTCTAGAGAGAAACAGACATTTGTCAAGTGGTAGAGTGAGGAAGATTATCCCAATTCTAGGAAAGTGTTCTGGAAGAAGCAGGGCTCGGGGCAGGCTTTCCTGAAAAGCAACTGTGAAGGATAATTATGTGCGTATCCCTGTGTTGCAGAGGTAGGTTAGAGGCAGGGAGTGAGCATGACACACGCAAAGGCCCTGTGGCTGAAGGGAGCCCAGCCCTTTCAAGAAGCAAGGATGGAGCAGGGACTGCAAGAGCAGCCTGGGGGGATTTTCCCCTGGCAAAACCAGGAAAGCTGGGGACACATCAGGGAGGGATCAAAGAGCAGGGCGAAGAATCTGGACTTTTTTCTGAGAGCCATAGGGAACTCCTGACGGACTTCATCAGGGAGGCGGCAACACCAGGTCTGAACTGCTAAAAGGCCACCCTGCCATCTGGTGTGCAGAATGCACGGAGGAGGCAGGAAGGCACCAGGGGCGAAAACAGCGGCATCCACAGGGTCAGGCTGGTCCTCGACTTGCCCTTGCTCCTCAGGCCTAGCCTCGTGCCTGCACAGAGCCGGCTCTCAGAAGATCACTCACCCAAGGAACTGAATCTGTGTGACGCTCTGGAGATGGGGGG
>NW_011495018.1:27010183-27012503 GCF_000754665.1 Bison bison bison
AGAGCCCATCCTGGAGATCTTGGAGGAAGCAGACCCATCCTGGACGTTGGGGGTGGGGGAGGGAAGGGGCTGTGGTCTCTCTGAGCACACAGGCAGAAGGCCTGGGTGTGCCCTTGGGGAGCAACTGGGCTGACAGAAAGCCTGCCCAGGCTTCAGAAAGGAGCCCTCCCTCTCTAGCTAGCCCCCTGCTGCCTCTGCCCTCCAGCTCCGTCCAGGGAACACTCCCCCTCTCTGAATCCATTCAGCTCCTGAGACCCTCACCCTGCTAGCGGCCCCCTCATCTCCCAGCCACCTCCTCTCTCCTGACCCCTTGCCACCTGCTCCTCTTCCTTCCTGGGCCCCCTCTTGGTCCCCACAATGAGCTCCCCACCTCAACCCTCCCCTCACCACATCCTTCTTCATCCACATCTCCCAAGACCCAGCACCTCTCGGAACGTAAAGTCTAGAACAGACCCAATAACAGCACAATAAAACTTGGAACAAGTTCCCTGGACAAGAGAAACCATTTAAGTCAGAGACTAAGCTCTCTGAAGGGGAGGGAATGCGATAGAGTGTTGGGTCCAGCCACCGCCTCCGGCTGCGGCAATGAGGTCGAGTAGATCGTGGGCTTTCCCCTGGTTGCACAGCGGGTGGAAGGCAGGAGCACTAAACTCAGGTTTAATGTCGTCTGATGTTTAATATAATACACAGGTCGGGACGTTGGGCAACATGCAAGACTGGACAAGGAGAGGTGATAACTTCTCTTTACAGCGGGGGAGGTAGACAGAGGAACCTGGTATAAAGAGAGGTCAGCAAGGGGAGGCAGCCCTGCTAGGAGGAGTTGGGAGGCAACTTCTGGCTGCTTTAATGTCTTTTTTTTTTTTTTTAATCAAGAACAAGGGATAATTTGAGCTGATGAGTCACCTGGCATTTGGGGCTTAAGGCTGACCTGCTAGGGCCATTGTCCCTGCCTGATTAGATGGGGCCTGGTGCTGAAGAACAGGGAGCAGAAAACCCCCAAAAGCTGCCTCCCACACCCAGAACCTAAAGTGGAGGCTGCTGCCTAGAAGCTGTGAGAGCGAGCAAGCACGTGGTGACAAGGACAAAGCTGCACAGGGACAGAGAGCAGGAAACCGGAGCCAGGGAGCCCACAGGGCGTCCTCGGGGGTGGGACAGGTGCCCCAGCAGTGACAGCTGCCAGCGCCCAGGATGACGGGAACACAACAGGTGCAGAGGCTGGGGCGGGGACTGAAAGGGAATCTGAGAAAACAGCCTGGAGTCAGGCACCCCTCCCAGGTCCCAGGCCCAACGCCAAGTAGCCCTTTCTCAGACCCTCCGAGACTTCAACACACCTCCTCCTGCTCCCCCGGTCTGGGTCTCAGGGCCAGCGTGCCCAGCCTGGACTAGACAGAGGGGTCACCGTCCGTGCCAGGCAGAAAGGACAGAACAAAGAAGAACAAGGTTTCAGTTCCCAGAACACAGTGTGCCAGACGGAGCCCACACCCACAGAACCCCCAGCTGGAACCATTTGCCCATGATAAGATCTATGACCCCCGCCAGGAAGGGTGGGTGCCTTGCCACCCACCTGCGTGGAAGTTTGAGCTCTGATCTGGAGGTCAGATAGGCAAGCTCCTCTACCACATGACTGGGCAAGCTACAGAGCTTTCCCGAGGCCTGGGGCTCGGCTAGTAACAGTAATGCTGATGATGTGGTTCAGAGAGCCAGAGAACTCAGGAATCCGGGTAGAACCTGAAGAGGCTAGGATCTCCACCCCAACCTCAGAGAGGCGAGACCTGGGACGTGCAGATTATGGGTATATAGTACACCAAGGAGAAGAAAGGGAGGACCCGCCTCCATAGGTAATGACCTTCCTCAGCACCATCATAGACCACTTACTCAGCACTCGCCTTGCTCTAGCCGCTGTTCTAAGCTTTGCATGTGTTATGACGTGCTCGCCTTTCATGCAAATGTCATCCCAGAGTACCAGGTGAAATGTGGGTTCTTTTAAGCAAGCAGAATAAACATCGTCCTTTGTCACCAGGTTAGCACTCTATTCTAAATTTCAAAGCCATCCCAGTGATCACAAGTGATAAATTATCAGGGCCTGAGTTCATAAAGTTTGGTCCCTAAATTACGACCTTGCTGAGGAAGGTGGGGAAGGGCAGACAATAAGACATTGAAGGGGAAGGGGAAGCAGAGAGATGGAGAGATCCCAGGTGACACAGGAGATGGAACACACGCGCTGGAGCAAGACAAGAGCCTCGTCCGCTAGAGATGTGTAAACACACTCGACTGATCCTGCTGGATTTCGAGGAAAGCTGGCAGCTGACTGCAGGAGTTT
>NW_011495018.1:27012603-27018378 GCF_000754665.1 Bison bison bison
CCCTCCCCACCCCCTCCCTGCCACACACTCATACACGCACCTCCAGGCCTTGTGGTTCAGCCAGGAATCCCAGGGCCCACCCTTTCTGATCTCAGCACCCAGATATCTGAAGCCCCCCACAGGCTGGGAAGTTCCCCTACCCCACGCCTCCTCCAGCCCACCTTCCTGCCTCTGAGGAGTCCACTTCCTCAGACTCTCTCCTGCTTCATGCCCCTCCCAGATCCTGTCTACTGTGGGATAGCAGAGTCCAGGACCAGCTGACATGGCCCTCACCTCGACTTCTATGCCTTGACCCTGCCTCCTGCCCACTGCCAGGGCCTCTCCTTTGGGCATTAGCAGGCAAGCAAGGGTGATGGTGCAGGACTCCAAGGGGCCAGGCTCTGGGGCACTCCCAGAAGGGCCACTGGCAGCCAGACCCCAAGGATCTGACAACACCAGATATTACTCACTGCATCACTCAGAGGTTGCAGACATTAGGTGCTTCAGAGGTAGTGGTAAAGGACGAGCTTTTGAGCCAGACAACCTGGGTTTGTTCAAATCTCTGATATAAAATGTACTGGGTGCCCGTTTTATCAACTGAAAATGAGGTTGACAATAAAAGCACTGACCTCACAGGGCTCCTCAAGTATGAAATACATCCCCATAGGTAGTGTGTACAGAACAGGGTGGATGCACAGAAGTGCCGTGACCGCGGGAGTGCTCTTGATGAGATACTTAAAGACTTGAACTGACACAAAGGCCATATCGTGGGTGGGCCTTAAGGATGGGAAACTGGGACCCTATCGTGGATGGGCCTTAAGGATGGGAAACTGGGACCCTATCGTGGATGGGCCTTAAGGATGGGAAACTGGGACACGGAGTAGGAACAGGGAGATGTGGGATCTGACCTCGGGTCAGTTGGCCTCCAGAGCCTGCACTGAGGCCCTGCATGGTGCCCCTCCCAGGACAGACGGCTACCGGTCAAGCGAATGGTCATGGATGCAGCGTTGGTGAGGACCAGGCTGGTGACCACCCAGGGCCCAGGATGCAAAGGAGGAGTTGGTATCCAGGAAGCCATGCAGCAGAGCAGAGAGGCTGAAATGCGAGTCCCAGGGACTGTCAGAGGGCAGGTGGGCCCTGAAGTCCCAGAATCCCATCCAAAGGAGAGAACTCCATCCCCAGCAGCTCAGCTGGCCACCGGGGGCTCCTGCCTCTCAGAGTTCCTTAGTACCACTGGGCTGGGCTGCCTCCCTCTCCTCACCATGACCTCTGACCTGGCTCCCCACTACCCCATCAGTGGGAGCCCCAGTACCACCTCCTCCTGCTGCAGAAACTAGGCAGAAACTAAAACAAGCAAGCATCCAGATCAATTAAGAAAATGACATCAGCTGCCAGCACCTTGAAACACCTGCTCTGAGCACACATAGGGAGGGGCGGCACTGGGAACTCCGGGTCTAGATGAGGAAACCGAGGCCTGGGAAGTGGAACACCGCAGCCAGGTCACACAGTCAACATGCAGCTAAACTGAGATCTGGACACGTCTGACCTGGTATCAGAGTACCAGCGCGGGCCTCTCTGCCATGTGGCCTCTTGGAAAAACCCAGCTCGTACAAGCCAGAGAAAATGTTCACAAAAATATCCTACTGGATTTGCAAAAAGCCCCCATCAGGTACTAGAGGGCAGCTGCTCATCTCCTTTGACAGATGAGAGAAACAGAAGCTCAAGGAGACAAAAATGAATTGTAGAAGCTACAAGGTGCCAGAGCAGGGTCCAGAACCCAGATCTCAGACTCCGGAGCCCAGGGTGCTGGGCTTTGTCTACTACACAACACTGCCCTGAGAAAAGCCACCTTCAATTCAATAAATGCAGCATTGGTCAGAGGGGCCCTGGTCAGCAAAGGTGCAAATGTAAAATCTGCTGATCCCAAGGTTAGCTGACTCTGGACTTTGGCTATACGGTACCCGCAGACACTATCCGACCCTGCCTGGGGCCCTGTACCACCAGAGACCTCACCCAAGGCAGGTTCTGGGCCCACCCCGACACTGGGAGGTGGACAGGGGCTCTTGAGTTTTGGAGACCAGAGCTTTACACCATGTACATGACCAAAGGGGAAGTGGGGATTAACACAGAGCAGTACCCACCCTCACAGGCCTAAGACGAAAACCTGAAAATATTCTGAAAAGAGAGAGGGGGTGCCAGGTCCTTTGGGGGAGCAGGGTCTCAGATTGGTGCTTCTGTTCTCACAGAGCCAGAGTGAGTGGCTGACCTAAAGGCCAGCCACTGAACTATGCCAGCTCTGTGCCCACCACCCGGGGCCATGACCTGGAACACAGGGGACATCAGCCATGCTGGCTGCAGAGCTGAGAGCAGGATACCCAGGCACGGTGGCACCTGTGAGTACTGGGGTCTGTTCAGGGCCTGTCACGAGACGCCTGTGGCTTCCAAGCCCACTGAGCCCACAGAGCCCACAGAGGGACTCAACTTCCTGCCCCTGCACCTCCAGCCCTTGGTCCTCATCCCAAACCCAGACAACCTCACATTGCATCATCAGTCAGCCCACAACAGGGGCTCTTGTCCCTAAAGGCCCAGGGGTGACCACAAGCCTGCAGCTGCCTCAGTGCTGGCTGCTCCCCTGCTGAAGCCAAAGCTCAGGTGCAGCCAATGGAAGGGGCTGTCGGGACTATGGTCTTCCACCTAAAGGACAGCCCCAGAAGGGCAGCCACCCCAGGGTGAATGCAATAACAGAAAGCCCCTTTTCCTCCCTGTAGCTGCTTCCTGCAGTTGCCCCATCTCCCAGTTTGCACCGTCATCCGAGGCCTTGCCTCACCCACCTTTCTTGCCTCTCTCTTCAGTTAACATATTCAGGCTCCTCCTTCAAGATGCCACCCTCTCCCTCCCTCCATCCCTCGAGCTGCTGGAGCCTGGGGTCAGATAATCCACCAGCCACCCTAGCAATGCACAAGGTGGGCTTGCCAGCATCAGAGTTTAGAGGATAAAGCTTTCCCTGGGAGCCAGGACTCCTACAGTCCATGGTAAAACTTGACCAAGGCCAAGGAAGGTCTGAAGAAGCCTGCTTGGGTTTGGGGAGACTCAAGGAGGGCAGTCTCTTACAATGTCTGCACAGGTTCCTTCCTTCTGGTGGGGGTAAGGCGCCAGGAGGTGGGTCAATGTTGCTCCTGGTGGGCTGGGTCCCACTACTAAGTGAATGGGCTTCCCTGGTGGCTCAGACAGTAAAGAATCTGCCTGCAATGCAGGAGACCCAGGTTCAATCCCTGGGTCAGGAAGATCCCCTGGAGAAGGGAATGGCAACCCACTGCAGTATTCTTGCCTGGAGAATCCCGTGGACAGAGGACCCTGGAGGGCTACAGTCCATGGGATTGCAAAGAGTCAGATACGACTGAGCGACACACACACTTTAGGTGAAAAGAAGCAAGGATCTCTCTCCCCTCCCTAAAACAATGCCCCAGGCCTCACAATCTCAACTCTGCTTACCCAAACCCACTTCTCCTGCCAGGAAAACAAGTGTTCTCAGCACCAATTAAGGGGTGTGGGCTACATAAGCCTTTGCTTGGAGACCCATTTTAACTAGTCATGACACCACCTCCATAATAATTCTCTGTGTGACCTGGGGCAAGTCAAACTCCTCTGTGGACCACAGTTTCCACATCAGTAAAATGTATGAATTGGACTCGTGTATCTTCAGGATGTGGGAGGGGAATCCTTTAGGGAGAAGCAATCAAGGATCTCCACTCCCCCCTTACCGCTCCCAGCCCTGCTTTCCACCATGGTCTAATGGAAAACCAAGGATGGGCCAGCCAGCACGCTCTAACTTACTGCCTCTCAGTCTTCCTCCTGACCCCACCCGACATGGGCACCTCCCCAGGGTTCTGTGGCCTGCCTGGTCTACCCCCCTTGAGTGCCACCAGCCAGGCCACACGTCTGGCGTCAGCCTGGATTCCCCATGTGGGCCATCATCGTGTCCTTCTATGATCCATGCCCTGGCTACTCCCACAGTTCAGGCCACCAGCATCATCCTGACCTGGACAGTTCTTCTAGCAGCCTGTCCCCCTCAGGGCTGCAGGCTGACCTTTCTGCCTGACTCATCGGCTAGGGCACTGCCCAGCTCAGAGCCCACAGTGGATAAGCTCCACCCTCCTTTGGGAAGCAACCAAGGTCCCAGCCCACGGTACCTGGCGTCACCTCAGGCTGTGACTTCCCCAGCCCCAAGCAGCCACACTCTGTGCACTTGAACCATGCGAGCCCCAGAACACAGCTGCATCACACAGGTCCGCGGTGCTCTCCTCTCCCTGGAGTGCCCTGCACCACACCAGTCACTCGAAAACTCCCACCTTGCCTTCATCTCTCAGCTTGGATGGCCCCTTCCTCTGAGGTCATCCCAGCCTTGGGGTGTGGGAAGACTAGGCCTTCTGCCTCCAAGGCACTTCCATCCATTCGTGCAGCCCCAGTCCTGCAGTGATGCCAGGGGTCCTCTTCCCATACTGGGAGCAACCTGAGAGCAGGCAGGTGTCTTTTTAGCTCTGGATCCCTAGCACCTAACGTGGTGGGCGCTGGGTCTGCTCAAACTATATTTTACGAAGGAAGCAAGAAAAGGAGAGGAACTGGAATACTGAAAGAAGAGAGGCCGAGGCTAACGGTGAGGGGTTTTACTTGATCCCCTCTGACCCTTCTCCAGGCTCTATGGAGCCTCAGCCCAGCCACAATGCCCCAGGCAGGCCCAGTGGTACTGGAAGGTCACAAACTGCCTGACCCATGATCTCACATTCCCCGGGTGGCTCTCCTTGTTCCCTGAGTTCTACTGGCAGTACAAGCCAGTGCTCACTTCGGTAGAAACAGCCTAGAAGCGGAGCAGCCAGGTGTGTCCCAGAACACTGAGGAACCACAGCCTTATCTGACCATCTTCCCTGGAGGCAGCAAGAGAGCAACCACCGGCCCCTAACCACAGGCTGCAGGCCTGTGCTAAAAACCACATACCTGGCTCCAGCCCAGCCGCTCCCGCATTAAGGCGGCAGGGAGATGAGCCCCTCCAGCTCGTTTGCATAAACCATTTATAGCAGCGCATTCAAAACCCACGCCATCCAAGAAGGAAAAAGCCCGCTGCCACTGCCTGTGGCTCCCCAGTCTCCCTTTTCTTCTGTTTTCTACTTTCATGGCAGGAAGCTAAGCTCAGGAGAAATCTCTACCCTGGCTACCCCAGGCAGTGGAGGAGCTAAATTTTCCCTCCACATGGAAGGGGAGTGATGTGCAAACTCTCTCAGGTGTCAGGGACTTACAATCGGCAAAGTTATGAGCATCTGTGAGCTCATTCAGTCTTCTCTGTGATGCAGGAGGCAGTTCTTGTCGGGCTCCATTTTATAGATGAGGAAACTAAGGTTCAAAGAGGCTGATTTGCCCAAGCCACACAAAACTGCTAAGTGACTGGAGTGGACATTGCGGCTGACTCCCCAGCATCTGTTCTGCTCCAAAACAACAGGGACTCTCCACCCTGGCTACACATTAGCATCACCTATGGGGAAGGCAATGGCACCCCACTTCAGTACGCTTGCCTGGAAAATCCCATGGATGGAGGAGCCTGGTAGGCTGCAGTCCATGGGGTTGCTAAGAGTCGAACACGACTGAGCGACTTCACTTTCACTTTTCACTTTCATGCATTGGAGAAGGAAATGGCAACCCACTCCAGTATTCTTGCCTGTAGAATCCCAGGGATGGGGGAGCCTGTCTGTGGGGTCGCACGGAGTCGGACACGACTGAAGCGACTTAGCAGCAGCAGCAGCATGG